>NC_086116.1:57790286-58147786 GCF_963921235.1 Mobula hypostoma | reverse complement strand
CACCTGTTTATATTTTCACAGATGCTGTTTGACGTACTGACTATTTCAAGCAATTCTTGTTTTTTTTTCAGCCTTTGTACTCCGGGACGCGGAGTTACTGCCTCTGCTGCCTGAGAAGATGAATATGGGCTCAAAGCACAAAATAAGCCACTATCCCCACTGCCCCCTCTCTACCTCAGAATAACCTTTGCAAGTCAGTGGAAGGTGATGCGGAAAGTGAGGAGTGGGCAGGACAGGGGTTTCTCACTCCAGACTTAGCACCGCCAGACCTACCTTGGCTTCGTTTTACGGTGTTCGCAAAAGCTCCGATCCCTGCCATCCCTCACACCGCACTGTCGACGCATGAACACAGCGGGAGCATTCTTAGGCCGTTTCCTCTGGATTGAGGGTTACCGGCCTCCATTCCACGCGGTTCCTGAGGTGGCTAACGGGGCAAGCACTCCCGCCGACTGGCAGGGGTTGAATGACTTCACTTTGCGTGGATGTGCGCGTCCTCACGCCCTCCGCCGCTTCGTCCGCACGGTCCCGCGGTTCTCAATACCACCCCGAATGTTCCTTCGCTACAGAGCGGCTGAAACTCTTCGGAGGGCTCAATTCTCGGCCATCTCACAAACAAGAGCACCGCAATATAAGAAGATGGTGGATATCTGAAATGAAAACGGGTGTGTCCGAGGAACACACATAAAAGTTGCTAGTGAACGCAGCAGGCCCCTCCCACTTTCAAACTTCAGTTCAGTTAGTCCTGACGAAGGGTCTCGGCCCGAAACGTCGACTGTACTTCTTCCTAGAGATGCTGCCTGGCCTGCTGCGTTCACCAGCAACTTTGATGTGTGTTGCTTGAAATTCCAGCATCTGCAGATTTGCTCGTGTTTGTGTCCGAGGAAGGCCTTTGCGTTGAAATACACGTATTAACCCAGTTTCTCTCAATGCGGATGCGGCCTGACTTGCCGAGGATCTTCTACACCCCCCGTGTTTATTTATTCGATAAATAAGAATCGGTTGATAATATCGATATCGGGATGTTAATGGGTGAACTTCGCAGCCGGAAAACATCAGTAGAGAGGAACAATTCTAACTAAATTGCGAAAAAAAATGTTTAAATCGGCAAAGAAAGGAGTTGCGTTTTATACAACACACAACTTCTTTCTGTGTTGCTTGGAATTCCAGCATCTGCAGATTTCCTCGTAGTTGCGTTTTATAGATGGATATCGGTGTTTTTATAACACAACCGAACTGCAGAAATAGTTTAATTTATTTTCAAGGCCTAAAGTACTCAGTTCCCTGTTTTATGTTAATAATTTAAATCTTTAAGGGATGCGGATGTAATAAGAACGCGGGAAACAAGGTCCTACAATATTACTGTATTAATTTAAATATAACCGTTAGTTAGAACCGCTTTACATTTCCACCAATGGCCGTGGAACTCATAAACGCGATAGAAAATGCGTAAACGTTTGGAATATTAAACATCTGGTGAATTTTGAGATTCCCAGCTGGCGGGCGCCCCGGCCCTATAATGCACACTGGGTTGGTTCACCTAGTTAATCCGATCATTCATATGTAGAGTAATTCGCAAGGGGCTTTAACAAAATGACAAAATCAAGGTTATTCTAAATATTAGGACCATTATTTACTTCGCAAAGTTATAAAAGCGAATCGAGGAAACGTATTTCCAGAATTAGTCAATTCCAACTCTACCTCACGGCTAAAATCTCATTTAGTTTTGATGTGATCTTATCCAACAGAGAGGGTCTTTTAGGGAAAAGGTTGTTGCTCATATTCCTAAAGCCCTTCACTTTGTGGCGATCGGTCTATAATAATTCTGTGTAACATGGTGCATTTGTTCGCTATAAAAGAAAACAGATTTCCTTCCTTCGCGAGGATTTTATTTTTATGGGAAGATCTTGTTGAAGTCGGGGCAGTGAAGATAACTCCCTGATCCCAGCATCCCTCCGAGTAAAATTGCTCACAAACTCTCCTGAGATCCCAGTCCCGGTGAAGGGTCTCGGCCTGAAACCTCGGTCTGTTTACTCTTCTCCATAGATGCTGCCTGGCTTGCTGAGTTCCTCCAGCATTTTGTCTGTGTTGCTTTGAATTTCCAGACCTGCAGATTTTCTCGTGTTCTGAGTCCCGGCTTGCAGTAAGAACAAGTGAAGAGAGAGATTTCTAACGTTTTGTGTCCAACATAGTCACTTCCTTTTACCAACACACACAAAAATGCTGGAGGAACTCAGCAGGTCGTGCAGCATCAATGGAGGGAAATAAACAGTCGACTTTTACGGGCCGAGACTTTGATCTGGACTTACTCTGTATTCGCTCAGGGAACGGGGTTATTTGCCCACTTTCTGCCGTTCTGAGCCCCGCCTTGCCGTCGACCCAAACTCGAACCTGTGGTACGCTTCTAGCGATCGTGACCCGGTGGATTGCGAGACAAATTGTTTCCAAGGCTGTAACTCCGTTTTCCAACACGTCTGTATCGACATTTGAATTAAACGATTCAAATGTCGTTCGTGTTTAAAAAAAATATTGTCGACGCTGGAATTCAAGAATAAAGTGCAAAAAATCCCAAATCCGAATCATTAACTCTGCTTCTCTCTCCAAAGATGCTGCCTGACTTGCTGGGTATTTTGTTTCTCATTCTGGGCATCTGAGTTTGGGTCCTATCACCGCTGAGAGAGACAGTTCCTGCTCTCGCCCAATATTTTATGAAGCCATCCTCGGCGAGAGAGGACCTGGAACGGGCTGCAATGGCCGAAGCCGTTGGCGGAGGGTCTTTATTATGCCTCTGCATGTTGGGGGAAGGTCTCGTCGGCTGGAAGCACCGCGTTTCTGTCGAATGACTGGCTGCTCTCCGCGGAAAGCGCCTCATGGACCGCCGTAAGTGGGCCCGTGTCGGAACTCACCTGTCCTTGGAGAGTTTAATCAGCGACAACTCCAGAGGAAGACAGGTGGCATCGATCTTTCCTCAGAACGGAGGGAAATGCTGATAAAATCAAAACGCGCCAGTTGCTGGCCACAGAGTCCTTCTGTAACAGAACACTGGAACACAAGAAAATAGGAGCAGGAGGAGACCACTCGGCCCCTCCAACCTGCTCCACAATTAAATAGCGCCATGGTGATCTTTGCTGGCATCCACTCCACTCCTGTGCTAGTTGTTCATAGCCTTCAATTCCTCAGCCTTTCAAATCGTTATCTATCCATGCCTTAAATATATATAAAAATCTGACCTTCCTGTCAGTGAGAGTAGAAACGTCTATACTTTTCAGATTTAAACGATACTCTTTATTTTGTAGGGATTGTCCACTGGTTCTTGCTTCTCCCACTGTGAAAACTTGTTTCATTTTTGAGCTGTCTTTCCCTGCCTGATTCTGATAGTATTTCTAATTCTTTGCTATTATACTAAGCAATATTTATAAAACATTCACTGAGCCAAATAATGATTATAAAGAAGCATCTTGAGTTTTTGAGATTGATTTCTGTTATTCTGTGCTGCCTCCAAGGTCTGCTCCCCCAAATCTAACACCTGCTTCTCTTTATCTGCCAGGTATGTTTCTATCCACCACATAACCTTTGGTTAAAATGCAAATCAGTTTGCTTTGAAATGAGTTCACTGCATTTAGGGAAAGTCTCTAATTTATGAGATAAGTTAAACGGAACTAGTTCCTATTTGATATCTATACTTGCTGTCCTCCCAGTCCTTGGCCATGAAGAAACCATTGCTACATAGCTTAAGATGGCAGTGCAGAGGGTAGTATTAGACTGAGCCTTTACATGTTTGTGATTCTAGTCTCACTCTGTAGACAGAGCATGATGCACTGCAATACACAGGCAGTGTGACAACAGGAAAGCATTACCTTTCTGTCTGCCCACTCACATATAAAGGACTGATCAGCATAATTTCAAGAGCTAGGAAACTGGCCCTAGTGTTCCCAACCGTGGTCACGCAAGTAGGTTTCCTGATGAAGAATCACTCATGTGCAACTTGAAATTGTTTCAAGATTAGCTTTATTTGTCACGTGTACATTGCGACATTGAAACATATGGTGAAAGGTATCATTTGCATCAAATCAAATCAGCAAGGATCGTGCTGGGCAAGTGTCTCCACACTTCTGGTGCCAACATAACGTGCTCACAACTCACTAACCCTAACTCTACGTCTTCGGAACATGGGAGGAAACTACAACAGCCGGGGGAAACCCTCACATCCACGGGGAGAACGCACAAACTCCTTACAGTGGCTTGTTTCAATCTCCCCACTCAATCACATGTTTATCTTCAGAAGGAATTGATGTCTCATTGGAGCAATTTTATGCTATGGACTCTCACTCAGGATCCTTATAGTCAAAGAAACCCATTCATCTGAGCTGAAGAAAGATATGGACAATAGACCTATATAATAGAAATACGTGGAATTATGCAGGGCACAGTTTCTGTCAAATCCCATGCGCAAAATCACTATCCTTGCTTTCTAACTACAGCTCTGCCTTCAATACTATTATTCCAAGTAAACTCATCACCGAACTCAGATGTGGGAGTCTGAGTTCTGCAAATGGATCCTCAATTTCCTGACCAACAGACCACAATCAGTAAGGACACAATTATTGCCACAATTACTCAAAACACTGGTGCTCCACAAGCTTGTTCCTCAGCCCCCGACTCTACTCCCTGCACATTTGTGACTGTGTGGCCAGATTCCGGTCTAACTCCATCTACAACTATACAGCTAATACCATTGTACTGCCACATCTCAAATAATGATGAGCTACAGAGTCATAGAGAAGTACAGCACAGAAACAGGCCCTTCAGCCCATCTATTCCATGCCAAAACCATTTGAACTGCCTACTTCCAATGACCTGCACTGGACCATAGTCCTGCATTTCCCTATTATCCATGTACCCATCCAATCTTCTCTTAAACATTGAAATCGAGCTCACATGGACCACTTGTGCTGGCAGCTCCTTCCACACTCTCACGACCCTCTGAGTGAAGAAGATTCCTCACGTTTCCCTTAAATTTCTCACCTTTCCCCCTTAACCCATGACCTTCAGTTGTGGTCCCACCCAATCTCAGTGGAAAAATTCTGCTTGCATTTAGCCTATCTATACCCCTCATAATTTTGTATACATCTATCAAATCTCCTCTCGATCTTCTACATTCTAAGGAATACAGTCCTAACCTATTCAGTCTTTCCTTATAACTCAGGTCCTCAAGACCCGGCAACATCCACGTAAATTTTCTCTGCGCTCTTTCATCTTTCACATAAGTAGATGACCAAAACTACACACGATACTCCAGATTAGGCCCCACCAAAGTCTTATACAACTTCAAATAACGTACCATCTCCTGTACATAATACATTAATTTATGAAGGCCTATGTGCCTAAAGCTTTCTTTATGATCATATCTACCTGTGATACCACTTTCAATGAATTGTGTACCTGTTTTCCCAGATCCCTTTGTTCTACTACACTCCTCAGTGCCCTACCGTTCACTGTGTAAGACCTACCCATGGTTGGTCCTACTGAAGTGCAAACCTCACACTTTTCTACATTAAATTCCATCTGCCATTTTTCAGCCCATTTTTCCAGCTGATACAGATCCCTCTGCAAGCCATGATAGCTTTCCTGCTTTCCTCACTGTCCACTACAGTTGGTGTACAGGAAGAAGGTTATTACAATATCACGACAACAGGCTTACTCAATGTCAAATAAACCAAAGAGCTGGTCAATGACTTTGGGAAGGGGTGGGGTGAAGGGGGGATATACAAATTCCTGTCTTCAACAGTACTGAGGTTGGGAGGGTTGTGAGCTTCAAATAGCAAGGAGTGAATGTAACTCCTGGTCCAACCACGTAAATTCCATGGACAAGAAAACTCACCAATACCTTCTACTTCACTAATAGATGAAATACATTTGGCATGACCCTGTCAATGTTCATCAGTTTTTATCACTGCACTGCGGAAAACATTCTATTTAGATACACAGTAGTCTGGTATAGAAACTGAAGAAACTGCAGAGAGTTATGGACACAGCTCAGCACCTCACAGGGATGATCCATGGACTCTTGCTGTCTCAATGAAAGTGGCCAGCATAACCAAAGACCCCAGCCACCCTGGGCATTCCTTCTCCCCTTTCCCATGAGGAAGAAGGTGCAAAAGCCTGAAAAACCAATTCCAATTCTACACAAGTTATTTTTCACTGGTTGATCACAGTGGACACATTAAAAGAATGAATCCACAAAAGTAACCTCGAAAGTAAAGTGAAGGAAGAAAATAACAGGAAGTTCAGAGAATGGGAGGAAGGAGAAAAGGAGGCGATATAAAGGGATAGAGAGAACTAGTAAGGAAGGCAAGGGGGAAGGTGAATAAAAGGGGAGTAAGCCAGTGTTAGGGTGGTCCTGACATGAGAAAATCTTCAAGGGTGGTCCAACTTTGGCTCAGCAGGCTTGGGTAAGCACAGGTGGAGATTGTAAGTAAGTTTCTATTATTCTTTTTAGCTACTGTGTCGAGAATGGGTCCAGAAGTAGCTGTATATTCTTTGTCTGAGATGTGGGAACTCTGGCCCTGATAACTATATCTGTACAAAGTGCATCAAGCTGCAGATCTTCAGAGACCACGTTAAGGAACTGGAACTGCAGCTGGATGAGCTTTAGCTCAAATGGGAAAATGAGGAGGTGACAGATAGGAGCTCCAGGGAAGTAGTCACCCCCTGTAGGAGGCAGGTACCTGGGTGACTGTCAGGAGAGGGAAAGGGAATAGGCGGCCAATGAAGAGTACCCCTGTGGCCGTTCCCTTCAATAATGTATACTACGTGGGATACTGTTGGGGCTACGACCTACCGGGGAAGCCACAGCAACCAGGTCTCTGGCACTGAGTCTGGCTCTGTGGCTCAGAAGGGAAGAGGGAGAGGAGGAGTGCAGTAGTGATAAAAGACTCCACAACTAAAGGAGCAGACAGCAGATTCTGTGAACGTTAAAGAGACACCCGGGTGGTGTGTTGCCTCCCAAGTCCCAAGGTCAGAGATGTCTTGGATTGGCTTCGTGGCATTCTAAAGGGGGACGGTGAACAGCCGGAAGTCATGGAACATATTTGTACCAACCGCATAGGTAGGAAAATGGAAGAGGTCCTGAAGAGAGAATGTAGGGAGTTGGGTAGAAAACCAAAAAGCAGGACCTCAGAGGTAGTAATCTCTGGTCTGCTGCCTGTGCCATGCCCCTACACAGGTAAAAATAGGATGATTTGGCAGATGAATGTGTGGCTGAACAATTTATGCAGTGGGTAGAGTTTCAGATTTCTGGATCATTGGGATCTAATCTGGGAATGTATACTCTGTACAAAAAGGACAGGTTACACCCGAACCCAAGGAAGACCAATATCCTAGCAGGCAGGTTTGCTGGAGCTGTTGGGGAGGGCTTAAACTAATTTGGCAAGGGGATGGGAGCCGGGGTGATAGGGCTGAGGATGGGGCAGTTAGTTGGTATACAACTTGATGCAGTGTGTAGTGAGACTGTGAAGAAAGACAGGCAGATGATAGGGGGAAATTGCAGTCAGTGGGATGGGTTAAAGTGTAACAGGGACCAAAATCGAAAAGGGTGACGAATACAGGACTGAAGTATACAGAATCAGGTAGATGATCCTGTGGCACCGTTAGAGATCGGCAGGTATGATGTTGTGGGTGTCTCTGAGTCATGGCTGAAAGAAGATCATAGTTCGAAGCTCAACATCCAAGAATACATTGTATCAAAAGGACAGGCAGGTAGACAGGGGAGGTGGGATAGCTTTGTTGGTAAAAAATGAAATCAAACCCTTGAAAAGAGGTGACACAGGAACAGAAGATGTAGAATCCTTGTGCATAGAATTAAGAAAAAAGGCCCTGATGGGATACAGGCTTCCCAACAGTAGCTCAGATGTAGGTTACAAATTACACAAGGAGATAGAGAAGGCTGATAAAAAGGGTGGGTGGATTTCAATAAACAGGTAGATTGGGAAAATCAGGTTGTTTCTGGATCCCAAGAGAGGGAATTTGTAAACTGCCAAGGAGCTGGATTTTTAGAACAGCTTGTGGTTGAGCCCACTAAGGGACTGGCAATTCTGTATTGTTATTATTGTTATTATTCCTTTTTGTGTCTTGTGGTGCATCAGGCGGCATTTTTTTTTGCTTCCTTAGCATTTGTCTGTTTTTTATGAGGCTGAGTTGTTCACTTGATGCTCAACCCAGCAGAGATGGAAAGCATGAAAGGAGTCAGCCAGATTCAAATCCAGTACTGATGCCACTACATCGCCAACCAGCTAATTCTGTATTGGGTGATCAAGATTTTATTAGGAAGCTTAAGGTAAAGGAACGCTTATGAGACAGTGATCATAATATGATAGAATTCACCCTGTAGTTTGAGAAGAAAAGTTCTAAGTAAGTTTATTATCAAATCAGCCAGATGTCATGGTGCACATCGGTACCAATGACATAGCAAGGAAGAGTGAGGAGGTCCCGATGAGTGAGTATAGAGAGCATGGTAGGAAGTTGAAAAGCAGGACCTCGAGGGTGGTAATCTCAGGATTTCTACCTGTGCTACGTGCCAGTGAGGGTAGGAATAGGATGCTCTGGAGGATGAACAAGTGGCTGAGGAACTGGTGTAGGGGGCAGGGTTTCAGATTTCTGGATAATTGGGACCTCTTCTGGGGCAGGTGGGACCTGTACAAGAGAGACGGGTTGCATTTGAACTACAGGGGGACCAATATCCTTTCAGGGAGGTTTGTTAGTGCTGTTGGGGAGGCTTTAAACTAGATTTGCAGGGGGATGGGAACCAGAGTGCCAGAGCTGACAGTGTGGCTGGGGTGAAAATAAATGATGTTAAAAGTTCAAGCAAATCCGCTAATAGAAAGGTTGTGAGTGGTGGTAAAAATCTTCTGAGGTGTATGTATTTCAATGCTAGGAGTATTGCGGGGAAGGCGGATGAGTTGAGGGCGTGGATTGGCAAGTGGAATTATGACGTTATAGCAATTAGTGAAACTTGGCTACAGGAGGGGCAGGACTGGCAGCTTAATATTCCAGGGTTCCGATGTTTCAGATGTGATCGAGGCAGAGGAATGAAAGGTGGGGGAGTAGCATTGCTTGTTAGGGAAAATATTACAGCAGTGCTCAGGCAGGACAGATTAGAGGGCTTGTCTACTGAGTCCTTATGGTTGGAGCTGAAAAACAGGGAAGGTATGTCCACATTAGTGGGATTGTATTACAGACCACCCAATAGTCAACGAGAATTGGAAGTGCAAATCTGCAGAGAGATAGCAGGCAACTGCAGGAAACATAAAGTTGTGGTGGTAGGGGATTTTAATTTTCCATATATTGATTGGGTCTCCCATACTGTTAGGGGTCTAGATGGTTTAGAGTTTGTAAAATGTGTTCAGGAAAGTTTTCTAAATCAATATATAGAGGGACCAACTAGAAGGGATGCAATATTGGATCTCCTGTTAGGAAACGAGTTAGAACAAGTGACAGAAGTCTGTGTAGGGGAGCACTTTGGTTCCAGTGATCATAACACCATTAGTTTCAACTTGTTCATGGACAAGGATAGATCTGGTCCTAGGGTTGAGGTTCTGAACTAGAAGAAGGCCAAATTTGAAGAAATGAGAAAGGATCTAAAAAGCGTGGATTGGGACAGGTTGTTCTCTGGCAAGGATGTGATCGGTAGGCAGGAAGCCTTCAAAGGAGAAATTTTGAGAGTGCAGAATTTGTATGTTCCTGTCAGGATTAAAGGCAAAGTAAATAGGAATAAGGAACCTTGGTTCTCAAGGGATATTGCAACTCTGATAAAGAAGAGGGAGTGTATGATATGTATAGGAAGCAGGGAGTAAATAAGGTGCTTGAGGAGTATAAGAAGTGCAAGAAAATACTTAAGAAAGATATCAGGAGGGCTAAAAGAAGACATGAGGTTGCCTTGGCAGTCAAAGTGAAGGATAATCCAAAGAGCTTTTACAGGTATATTAAGAGCAAAAGGATTGTAAGGGATAAAATTGGTCCTCTTGAAGATCAGAGTGACTAGTGGTGTGCCACAGGGATCTGTGCTGGGTCCATTGTTATTTGTCATCTATATCAATGATCTGGATGATAATGTGGTAAATTGGATCAGCAAGTTTGCTGATGATACAAAGATTGGAGGTGTAGTAGACAGTGAGGAAGATTTTCAGAGCCTGTAGAGGGACTTGGACCATCTGGAAAACTGGGCTGAAAAATGGCAGATGGAGTTTAATACAGACAAGTGTGAGGTATTGCACGTTGGAAGGACAAACCAACGTAGAACATACAGGGTTAATGGTAAGGCACTGAGGAGTGCAGTGGAACAGAGGGATCTGGGAATACAGATACAAAATTCCCTAAAAGTGTCGTCACAGGTAGATAGGGTCATAAAGAGAGCTTTTGGTACATTGGCCTTTATTAATCGAAGTATTGAGTATAAGAGCTGGAATGTTATGATGAGGTTGTATAAGGCATTGGTGAGGCCGAATCTGGAGTATTGTGTTCAGTTTTGGTCACCAAATTACAGGAAGGATATAAGTAAGGTTGAAAGAGTGCAGAGAAGGTTTACAAGGATGTTGCCGGGACTTGAGAAACTCAGTTACAGAGAAAGGTTGAATAGGTTAGGACTTTATTCCCTGGAGCGTAGAAGAATGAGGGGAGATTTGATAGAGGTATATAAAATTATGATGGGTATAGATTGAGTGAATGCAAGCAGGCTTTTTCCACTGAGGCAAGGGGAGAAAAAAACCAGAGGACATGGGTTAAGGGTGAGGGGGGAAAAGTTTAAAGGGAACATTAGGGGGAGCTTCTTCACACAGAGAGTGGTGGGAGTATGGAATGAGCTGCCAGACGAGGTGGTAAATGCGGGTTCTTTTTTAATATTTAAGAATAAATTGGACAGATACATGGATGGGAGTTGTATGGAGGGATATGGTCCGTGTGCAGGTCAGTGGGACTAGGCAGAAAATGGTTCGGCACAGCCAAGAAGGGCCAAAAGGCCTGTTTCTGTGCTGTAGTTTCTATGGTTCTATGGTTCTATGGTTCTATGGTCGGCTATGTGCGGAACCAAAGGAAATGGGGGAGATCTTAAACAGGTTTTTTGCGTCTGTATTTACTAAGGAAACTGGCATGAAGTCTATGGAATTAAGGGAAACAAGTGGTGAGATCATGGAAACTGTACAGATTGAAAAGGAGGAGGTCCTTGCTGTCTTGAGGAAAATTAAAGTGGATAAATCCCCAGGACCTGACAGGGTGTTCCCTCGAACCTTGAAGGAGACTAGTGTTGAAATTGCAGGGACCCTGGCAGAAATATTTAAAATGTCGCTGTCTACAGGTGAGGTGCTGGAGGATTGGAGAGTGGCTCATGTTGTTCCGTTGTTTAAAAAAGGATCGAAAAGTCATCCAGGAAATTATAGGCCAGTAAATTTAACGTCGGTAGTAGATAAGTTATTGGAGGGAGTACTAAGAGACAGAATCTACAAGCATTTGGATACACAGGGACTTATTAGGGAGAGTTAACATGGCTTTGTGCGTGGTAGGTCATGTTTGACCAATCTGTTGGAGTTTTTCAAGGAGGTTACCAGGAAAGTGGATGAAGGGAAGGCAGTGGATATTGTCTACATGGACTTCAGTAAGGCCTTTGACAAGGTCCCACATGGGAGGTTAGTTAGGAAAATTCAGTCGCTAGGTATACATGGAGAGGTGGTAAATTGGATTAGACATTGGCTCAATGGAAAAAGCCAAAGAGTGGTAGCAGAGAATTGCTTCTCCGAGTGGAGGCCTGTGACTAGTGGTGTGCCACAGGGATCAGTGCTGGGTCCATTGTTATTTGTCATCTATATCAATGATCTGGATGATAATGTGGTAAATTGGATCAGAAAATTTGCTGATGATACAAAGATTGGAGGTGTAGTAGACAGTGAGGAAGGTTTTCAGAGCCTGCAGAGGGACTTGGACCAGCTGGAAAAATGGGCTGAAAAATGGCAGATGGAGTTTAATACAGACAAGTGTGAGGTATTGCACGTTGGAAGGACAAACCAATGTAGAACAGACAGGGTTAATGATAAGGCACTGAGGAGTGCAGTGGAACAGAGGGATCTGGGAATACAGATACAAAATTCCCTAAAAGTGGCATCACAGGTAGATAGGGTCGTAAAGAGAGCTTTTGGTACATTGGCCTTTATTAATCAAAGTATTGTGTATAAGAGCTGGAATGTTATGATGAGGTTGTATAAGGTATTGGTGAGGCCAAATCTGGAGTATTGTGTTCAGTTTTGGTCACCAAATTACAGGAAGGATATAAATAAGGTTGAAAGAGTGCAGAGAAGGTTTACAAGGATGTTGCCGGGACTTGAGAAACTCAGTTACAGAGAAAAGTTGAATAGGTTAGGACTTTATTCCCTGGAACGTAGAAGAATGAGGGGAGATTTGATAGAGGTATATAAAGTTATGATGGGTATATATCGAGTGAATGCAAGCAGGCTTTTTCCACTGAGGCAAGGGGAGAAAAAAACCAGAAGACATGGGTTAAGGGTGAGGGGGGAAAAGTTTAAAGGGAACATTAGGGGGGGCTTCTTCACACAGAGAGTGGTGGGAGGATAGAATGAGCTGCCAGACGAGGTGGTAAATGCGGGTTCTTTTTTAACATTTAAGAATAAATTGGACAGATACATGGATGGGAGGTGTATGGAGGGATATGGTCCGTGTGCAGGTCAGTGGGACTAGGCAGAAAATAGTTTGGCACAGCCAAGGAGGGCCAAAAGGCCTGTCCTGTGCTGTAGTTTCTATGGTTCTATGGTTCTATGGTTCAAAGTACATATATGTGTCACCATATACAATGCTGAGATTAATGGGTCAAAATTTCTGTTACTGTGAATAGCTAAGCAAGTAAAAGATGACCTGATTTCCAAAAGGCATGAAGTTAAAGATGACACATTTCTTTAATATTTTAAGCAAGAAAACTTTTTTATTTCCATCTTTTACAGTTTCAAAATAACAAAAAAGGAAAAGGGCCCAAAGCAAAAGTTTGGGTACCCTGCATGGTCCGTACTTAATAACACCCCCTTTGGCAAGTATCGCAGCTTGTAAACGCTTTTTGTAGCCAGCTAAGAGCCTTTCAATTCTTGTTTGGGGGATTTTCACCCATTCTTCCTTGCAAAAGGCTTCTAGTTCTGTGAGATTCTTGGGCTGTCTTGCATGCACTGCTCCTTTGAGGTCTAGCTACAGATTTTCGATGATGTTTAGATCGGGGGACTGTGAGGGCCATGGCAAAACCAGTGTGCAAAAGACAATGAGCTGTGCAAGTACAAAAAAAACCCAGGAATAATAAATAAATAAATAATATCAAGAACATGAGACGATGAGTCCTTCAAAGTGAGTCCATAGTTTGGGAAACTTTCAATGATGGGGCAAATGAAGTTGTGTGAAGTTATACCCTGAGGGATTACTGAAGCTGGTAGTGTGAGTCCTGAGCTACCTGTTCTTTCTTCCTGACGGCAGCAGCAAGAAGAGGGCATGCCCTGGGTGGTGGGGTCCCTGATGATGGATGCTACTTTCCTGTGGCAACACTTTGTGTAGATGTGCTCAATGGTGGAGAGGGCTTTATCGGTGACAGACTGGGCTGTACCTACTACTTCCGGTAGGATTTTCCATCAAAGGCATTGGTGTTTCCATACCGGGCTGTGATGCAGCTGGTCAATATACTCTCCGCCACACACCTATAGAGGTTTGCCAGTTTTAGATGCCATGCCGAATTAGTGGTGCTGCCAGGCTCTCTTCACAATTGCACTTCCATGGTGGTCTCAGGACAGGTCCTCCAGAATAATAACACTGAGGAATTTAAAGTTGCTGACCCTCTCCACTTCTGATTCTCCAACGAGGACTGGCTCATGGACCTCTGGTTTCCTCCTCCTGAAGTCAATAAACTTGCTGACATTGAGTAAGAGGTTGTGCAGTGGCGCCACTCAGCCAGGTTTTCAAACTCCCTCCTACATGCTGATTTGTCACCATCTTTGATTCGGCCAACGACGGTGGTAGTGTCAACAAACTTGAAGGTGGCGCTGGAGCTGTGCTCAGCTACGCAGTCACAAGTGTAAAGCGAGTAGAACCAAAGGTTAATCACACAGCTTTGTGGTGCACCTCCGCTGATGGAGATTGTGGGGGAGACATGGTTGCCAATCTGAACTGTCTGGAGTCTGCAAGTGAGGAAATCAAGGATCCAATTGCACAAGGAGGCATTGAGGAAAGGCTAAAGTCAGATGTGTCATAATTACAGTGGAATAAAGGGAATTGTAGAGGCATGAGAGAGATGCTGGCAAAGTTGATTGGAAGGGACACTAGCGGGGATAATGGCAGACAGCAGTGGCTGGAGTTTCTGGGTGAAATTCAAAAGCCATAGGACAGATACATCCCAAAGAGGAAGAAATGTTCCAAAGGCAGGATGACACAACCACGGCTGACAAGGGAAGTCAAAACCAACATTAAAGCAAATGAGAGGGCATGTAATAGAATAACAATTAGTGGAAAGGTAGAGGATGGGAAAGCTTTTAAAATCCAACAGAAGATGACTAAAAGCCATAAGAAGGGAAAAGATGAAATATAAAGGTAAATTAACCAATAATATCAAAGAGAATACCAACAGTATTTTTGAGATATAAAGAGTAAAAGAGAGGTGAGAGTAGATATCAGACTGCTGGAAAATGACACTGGAGAAATAGTAACGGGGACAAGAAAATGGCTTCACATATGTAGGACACGAGCAGTTTGCTGGAAGTCTGAGGGTGTCAGGGGGCAGAAGTGAGTGCAATTGCTGTTGCTAGGGAGACGGTGCTTGGGAAGCCGAAAGGCCTGAAGGTGGATGTCACCTGGACTAGACCCCAGGATTCTGAAAGAGGTACCTGGGGAGATATGGAAGCATAGTTCCAGCGGACTGAAAAATAGCAAATATCACTCCAAGAAGGGAATGAGGTAGAAGAAAGGAAGCCTGTTAGCCTTAAATTAGTGGTTGGAAAGATGTTGGAATATATTATTAAGGATAAGGTTTTGACATATTTGGAGCCACATGATAAAACAGACCAAAGTCAGCATGGTTTCCTTAAGGGAAAATCTTGCCTGAAAAATCCGTTGGACTTCCTTGAAGAAATAACAAGCAGGACAGACAAAAGAGAGCCAATGGATGGTATTTACTTAGATTTTCAGAAAGCCTTCGACAAGGTGTCACACATGAGGCCGCTTAACAAGATAAGAGCCCATGGTATTAGAGGAAAGATACTACCATGGATAGAGGACTGGCTGACTGGTAGGAGGCAGAGAGTCAGAATAAAGGAACCATTTTCCGGTTCTCTGCCAGTGACTACAGTGTGCCAAGGGGTTGGTGTTGGGACTGATTCTTCTTATGCTATATGTCAATGATTTGGATGACAGAATTGATGGCTTTGTGGCCAAGTTAGTGGACAATAAGATAGGTGGAGGGGCAGGTAGTGTTGAGCAAGCAGGGAGGCTGCAGAAGGACATAGACAGATTATGAGAATGGGCGAAGAAGTGGCAGGTGGAATACTACATCGGGAAGTGTATGGCTGTGCACTGTGGTGGAAGGAATAAAGGCACTGACAATAAATAAAGGCAATAGATGGGGAGAAAATTCAAAAATCAGAGGTACAAGGAGACTTGCGAGTCCTTGTGCAGGATTCCCTAAAGGTAACTTTGCAAATTGAGCCGGTGGTAAGGAAGGAAAATGCGACGTCAGCATTCATTTCCAAAGAACTAGTATATAAAAGCAAGGAGGTAATTATGAGACTTTATAAAGCACGGGTGAGATCTCACTTGGAGTATTGTGAGCAATTTTGGGCCCTTATCTTAGAAAAGATGTGCTGGCATTTGGAGAGGACCCAGAGCAGGCTCACAAGAATTATCCCAGGTTGAACGGGTTAACATATGAGGAGCGTTTGATGGTTCTGGACCTGTACCCACTAGAATTTGGAAGAATGAGTGGGGATCTCATTGACACTTACTGAATATTTAAAGCCCTAGACAAAGTGAATGTGGAGAGAATGTTTCTATAGCGGGGGAGTCTTGGACCAGAGGGCACAGCCTCAGAATAGAGGGACGTCCATTTAGAACAGAGATGAGGAGGAATTTGTTTAGTTAGAGTTTAGCAAATCTGAGAAATTCATTGCCAAAGACAGCTGTGGAGGTCAAGTAAATAGAACATAGAACATAGAAATCTACAGCACATTACAGGCCCTTCGGCCCACAATGTTGTGCCAACCATATAACCTACTCTAGAAACTGCCTAGAATTTCCCTACCGCATAGCCGTCTATTTTTCTAAACTCTATGTACCTATCTAAGAGGTTCTTAAAAGACCCCATTGTATCCGCCTCCACCACCACTGCTGGCAGTGCATTCCATGCACCCACCACTCTCTGTGTGAAAAACCTATCCCTGACATCCCCTCGGTACCTATTTCCAAGCACTTTAAAACTACGTTCCCTTGTGTTAACCATTTCAGCCCTGGGAAAAAGCCTCTGACTATCCATACAATCATTGCCCCTCATCATCTTATACACCTCAATCAGGTCACCTCTCATCCTCCGTCACTCCAAGGAGAGAAGGCCAAGTTCACTCAGCCTATTCTCATAAGGCACGCTCTCTAATCCAGGCAACATCCTTGTAAATCTCCTCTGCACTCTCTCTATAGTATCCACATCCTTCCAGTAGTGAGGTGACCAGAACTGAGCACAGTACTCCAAGTGGGATAATTAGGTATATTTAAAGCAATCATTGATAGGTTCTTGATTAGTAAGAGTGTCAAAGGTTACGGGGAGAAGACAGGAGAATGGGGTTGAGAGGGAAAATAAATTAGCCATAATGCAATGATGGAGCAGACTCAATGGGCCAAATGGCCTAATTCTTTTTCTGTGTCTTATGGGCTAAAGTGATTGGGTAGGCAAGAGAATGATAGAGGGAAGCAAGATGTTGACTAATAGGAACAAGGGAGACAGGGAATAGGTAAGAATATAGAACATGCAACAGTACAATACAGACCCTTTAGCCCACAATGTTATACCAACCTTCTGATCTAGAAAACCTGTGACTCTTTTTTCTTCTGAGGTTTATTCACTCTTGGACCAGGCACAATGGAGAAAAATGTGAATAAATATGAATTGATTTTGGCATCTTCAGCTCATATTGCATGGAATGTCAGCACTTTCCAGGTCTCCATCACCACTGTGACTAATTTGAAAATGATATTTGCTACATTATCTTTGATGTTGGATGTCAGCAGGGAAAGGTAACATCCCACCTTAATGGAGGCAAGAACGTAGAGATATTGAAGCTCACATTAACATTGGAGTAAGAGTGACTTTTAACGTGGAAAAGCTGTTCATTGTCAATACATCAGTAATGCACTGTCAAGAATAAAGTGATTAATGAGGTGACTTGCCCGAGAAACATTGCAGTTTGTCTTTTCATCTATGGAGTCTGGGATCTGTGTTTGAATTGAACTAGGCTGCGGGAATGGAGGTGTGCAATGCTTTGGAATACGGGGAACTAGAGTGAGAAAGATCCAACCATTCTTTAAACAGTGTGAAAATCTCACCCCCCTCCCTCTCTAGCCTTGATTCATTCAGTATGTGGGCGTGTGCAGGGAAAGTGATACTTCACTTGGCAGTGTGGTGCTGAAGGACTGCAGTAGGACCACAGGTGTGACCAGTTAGCATGCTATCCAAGGTACATCCTAGCACGTTTCTACAGCTGTACCGTGGAGACCATGCTAACTCGTTGCATCAGCATCTGGTATGGAGGGGCCACAGCGCAGCATCGGACAAAGCTGCAGAGCGTTGTAAACTCCTGCCGCTGTCTGTAAGGAGTCTGTACGTTTTCCCCGTGATTACACGTGGTTACTATGGAGTCTGTACGTTTTCCCGTGATTACACGTGGTTTCTATGGAGTCTGTACGTTTTCCCGTGATTACACATGATTTCTATGGAGTCTGTATGTTTCCCCGTGATTACACGTGGTTTCTATGGAGTCTGTACGTTTCCCTGTGATTACACGTGGTTTCTATGGAGTCTGTACGTTTTCCCTGTGATTACACGTGGTTTCTATGGAGTCTGTACGTTTTCCCTGTGACTGCACATGGTTTCTATGGAGTCTGTACGTTTTCCTGTGATTACACGTGGTTTCTATGGGTGCTCTGGTTTGCACCCACAGTCCAGAGACCTACCGGTTGGTAGCTTAATTGGTCATTGAAAATTGCCCCGTGATTAGACTAGGGTTAGATCAGGGGCTCCTGGGCGACACGGCTCAAAGGGCTGGAAGGGCCTATTCTACACTGTATCTCAATAAATAAAGAAGTCAGCCGTCTCCATCATAGGCTCTAGCCTGTCCTGCATCGAGAATGTATTCAAAAAGCAAAGCACCATCCATCGTTAAGGACCCCCATCACACAGGGCATGATCTCTTCTCATTGATACCGTCAGGGAGGACATACAGGCCGCTGAAGACTCACACTCAACATTTTAGAAACAGCTTCAACACCTCCACCATCACATTTCTGAGCTTACAATGAAGCAACCCATGAACACCACAGGTTGTGTGTGCTGGTCAGTTCTGAGGGAAGGTTGTGTGTGCTGGTCAGTGCTTGGGGGGAGGTTGTGTGTGCTGGTCAGTGCTGGGGGGGAGGTTGTGTGTGCTGGTCAGATCTGGGGAGAGGTTGTGTGTGCTGGTCAGTTCTGGGGGGAGGATGTGTGTGCTGGTCAGTGCTGGGGGGAGGTTGTGTGTGCTGGTCAGTTCTGGGGAGAGGTTGTGTGTGCTGGTCAGTGCTGGGGGGAGGTTGTGTGTGCTGGTCAGTTCTGGGGGAAGGTTGTGTGTGCTGGTCAGTGCTGGGGGGAGGTTGTGTGTGCTGGTCAGTGCTGGGGGAAGGCTGTGTGTGCTGGTCAGTGCTGGGGGAAGGTTGTGTCTGCTGGTCAGTGCTGGGGGGAGGTTGTGTGTGCTGCTCAGTTCCGAGGGAAGGTTGTGTGTGCTGGTCAGTGCTGGGGGGGAGGTTGTGTGTGCTGGTCAGTGCTGGGGGGGAGGTTGTGTGTGCTGGTCAGTTCTGGGGAGAGGTTGTGTCTGCTGGTCAGTTCTGGGGGGAGGTTGTGTGTGCTGGTCAGTGCTTGGGGGAGGTTGTGTGTGCTGGTCAGTTCTGGGGAGAGGTTGTGTGTGCTGGTCAGTTCTGGGGAGAGGTTGTGTGTGCTGGTCAGTTCTGAGGGAAGGTTGTGTGTGCTGGTCAGTTCTGAGAGGAGGTTCTGTGTGCTGGTCAGTTCTGGGGGGAGGTTGTGTGTGCTGGTCAGTGCAGGGGTGGGAGGTTGTATGTGCTGGTCAGTTCTGAGGGAAGGTTGTGTGTGCTGGTCAGTGCTGGGGGGGAGGTTGTGTGTGCTGGTCAGTGCTGGGGGGGAGGTTATTTGTGCTGGTCAGTTCTCAGGAGAGGTTGTATGTGCTGGTCAATTCTGAGGGAAGGTTGTGTGTGCTGGTCAGTTCTGGGGGGAGGTTCTGTGTGCTGGTCAGTTCTGGGGGGAGGTTGTGTGTGCTGGTCAGTTCTCAGGGAAGGTTGTGAGTGCTGGTCAGTGCTGGGGGGAGGTTGTGTGTGCTGGTCAGTTCTCAGGGAAGGTTGTGAGTGCTGGTCAGTGCTGGGGGGAGGTTGTGTGTGCTGGTCAGTGCTGGGATGGAGGTTGTATGTGCTGGTCAGTGCTGGGGGAAGGTTGTGTGTGCTGGTCAGTTCTGAGAGAAGGTTGTGAGTGCTGGTCAGTGCTGGGGGTAGGTTGTGTGTGCTGGTCAGTGCTGGGGCGGAGGTTGTGTGTGCTGGTCAGTGCTGGGATGCAGGTTGTATGTGCTGGTCAGTGCTGGGGGGGAGGTTGTGTGTGCTGGTCAGTTCTGGGGGAAGGTTGTGTGTGCTGGTCAGTTCTGAGGGGAGGTTGTGTGTGCTGGTCAGTGCTTGGGGGGAGGTTGTGTGTGCTGGTCAGTGCTTGTGGGGGAGGTTGTGTGTGCTGGTCAGTTCTGAGGGAAGGTTGTGTGTGCTGGTCAGTTCTGAGGGGAGGTTGTGTGTGCTGGTCAGTTCTGAGGGGAGGTTGTGTGTGCTGGTCAATGCTGGGGGGAGGTTGTGTGTGCTGGTCAGTTCTGAGGGAAGGTTGTGTGTGCTGGTCAGTTCTGGGGGGAGGTTCTGTGTGCTGGTCAGTTCTGGGGGAAGGTTGTGTGTGCTGGTCAGTGCTGGGAGGAGGTTGTGTGTGCTGGTTAGTTCTGAGGGAAGGTTGTGTGTGCTGGTGAGGGCTGGGGGAGGTTGTGTGTGCTGGTCAGTGCTGGGGGGGAGGTTGTGTGTGCTGGTCAGTGCTGGGGGAAGGTTGTGTGTGCTGGTCAGTGCTTGGGGGGAGGTTGTGTGTGCTGGTCAGTTCTGAGGGGAGGTTGTGTGTGCTGGTCAGTTCTGGGGAGAGGTTGTGTGTGCTGGTCAGTTCCGAGGGGAGGTTGTGTGTGCTGGTCAATGCTGGGGGGAGGTTGTGTGTGCTGGTCAGTTCTGGTGGGGGGGGAGTGTGTGCTGGTCAGGTCTGTGGGAGGTTGTGTGTGCTGGTCAGTTCTGGTGGGGGGGGGAGTGTGTGCTGGTCAGGTCTGTGGGAGGTTGTGTGTGCTGGTCAGTTCTGAGGGAAGGTTGTGTGTGCTGGACAGTTCTGAGGGGAGGTTGTGTGTGCTGGTCAGTGCTGGGGGGAGGTTGTGCGTTCTGGTCAGTTCTGAGGGAAGGTTGTGTGTGCTGGTCAGTGCTGGGGGGAGGTTGTGTGTGTTGGTCAGTGCTGGGGGGAGGTTGTGCGTTCTGGTCAGTTCTGAGGGAAGGTTGTGTGTGCTGGTCAGTTCTGGGGGAAGGTTGTGTGTGCTGGTCAGTGCTGGGAGGAGGTTGTGTGTGCTGGTCAGCTCTGAGGGAAGGTTGTGTGTGCTGGTCAGTGCTGGGTGGAGGTTGTGTGTGCTGGTCAGTACTGGGATGGAGTTGTATGTGCTGGTCAGTGCTGGGGGCGAGGTTGTGTGTGCTGGTCAGTTCTGAGGGAAGGTTGTGAGTGCTGGTCAGTGCTGGGGATAGGTTGTGTGTGCTGGTTAGTGCTGGGGGGGAGGTTGTGTGTGCTGGTCAGTGCTGGGGTGGGAGGTTTTGTGTGCTGGTCAGTGCTGGGGTGGGAGGTTGTGAGTGCTGGTCAGTTCTGGGGGAAGGTTGTGTGTGCTGGTCAGTGCTGGGGGGAGGTTGTGTGTGCTGGTCAGTGCTGGGGTGGGAGGTTGTGTGTGCTGGTCAGTGCTGCGGGGAGGTTGTGTGTGCTGGTCAGTTCTGGGGGGAGGTTGTGTGTGCTGGTCAGTTCTGAGGGAATGTTGTGTGTGCTGGTCAGTGCTGGGGGTAGGTTGTGTGTGCTGGTCAGTGCTGGGGGGGAGGTTGTGTGTGCTGGTCAGTTCTGAGGGAAGGTTGTGTGTGCTGGTCAGTACTGGGGGGAGGTTGTGTGTGCTGGTCAGTGCTGGGGTGGGAGGTTGTGAGTGCTGGTCAGTTCTGGGGGAAGGTTGTGTGTGCTGGTCAGTGCTGGGGGGAGGTTGTGTGTGCTGGTCAGTGCTGGGATGGAGGTTGTGTGTGCTGGTCAGTGCTGGGGGGAGGTTGTGTATGCTGGTCAGTGCTGGGGGGAGGTTGTGTGTGCTGGTCAGTTCTGGGGGGAGGTTGTGTGTGCTGGTCAGTTCTGAGGGAAGGTTGTGTGTGCTGGTCAGTTCTGGGGGGAGGTTGTGTGTGCTGGTCAGTGCTGGGGTGGGAGGTTGTGTGTGCTGGTCAGTGCTGGGGGAAGGTTGTGTGTGCTGGTCAGTTCTGGGGGAAGGTTGTGTGTGCTGGTCAGTTCTGAGGGAAGGTTGTGTGTGCTGGTCAGTTCTGGGGAGAGGTTGTGTGTGCTGGTCAGTGCTGGGGGGAAGTTGTGTGTGCTGGTCAGTGCTTGGGGGGAGGTTGTGTGTGCTGATCAGTGCTGGGGGGGAGGTTGTGTGTGCTGGTCAGTTCTGGGGAGAGGTTGTGTGTGCTGGTCAGTTCTGAGGGAAGGTTTTGTGTGCTGGTCAGTTCTGAGGGGAGGTTGTGTGTGCTGGTCAGTTCTGGGGGGTGGGGAGAGTGTGCTGGTCAGTTCTGGGGAGAGGTTGTATGTGCTGGTCAGTTCTGAGGGAAGGTTGTGTTTGCTGGTCAGTTCTGAGGGGAGGTTGTGTGTGCTGGTCAGTGCTGGGGGGGAGGTTGTGTGTGCTGGTCAGTTCTGGTGGGGGGAGAGTGTGTGCTGGTCAGGTCTGTGGGAGGTTCTGTGTGCTGGTCAGTTCTGAAGGAAGGTTGTGTGTGCTGGTCAGTTCTGGGGGGAGGTTGTGTGTGCTGGTCAGTGCTGGGGGTAGGTTGTGTGTGCTGGTCAGTGCTGGGGAGAGGTTGTGTGTGCTGGTCAGTGCTGGGGTGGGAGGTTGTGTGTGCTGGTCAGTGCTGGGTGGAGGTTGTGTGTGCTGGTCAGTGCTGGGGGTAGGTTGTGTGTGCAGGTCAGTGCTGGGGTGGAGATTTTATGTGCTGGTCAGTGCTGGGGGTAGGTTGTGTCTGCTCGTCAGTTCTGAGGGAAGGTTGTGTGTGCTGGTTAGTGCTGGGATGGAGGTTGTGTGTGCTGGTCAGTGCTGTGGTGGGAGGTTGTGTGTTCTGGTCAGTTCTGAGGGAAGGTTGTGTGTGCTGGTTAGTGCTGGTGGGGAGGTTGTGTGTGCTGGTCAGTGCTGGGGGGGAGGTTGTGTGTGCTGGTCAGTGCTGGGGGGGCGAGATTGTGTGTGCTGGTCAGTCCTGAGGGAAGGTTGTGAGTGCTGGTTAGTGCTGGGGGCGGGAGGATGTGTGTGCTGGTCAGTTCTGAGGGAAGGTTGTGTGTGCTGGTTAGTGCTGGGGTGGGAGGTTGTGTGTGCTGGTCAGTTCTGAGGGAAGGTTGTGTGTGCTGGTCAGTGCTGGGGTGGGAGGTTGTGAGTGCTGGTCAGTGCTGGGGTGGGAGGTTGTGTGTGCTGGTCAGTGCTGGGGGGAGGTTGTGTGTGCTGGTCAGTTCTGGGGGGAGGTTGTGTGTGCTGGTCAGTTCTGAGGGAATGTTGTGTGTGCTGGTCAGTGCTGGGGGTAGGTTGTGTGTGCTGGTCAGTTCTGGGGGGAGGTTGTGTGTGCTGGTCATTTCTGAGGGAAGGTTGTGTGTGCTGGTCAGTGCTGGGAGGAGGTTGTGTGTGCTGGTCAGTTCTGAGGGAAGGTTGTGTGTGCTGGTCAGTGCTGGGTGGAGGTTGTGTGTGCTGGTCAGTACTGGGATGGAGTTGTATGTGCTGGTCAGTGCTGGGGGCGAGGTTGTGTGTGCTGGTCAGTCCTGAGGGAAGGTTGTGAGTGCTGGTCAGTGCTGGGGATAGGTTGTGTGTGCTGGTTAGTGCTGGTGGGGAGGTTGTGTGTGCTGGTCAGTGCTGGGGTGGGAGGTTGTGTGTGCTGGTCAGTGCTGCGGGGAGGTTGTGTGTGCTGGTCAGTTCTGGGGGGAGGTTGTGTGTGCTGGTCAGTTCTGAGGGAATGTTGTGTGTGCTGGTCAGTGCTGGGGGTAGGTTGTGTGTGCTGGTCAGTGCTGGGGGGGAGGTTGTGTGTGCTGGTCAGTTCTGAGGGAAGGTTGTGTGTGCTGGTCAGTACTGGGGGGAGGTTGTGTGTGCTGGTCAGTGCTGGGGTGGGAGGTTGTGAGTGCTGGTCAGTTCTGGGGGAAGGTTGTGTGTGCTGGTCAGTGCTGGGGGGAGGTTGTGTGTGCTGGTCAGTGCTGGGATGGAGGTTGTGTGTGCTGGTCAGTGCTGGGGGGAGGTTGTGTATGCTGGTCAGTGCTGGGGGGAGGTTGTGTGTGCTGGTCAGTTCTGGGGGGAGGTTGTGTGTGCTGGTCAGTTCTGAGGGGAGGTTGTGTGTGCTGGTCAGTGCTTGGGGGGAGGTTGTGTGTGCTGGTCAGTGCTGGGGGGGAGGTTGTGTGTGCTGGTTAGTTCTGGGGGGAGGTTGTGTGTGTTGGTCAGTTCTGAGGGAAGGTTGTGTGTGCTGGTCAGTTCTGGGGGGAGGTTGTGTGGGCTGGTCAGTGCTGGGGTGGGAGGTTGTGTGTGCTGGTCAGTGCTGGGGGAAGGTTGTGTGTGCTGGTCAGTTCTGGGGGAAGGTTGTGTGTGCTGGTCAGTTCTGAGGGAAGGTTGTGTGTGCTGGTCAGTTCTGGGGAGAGGTTGTGTGTGCTGGTCAGTGCTGGGGGGAAGTTGTGTGTGCTGGTCAGTGCTTGGGGGGAGGTTGTGTGTGCTGATCAGTGCTGGGGGGGAGGTTGTGAGTGCTGGTCAGTTCTGGGGAGTGGTTGTGTGTGCTGGTCAGTTCTGAGGGAAGGTTTTGTGTGCTGGTCAGTTCTGAGGGGAGGTTGTGTGTGCTGGTCAGTTCTGAGGGAAGGTTGTGTGTGCTGGTCAGTACTGGGGGGAGGTTGTGTGTGCTGGTCAGTGCTGGGGTGGGAGGTTGTGAGTGCTGGTCAGTTCTGGGGGAAGGTTGTGTGTGCTGGTCAGTGCTGGGGGGAGGTTGTGTGTGCTGGTCAGTGCTGGGATGGAGGTTGTGTGTGCTGGTCAGTGCTGGGGGGAGGTTGTGTGTGCTGGTCAGTGCTGGGGGGAGGTTGTGTGTGCTGGTCAGTTCTGGGGGGAGGTTGTGTGTGCTGGTCAGTTCTGAGGGGAGGTTGTGTGTGCTGGTCAGTGCTTGGGGGGAGGTTGTGTGTGCTGGTCAGTGCTGGGGGGGAGGTTGTGTGTGCTGGTCAGTTCTGGGGGGAGGTTGTGTGTGCTGGTCAGTTCTGAGGGAAGGTTGTGTGTGCTGGTCAGTGCTGGGGGGAGGTTGTGTGTGCTGGTCAGTGCTGGGGTGGGAGGTTGTGTGTGCTGGTCAGTGCTGGGGGAAGGTTGTGTGTGCTGGTCAGTTCTGGGGGAAGGTTGTGTGTGCTGGTCAGTTCTGAGGGAAGGTTGTGTGTGCTGGTCAGTTCTGGGGAGAGGTTGTGTGTGCTGGTCAGTGCTGGGGGGAAGTTGTGTGTGCTGGTCAGTGCTTGGGGGGAGGTTGTGTGTGCTGGTCAGTGCTGGGGGGGAGGTTGTGTGTGCTGGTCAGTTCTGGGGAGAGGTTGTGTGTGCTGGTCAGTTCTGAGGGAAGGTTTTGTGTGCTGGTCAGTTCTGAGGGGAGGTTGTGTGTGCTGGTCAGTTCTGGGGGGTGGGGAGAGTGTGCTGGTCAGTTCTGGGGAGAGGTTGTGTGTGCTGGTCAGTGCTGGGGGGGAGGTTGTGTGTGCTGGTCAGTTCTGGTGGGGGGAGAGTGTGTGCTGGTCAGGTCTGTGGGTGGTTCTGTGTGCTGGTCAGTTCTGAGGGAAGGTTGTGTGTGCTGGTCAGTTCTGGGGGGAGGTTGTGTGTGCTGGTCAGTGCTGGGGGGGCGAGATTGTGTGTGCTGGTCAGTCCTGAGGGAAGGTTGTGAGTGCTGGTTAGTGCTGGGGGCGGGAGGATGTGTGTGCTGGTCAGTTCTGAGGGAAGGTTGTGTGTGCTGGTTAGTGCTGGGGTGGGAGGTTGTGTGTGCTGGTCAGTTCTGAGGGAAGGTTGTGTGTGCTGGTCAGTGCTGGGGTGGGAGGTTGTGAGTGCTGGTCAGTGCTGGGGTGGGAGGTTGTGTGTGCTGGTCAGTGCTGGGGGGAGGTTGTGTGTGCTGGTCAGTTCTGGGGGGAGGTTGTGAGTGCTGGTCAGTTCTGGGGGAAGGTTGTGTGTGCTGGTCAGTGCTGGGGGGAGGTTGTGTGTGCTGGTCAGTGCTGGGATGGAGGTTGTGTGTGATGGTCAGTGCTGGGGGGAGGTTGTGTGTGCTGGTCAGTGCTGGGGGGAGGTTGTGTGTGCTGGTCAGTTCTGGGGGGAGGTTGTGTCTGCTGGTCAGTTCTGTGGGGAGGTTGTGTGTGCTGGTCAGTGCTTGGGGGGAGGTTGTGAGTGCTGGTCAGTGCTGGGGTGGGAGGTTGTGTGTGCTGGTCAGTGCTGGGGGGAGGTTGTGTGTGCTGGTCAGTTCTGGGGGGAGGTTGTGTGTGCTGGTCAGTTCTGAGGGAATGTTGTGTGTGCTGGTCAGTGCTGGGGGTAGGCTGTGTGTGCTGGTCAGTTCTGGGGGGAGGTTGTGTGTGCTGGTCAGTTCTGAGGGAAGGTTGTGTGCGCTGGTCAGTTCTGGGGGGAGGTTGTGTGTGCTGGTCAGTTCTGAGGGAAGGTTGTGTGTGCTGGTCAGTTCTGGGGAGAGGTTGTGTGTGCTGGTCAGTGCTGGGGTGGGAGGTTGTGAGTGCTGGTCAGTTCTGGGGGAAGGTTGTGTGTGCTGGTCAGTGCTGGGGGGAGGTTGTGTGTGCTGGTCAGTGCTGGGATGGAGGTTGTGTGTGCTGGTCAGTGCTGGGGGGAGGTTGTGTGTGCTGGTCAGTGCTGGGGGGAGGTTGTGTGTGCTGGTCAGTTCTGGGGGGAGGTTGTGTGTGCTGGTCAGTTCTGTGGGGAGGTTGTGTGTGCTGGTCAGTGCTTGGGGGGAGGTTGTGTGTGCTGGTCAGTGCTGGGGGGGAGGTTGTGTGTGCTGGTCAGTTCTGGGGGGAGGTTGTGTGTGCTGGTCAGTTCTGAGGGAAGGTTGTGTGTGCTGGTCAGTGCTGGGGTGGGAGGTTGTGTGTGCTGGTCAGTGCTTGGGGGGAGGTTGTGTGTGCTGGTCAGTGCTGGGTGGGAGGTTGTTTGTGCTGGTCAGTTCTGGGGAGAGGTTGTGTGTGCTGGTCAGTTCTGAGGGAAGGTTTTGTGTGCTGGTCAGTTCTGGGGGGTGGGGAGAGTGTGCTGGTCAGTTCTGGGGAGAGGTTGTATGTGCTGGTCAGTTCTGAGGGAAGGTTGTGTTTGCTGGTCAGTTCTGAGGGGAGGTTGTGTGTGCTGGTCAGTGCTGGGGGGAGGTTGTGTGTGCTGGTCAGTGCTGGGGGTGAGGTTGTGTGTGCTGGTCAGTTCTGGTGGGGGGAGAGTGTGTGCTGGTCAGGTCTGTGGGAGGTTGTGTGTGCTGGTCAGTTCTGAGGGAAGGTTGTGTGTGCTGGTTAGTGCTGGTGGGAGATTGTGTGTGCTGGTCAGTTCTGAGGGAAGGTTGTGTGTGCTGGTTAGTGCTGGTGGGAGATTGTGTGTGCTGGTCAGTGCTGGGGTGGGAGGTTGTGAGTGCTGGTCAGTTCTGGGGGAAGGTTGTGTGTGCTGGTCAGTGCTGGGATGGAGATTGTATGTGCTGGTCAGTGCTGGGGGGAGGTTGTGTGTGCTGGTCAGTTCTGAGGGAAGGTTGTGTGTGCTGGTCAGTGCTGCGGGGAGGTTGTGTGTGCTGGTCAGTGCTGGGGGGAGGTTGTGTGTGCTGGTCAGTGCTGGGGGGGAGATTGTGTGTGCTGGTCAGTCCTGAGGGAAGGTTGTGAGTGCTGGTTAGTGCTGGGGGCGGGAGGATGTGTGTGCTGGTCAGTTCTGAGGGAAGGTTGTGTGTGCTGGTTAGTGCTGGGGTGGGAGGTTGTGTGTGCTGGTCAGTTCTGAGGGAAGGTTGTGTGTGCTGGTCAGTGCTGGGGAGGGAGGTTGTGTGTGCTGGTCAGTGCTGGGGTGGGAGGTTGTGAGTGCTGGTCATTGCTGGGGTGGGAGGTTGTGTGTGCTGGTCAGTGCTGGGGGGAGGTTGTGTGTGCTGGTCAGTTCTGGGGGGAGGTTGTGTGTGCTGGTCAGTTCTGAGGGAATGTTGTGTGTGCTGGTCAGTGCTGGGGGTAGGTTGTGTGTGCTGGTCAGTTCTGGGGGGAGGTTGTGTGTGCTGGTCAGTTCTGAGGGAAGGTTGTGTGTGCTGGTCAGTTCTGGGGGGAGGTTGTGTGTGCTGGTCAGTTCTGAGGGAAGGTTGTGTGTGCTGGTCAGTTCTGGGGAGAGGTTGTGTGTGCTGGTCAGTGCTGGGGTGGGAGGTTGTGAGTGCTGGTCAGTTCTGGGGGAAGGTTGTGTGTGCTGGTCAGTGCTGGGGGGAGGTTGTGTGTGCTGGTCAGTGCTGGGATGGAGGTTGTGTGTGCTGGTCAGTGCTGGGGGGAGGTTGTGTGTGCTGGTCAGTGCTGGGGGGAGGTTGTGTGTGCTGGTCAGTTCTGGGGGGAGGTTGTGTGTGCTGGTCAGTTCTGTGGGGAGGTTGTGTGTGCTGGTCAGTGCTTGGGGGGAGGTTGTGAGTGCTGGTCAGTGCTGGGGTGGGAGGTTGTGTGTGCTGGTCAGTGCTGGGGGGAGGTTGTGTGTGCTGGTCAGTTCTGGGGGGAGGTTGTGTGTGCTGGTCAGTTCTGAGGGAATGTTGTGTGTGCTGGTCAGTGCTGGGGGTAGGTTGTGTGTGCTGGTCAGTTCTGGGGGGAGGTTGTGTGTGCTGGTCAGTTCTGAGGGAAGGTTGTGTGTGCTGGTCAGTTCTGGGGGGAGGTTGTGTGTGCTGGTCAGTTCTGAGGGAAGGTTGTGTGTGCTGGTCAGTTCTGGGGAGAGGTTGTGTGTGCTGGTCAGTGCTGGGGTGGGAGGTTGTGAGTGCTGGTCAGTTCTGGGGGAAGGTTGTGTGTGCTGGTCAGTGCTGGGGGGAGGTTGTTTGTGCTGGTCAGTGCTGGGATGGAGGTTGTGTGTGCTGGTCAGTGCTGGGGGGAGGTTGTGTGTGCTGGTCAGTGCTGGGGAGAGGTTGTGTGTGCTGGTCAGTTCTGGGGGGAGGTTGTGTGTGCTGGTCAGTTCTGTGGGGAGGTTGTGTGTGCTGGTCAGTGCTTGGGGGGAGGTTGTGTGTGCTGGTCAGTGCTGGGGGGGAGGTTGTGTGTGCTGGTCAGTTCTGGGGGGAGGTTGTGTGTCCTGGTCAGTTCTGAGGGAAGGTTGTGTGTGCTGGTCAGTTCTGGGGAGAGGTTGTGTGTGCTGGTCAGTGCTGGGGGAAGTTGTGTGTGCTGGTCAGTGCTTGGGGGGAGGTTGTGTGTGCTGGTCAGTGCTGGGTGGGAGGTTGTTTGTGCTGGTCAGTTCTGGGGAGAGGTTGTGTGTGCTGGTCAGTTCTGAGGGAAGGTTTTGTGTGCTGGTCAGTTCTGGGGGGTGGGGAGAGTGTGCTGGTCAGTTCTGGGGAGAGGTTGTATGTGCTGGTCAGTTCTGAGGGAAGGTTGTGTTTGCTGGTCAGTTCTGAGGGGAGGTTGTGTGTGCTGGTCAGTGCTGGGGGGAGGTTGTGTGTGCTGGTCAGTGCTGGGGGTGAGGTTGTGTGTGCTGGTCAGTTCTGGTGGGGGGAGAGTGTGTGCTGGTCAGGTCTGTGGGACGTTGTGTGTGCTGGTCAGTTCTGAGGGAAGGTTGTGTGTGCTGGTTAGTGCTGGTGGGAGATTGTGTGTGCTGGTCAGTTCTGAGGGAAGGTTGTGTGTGCTGGTCAGTGCTGGGGTGGGAGGTTGTGAGTGCTGGTCAGTTCTGGGGGAAGGTTGTGTGTGCTGGTCAGTGCTGGGATGGAGGTTGTATGTGCTGGTCAGTGCTGGGGGGGAGGTTGTGTGTGCTGGTCAGTTCTGAGGGAAGGTTGTATGTGCTGGTCAGTGCTGCGGGGAGGTTGTGTGTGCTGGTCAGTCCTGAGGGAAGGTTGTGAGTGCTGGTTAGTGCTGCGGGGGGGAGGATGTGTGTGCTGGTCAGTTCTGAGGGAAGGTTGTGTGTGCTGGTCAGTGCTGGGGGGAGGTTGTGTGTGCTGGTCAGTGCTGGGGGGGAGATTGTGTGTGCTGGTCAGTTCTGAGGGAGGGTTGTGTTGGTTGGTTAGTGCTGGGGGGGTGGAGATTGTGTGCTGAGCTTGGATAAAGGGAAACAAAAATCACCAAACTGGTCTGTGCAGTGTCTTGAGATCGAATTCCAATGTCACAGGGGCTCTCAGCCACAAAGCTGGTGCAGCATCTTAGACCAACCACGCAGTTCTCAACTACCCAGGAACAGAACATTACAGTTTCGATGGACAACGGGTGGAAATGTAGATTCTAACAGAAAATTGCACTGACAAATCCTGAAGTTATCAGGAATGGTGGCTTGAAGGTTATATTAATCCATAAATTTAAACAAATAATCCAAAGATGTGAACTCAAATCCCTATTATTTAATTAATCAAATATTTTAAAGGACATAAAGCTGGTCTTATGTGTGGAATTCTCATACCCTGCAATTTTTAACAAGAAAAAAAAATCATTTGGTTGACTTGTGTCTTTTAGAGATGAAAATCTGCCTCCCCTCCCTGCACAGAACTGTTGTGATTCCAATCTCACAACACCCAGGTCGCCTGTTATCTTCGAGCAGTTTAGTCACATCAAAACTGCTGCAGGGAGTGGCTGGAATCAACCAGGTTCAAACATGGTAACACCACTCTCAGCCCAATCAACATGGCAAAGTTCTCCTGATAAACACTGCAGACTGTGTTACCTAAATCAAGAGAACTTTCCCACAGGTGAGTCAAGTAACACATCCAGCACGCCAGACTCCTCCTATCACAATCCCCAGACAGATCCTGATCTTCCCCTCCCCCTCCCCAGCAGAACCGGGAATGAGTGCTCCTGGGTATCTTCACCATTGATTTCAAACCACACCAAGTTTCATAGTGACAACATCCTCTGCACTGAACAGCATAGAACTGAACAGTACCGCACAGTAGAGCCTTTGGCTCACAATGTTCTGCAGATATTTTAACCTACTCCAAGATCAATCTAACTCTTCTCTCTCACATAAGCCTCCATACTTTGATCGATCACGTGGCTCTCTAAGAGTCTCTTAAATGTCCCTAGTGTACCTGCCTGTACCACCACCCCTGTCAGGGTGTTCTATGCACTCACCACTCTGTGTAAAAGACCTACGTTTGACATCTCCCTATACTTTCCGCCAATCACTTTAAAATTGTGCCCTCGGTATGAAACACTCTGACCTGGGACAAAGCCGCTGGCTCTCACCATCTCATGCACCTCTATCAAGTCACCCCTCATTTTCCTTCACTCCAAAGAGAAAAGTCCTGTATCGCTCAGCGGCTCTTCAAAAGACGTGGTCTCTAATCCAGGCAGCATCCCGATATATCGCCTTCACATTCTCTCTAAAGCTGTTATTCTTCTAGCACAGACTAGACCACCCACAGAGAAATAAAACCACTTTAGCCTGAGGATGTAACATGAGTGCACGCTGTCTAAAAGTATAGTTACCCACTGAGGGTATAACTCTGCCCCTCCTGCTCTAACAGAGCTTTATGGACTTTGGATAGGGTCTGGATCCTTCCCAACTAATTGAATTTTACTGACTGAGAATTTAACCTGGACTCACCAGACAATTGAACAGTTCCTTTAAAATGTTATTTTGACCCTCACATCCACTAGAACTACGCACTTATATATTCATTAATATGCTTTTACATTCTAATCTTTATCTAAAATTATTGGAGTCAAAAGGTAAAACCTAGGCTTTGATAGTTAAATAATGCTCAAATGTGGGCTGTAGAAGGGACCATAAGATATAGGAGCAGAATTGGGTCATTGGCCCATCGAGTCTACTCCACCATTTCATCATGGCTGACCCAATTTTCCTTCTCAGCTCCAATCTCCTGTCTTCTCCCTGTATCCTTTCATGCCCTAGCCAATCACGAACCAATCACCAATCACAACTTCTGCCTTAAATATACACAATGACTTGGTCTCCACAACTGCCTGGCTAAAGAAATTCCTCCTCATCTCCATTCTAAAAAGATGTTCCTCTATTCTGAGGTTGTGTCCTCTGGTCTTAGACTCTCCTACCATAGGAAGCAACTTCTCCACATCCATTCTATCAAGGCCTTTCAACATTCAATGGGTTTCAAGGAGATCCCACCCCATCATTCTTCTGATTTCCGGTGAGTAGAGGCCCAGAACCATCAAATGCTCTTCATATGATAAGCCTTTCAATTCCTGAATCATTTTTGTGAACCTCCTTTGAACCCTCTCCAATATCAGCAAGTCCTTTCTTAGATAAGGGACCCAAAGCTGCTCACAATACACCAGTGCTTTGTAAATTCTTAACATTACATCTTTGCTTTTATATTTTAGTCTTTGTTTAAAATGATTGGACTCAAAATGTTATACTTGGGCTTTCGATACTTGTGTGGGAATAAAAGGATCCTTTTCTGGTTGGGGGCCAATGACTAGTGTTTTGCAGGGGTCTGTGTTGGGGCTGCTTCTTTTTATGCCGTGTATCAATGATTTAGATGATGGAATAGATGGCTTTGTTGCCAAGTTTGTAGATGATACAAACTTTGTTAGAGGGGCAGATACTGTTGAGGAAACAGATTGGCTGCAGAAAGACTTAGACAAATTTGAAGTATGGGCAAGAGAGTGGCAAATGAAATACAATGTTGGAAAATACATGATCATGCACTTTGGCAGTAGAAATAGATGTGCAGACTTTTTCTAAATGGGGAGAAAATCCAAAAATCTGAGATGCAAAGGGACTTGGGAGTCCTTGTGCAGAACAACCTAAAGGTTAACGAGCAAGTAGAGTCAGTGGTGAGGAAAGCAAATAGCACTCATTTCAAGAGGTCTAGAATACAAGAGCAGGCTTTATAAGGCACTGGTGAGGCTGCACCTTGAGTATTGTGAACAGTTTTGGGCTCCTCATCTAAGAAAAGATGTTCTGGCATTGGAGAGGGTTCAAAGGCAGTTCACAAGGATGATTCTGAGAATGAAAGGGTTATCATATGAGAAATGTTTGATGGCTCTGGGTCTGTACTCGCTGGAATTCAGAAGGATGAAGGGAGATCTCATTGAAACCTTTTGCATGGTGGGGGAGTCTTAGACAAGAGGGCACAGCCTGAAGAGGGTGGTGAATTTGTGGAATTTGTTACCACAGGCAGCTGTGGGGTCCATGTTGTTGGGTGTATTTAAGGCAGAGATTGATAGGTTCTTGAATGGCCATGGCATCAAAGGTTACGGGTAGAAGGCTGGGAACTGGGGTTGAGGAGGAGAAAAAAAGGATCAGCCATGATTGAATGGTGGAACAGACTTGACGTGGCCGCTTCAAAATGATATCCTATCTGTAAGTGGGTACCGTGCACAATCCTGATTTGATGGAGACAGACGTGAGAAGCACGGAGGAACATCTGGAGAAACATCTGAAATGCCCGCTTTGCTGCCACTGCTACTGTGCGATCGAGAATTTCTGGAAGGGAAGGCCCCAAATCCTTGGTTTTACCTATTGCCTGTTGCCCGGGCCGGGGTCAAAGCGCTCGGCAGAGATGGTGCTTGGTGCTCGGTGTCGGAGGTTCGAAGTTTTTGGACGGACTCAAGAGTCGGCTGTGCTCGGGTGCTTCCAGGATGCTGCATCGACAAGTGTGCGGCGCTGGAAGCTCATGGCAGGGAGAGTTTTCCTTCCTTCTACCGTCTGTGTGAGATGATGGGACTTTCGAGAGATTTTGAGACTTTTTTTACCGTGCCCATGGTCTGTTCTTTATCAAATTACGGTATTGCTTTGCACTGTTGTAACTATATGTTATAATTATGTGGTTTTTGTCAGTTTTTTAGTCTTGGTCTGTTTTGTGTTTCTGTGATATCATACTGGAGGAACATTGTATCATTTCTTAATGCATGCATTACTAAATGACAATAAAACAGGACTGTGTGTCCTCATAATCTAATCTAATCTAATAGCCTAACTCTGCTCCTATGTCTTATGGTCTTATGGTCTTTAATAATGTTCAAATGTGGTCTATAGAAAGGACCAATGCAAGTTCGGTGGCAGTCAGAGATTCAGAATTAAAATCAGAAGCAAGCTTATGTTCCCTGATATATGTTGTGGAATTTATTGTTTGCAATGATATACAAAATGAATGGACTGATGGCACCATAAAACATACACCGTTGAACATAATGACATACACTCAGTGGCCACTTTGTTTGATACATCTGCTTGTTAATGTAAATATCTAATCAACCAATCATGTGGCAGCAACTCAATGTATAATAGCATGCAGGCGTGGTCAAAAGGTTTTCCTGTCAGCCAGACTAAACATCAGAATGGAAAGAAATGCGATCTAAGTGACTTTGACTGTGGAATGATTATTGGTGCCAGATGGGGTGGTTTGAGTAGCTCAGACTCTGCTGATCTCTATAACAGCATAAGATATAGGAGCAGAATTAGGCCATTTGGTCCATCGAGTCTGCTCCACCATTTCACCATGGCTGATCCATTTTCCTCTCAGCCCCAATCTCCTGCCCTCTCCCTTCACACTTTGACAAATCAAGAATCTATCAACCTCTGCCTTGAATATTCATAAAGACTTGGGGCCTTCACAGCTGGCTGTGGCAACGATCTCCCGGGATTTTCAGAGACTGCAGATTCTGGAGTTTACGGAGAATGGTGTAAAATAAAATATCCAGTGGGTAGCAATTCTGTGGGCAAAATTGCCTTGTTAATGATAAAGGTCAGAGGAGAATGGCCAGACTGGTTCAAGCTGACAGGAGGGCAACGGTAACTCAAATAACCACACATTATAACAATGTGTGCAGAAGAGCTTATTTAAACGCACAACGTGTCAAATCTTGAAGTGGACGGGCTGCAGCAGCAGTAGACCACAAACATACCCTCAGTGGCCACATTAATAGGTGCAGGAGGTACCTAATAAAGTGGGCACCAAATATATATTTAGTATAAAATAGCCATTTGGTTTACATTTCATTCTACTAAGTTTATCACCCATCTTTCCGGAAGGTCAGGGTCACAGAACAAGTGAGTTTCATTAATATGGGTAACTGGGTCACGGAGTTGTTTGACTAGATATTGGTCAGTCATAGTGAACTTCTGGTCATGAGCTACAGCCCACCTGCTGAGAGTCCGATGAGAATGTCAGAGAGCAGTTGTAGCAGAGCAGACTGAAATTCGTAATCAGGTTATGAGGAAAGCAATGACAGAAGTTGATAGTTCAGTGTCTTGCTGCTGAGATCAGGGAGCTTGGAACAGAAACAAGCATCGAATGATGTTGAAATATTGATGTAATGGAATTAGGTGACTTTTGAAATGATGCACTCTCAAAACTAACAGACCATCAAGATTACATCTGCTACAAAGAGGAGAATGAGAGAGAGGGAGGGAGAGAGATATATGTACTGTATGTGTATGAGTGTGTGTGTTCATGACAGATAACTGGAGAGAAAGGCGGGAAAGAGGTGCATATACATATATAAGCCAGAGTGCCTGAGACTTTTGCACTGTACTGTAGTAATTTTATGTACTGCACTGTACTGCTGCCGCAGAAATAAACAAGTTTCATGACATATGTGAGTGATGATAAACCTGATTCTGATATGGGTCTCCATTGTGGACTGAGAGTGGGAAGGAAGCAGGGAGAGGGAATCATGGTTGGGAGAAGGGCAAAGGAAAGGGGAGGGAGTAGGAAGCACCAGAGAGAGATTCTGTAATGATCAATAAACCATTTGCCTGAAATCAGGTGACCTTGCCTGGTGTCTCAGGGCTGAGTGTGTCTGCATCTGCGCTGACCCTGCCCTTGGCACCCCTTCACTGTTACCCGTCCCACACCCCTCCCACAGCGCTCCAACCTCACCATTCCCAACATCTTTTGCTCCTGCCAGATTTACAAACTCACTCTCTGCTCCACGTTGACAAATGCAGTACTGGGCAAGTCTTAGGCACCCTATTTATTATATACCCCCAAATCAAATCATCACTGGTGCAGCCAATTGGGTTTGGAACTCACATAATTAGTTAAACGGAGATCTATATTTGCAGACCTGTGTGCAGTCAAGGTGTTTTAATTGATTGTAGTAAAAATACATGGGTATCTGGAAGGTCCAACTGCTGATGAGTCAGTATCCTGGCAAAAAACTATACCATGAAAACAAAAGAACACTCCAAACAACTCTGTGAAAAGGTTATTGAAAAGCACAAGTCAGGAGATGGATACAAGAAAATTTCCAGGTCTCTGAATATCCCTTGGAGTACAGTTAAGCCAATCATCAAGAAATGGCTGTAAATCTGCCGAGAGCAGGCTGTCCTCAAAAACTGGGTGACCGTGTAAGAAGGGGACGAGTGAGGGAGGCTACTGAGAGACCTGTGACAACTCTGGAGGAGTTACAAGCTTCAGTGGCCGAGATGGGACAGACTGCACAAACAACAACGTTACGCTCGTGAAAAAGGTTTGGAAATAAAATAAGCAACAGCTGCATGCATTGCAACTGGGAGAATATGGAGGGCAAAGTTTGGTTTTTAACCCTTAAAATATCAGTCACTTCGTTTCTTAAATTGTTTGAAAATTTGCCGGACATGAAAAGGCAGGACAGATCCAATCTGACCACCAGCCGATTCTAAAACATCATCAAAATGAGGGAAAACACTGTTGACAGAGCTGTGAAGTTGTTTTGTAGCTGGACTGGATCAGCTCGGTTACAGGGGGAAACTGTGACTTGCACTTATAAATCTCCATTTCACGTCTCCTTCCAAACAGCCCGTGGCATTTCACAGTGACGTACTTCTGAAATACTTGCATTGGCTTCCTGTGGAAATTTTTAAATTATTTGCCACATGTATATTGAAATGCATTTTTCGTGCTGACAACCAACACAGTCCAAGGATGTGCTGAGGGCAGCCCACAAGTATTACCACACTCACTGTTTACTAACCCTAACCTGTGCATCGTTGGAATGTGAGAGGAAGCAAATCCATGTGGTTACGGAGAGAACATACAAAATCCTTAGAGACAGCGGTGGGAATCGAACCCCAATCTTGCAGCCGGGGCTGTGAAGTGTTACACTGACTGCTACACTGCCATGTAGCCGTCATCATTCTTGCCAGGATGTAGCAGGAATACTGAGCTTCACCGTGTTCCCTAGGTTGAGGGATCACCAGATTTGTCTCCAGCAAACTGGTTCTGCTGACTGTTTTGTATTTGGCACCTTGTTTTTAATGACACTGTGTGCCGATTGTGGCCTGCTCTGTGCTCTTCTCAATAAGCCAGAGTTGGTCACCAAGCTTGGTGGTTGAATGGTTCCAAACAGTGAGGGTGCACAGTTCTGCTGTGGGTAGCCCGTGGCTTCTCACACATTGCCAATATTGAGATCCAGGTCTGTTCCAGCCCTCTGCAATTTGGCACAATGCTGGCAATGTCCTTATTGTGAAGACAAGAACTAGTGGCACCCATTAATACCACCAAGGACAAATGCAACTGCATTTAATTTAACTGAGAGGTGAATGAGTGAAAACAAGATTCTGGGCATTTCCTTCATTGGAGTGTCTGTGGAATTTTTTTTAGCAAGTTCATTCAAACTAATGAGAGCTAACAGCGAAACGTTTATTAAAGGCAACACGTATAAAATGCTGAGGGAACTTAGCAGGCTAGGCAGCATCTATGGAAAAGAGTAAACAGTCAATGTTTCGAGCCAAGACCCTTCTTCGGGACTCGAAAGGAAGGGGGAAGATGCTAGAATAAAAAGGTGGGGCCGAGGGGTAGGAGGCTAGCTAAAAAGTGATAGTGAAGCCAGATGGGCAGGAAAGGTAAAGAGCTGGAGAAGAAGGAGTCTGCAGGAGAGAGTGGATCACAGGAGAAAGGGAAGGAGGAGGGGACCCAGGGGGAGGTGATAGGCAGGTGAGAAGAGGTAAACAGCCTGAGTGGGAAATAGAAGAAGAGAGAAGGGGGAAGTGTTTTTTTTACCAGAAGGAGAAATCGATATTCATGCCAACAGATTGGAGGCTACCCAGACAGAATATAAGGTGTTACTCCTTCACCCTGAGGGTTGGCTCATCTCGGCACAGGAGGAGACCGTGGACCAACATGCTGGAACAGGAATGGAAACTGGAATTAAAGTGTTTGGCCACCGGGAAGTTTCGCTTCTGGAGGATGAAGAGGTTCCCCAATTTATGATGGGTCTCACTAATGTAGAGGAGGCTACCTCGGGAGCAGTGGACACAATTTATGACTCCAACAGATTCGCAGGTGAAGTGGTGCCTCACCTGGAATGATTGTTTGGGGCACTGAATGGGAGTGCGGGAGGAGATGAATGGGCAAGTGTAGCAGGGATAAGTGCCAGGATGGAGATTAGTGAGGAGGGACAAATGGACAAGTGAATCACGGAGGAAGGGGGGGGAGGGGGGGAGATAAAGGTAAGTTCAGTGGTAAGATTCCTTTGGAGATGGCAGGCGGTGTGGAGGTTGATGTGGTGGCTGCGGAGGCTCATGGGGTCATAGGTAAGGACACGCGGAGTTCTATCACTGTTAAGGTGGTGGAAAGAGGGGGTGAGTGCGAAGTTTGGGAAATGGAGACGACACGGGTGATCTCACCAATGTAGAGAAGGTCCTACCCCAGGCAGCATTCTCAAATTATACAACAGTGTCTGCTACAACAGTGTATCGAGTTCATACGTGGTACCGTTCTTAAAACTGTGTTCACACTGATGTGTACTGTACTCCTGTTGTTTCTTTCGCCACCTGCTACACGCGCAAGGTATTCCAAAAAGCAGACTCGTTGATGGATGTTGAAGCTCCTCACCCGAGATGGTCCCCACTCTGTAGACTCAGCACTCTGTCCAGCACGGAGGAGGACTAGTACTTAATTAAGGTGAAGAGAAGGAGGTTTCCATAAAACCATATGACATAAGAGCAGAATTAGACCATGCAGCCCGTCTCATTGAAACCTACTGAATATTGAAAGCAACTCACACAAAATGCTGGAGGGACTCAGCAGGAGTCCTGATGAAGGGTATCGGCCCGAAACATCATCTGTACTCTTTTCCATAGATGCTGCCTGGCCTGCTGAGTTCCTCCAGCATTTTGTGCGTGCTGCTTGGATTTCCAGCATCTACAGATTTTCTCTTGTTTGTGATTGAATATTGGAAGGACTAGACAGAGTGGACATGGAGAGGACGTTTCCTATACTGTGGGAGCTTAGGACCAGAGGGCACAACCTCAGAATAGAAGGACATTCCTTTAAAACAGAGAAGAGGAGAAATTTCTTTAGCCAAAGGGTGGTGAATCTATAGAATTCATTGCCACAGGTGGTTGTGAAGGCCAAGTTATTGGGTGTATTTAAAGCGGAAGTTGATAGGTTCTTGATTAGTAAGGGTGTCAGATGTTATGTGGAGAAGGTGGGAGACTGGGATTGAGAGGAATAATAAATCAGCCACGATAGAATGGCAGAGATGAGCTGAACGACCCAATGCACTCCTATATCTTATGGTCTCAGTCAAGACATGCAGATTTGCTAATCGTGTGTGCTTCTACTCAGTCTAGAGATTTCATTGTGATTAGCCCTGATAGTATTTTTTAAATGAATATACATTTAAACATCATAAACCAACGAGTTGTTTGTTATGTCTCACCTCTCGCTGTGAAATGGAGATACCATTTTTTTCCCTTATTACAGAGAAAGAGCCTGTGGTATGTCGAATACCGGGTGAACGAATAGTCTTTGGGGTACTGCAAGTCTGTGTCTTTGCTGTTGCTTTGCTGCACGCTTGAGTGTTCAGCGGTCAGAGCCGATGCTTTGTTTTGCTGGTGGGGGGAGGGGGGATTGTTCCTTGCTGCTGCTCACGCGCAGGAGGGTGGGGAACTGGGGTGGGGGACTTTGGGTTTCTAACATTTACTGTCATTCATTCTTTGGGGCACTCCTCTGTTTTCGTGGATGATTGTGAAGAAAAAGCATTTCAGGATGGACATTGTATACATTTCTCTGTCATTAAATGTACCTTTGACACATTTTTATAACTTTATTGGAGAGGTATTTGAACTCATGCGTATATATCATTAGTCCAGACCTGTAGATTAATGACTCAGTGACCTCACCTGAGTGATCCCCTCCCCTCGTGTCCTGTAAAAGTTCAGCACTATAGCTGTCAGTCAGGAGTAGTGTCAAGAGATCTTTCCTCTGCTCATTGTCGAGAGATCTTTACCTTTACCTAACCCCCTGTTGTTACTGACCTGAACACACTCGATACAGACGAGGTGCCTGAAATTGAAAAGATTCAATTATCAGAGACAATACCCTTCACCTTGATGATTTTCTTACAATTGTGATTTACTTAGGAGCCACGTACGTGCCATTTTTGTAATGCTAGACACAAGAAAATGATATTGCAACTCTAGCTGGGGGTGGTTTATATCAAAATGAAGTGGTTGAATGTAGTGTCACTCAGCAGGATTCAAGGCGATAGCATTCCCTTTCTAATCTGAACTTCATACATAAATAATGAAAATAGATCCTACTGCTGAATAATTTTTAGGGCTTGATAATCAGATGGAGATGGGCTTTGAAACACATGCCATTCTACTGGCTCACATCAGCAGGCGTCCTCTCAGCGCCCATCTCTGAAAGGTTTCGGGTCTTCTATCGTTCCACTTTTGGCAGCCTCCATGTACTCCCCTGTCAAACCTTCGTCTGCTCCCCCCCCCCACATAAAGTGCCTTTGTCTCCTCTGAAATCAGTGGAGTTCATCAGCACAGACAGTGTGTCACAGGAGCCTCTGTTACAGCTAGCAATCTTATGCTTTGTCAGAAGCTGATGTATCCTCAGACTAACTTCTGGATGGTTCAGAAGAAAACAGAACCATTTATATAAAAATGGCCATTTGGCCCCCACATCCTCTCCTGACCACCAAACTGTGCTAAATTCACACCTTCATTGACACTGAAGACCAGAGGTCATAAGACAAAGGAGCTGAATGAGGCCATTCAGCCCATTGAGTGTGCACTACCATTCAATCATGGCTGATGTATTTTCCCTCTCAATTCATTCTCCTGCCTAGTTCCTATTACCATTGACATCCCGACTAATCGAGAACTATCAACCTCCACTTTAAATATACCCAATGAATTGGCCTCCGCACCCACTTGAGGCAATGAATTCCACAGATTCACAACCCTCTGGCTAAAGAAGTTTCTTTCCATCTCTGTTCTAAAAGGATGTCCTTCTATTTGGAGGCAGTGCCCTCTTGTCCAACACTCCCCCATTATTGGAAACGATTTTTCCATATCCATTCTGTTCAGGCCTTTCAATATTCGGTAAGTTTCAATGGGATTTGCCTTGATTCTTCTAAACTCAAATGAGTACAGACCCAGAGCCATCAAACACTCCTCAAACATTAACTCTTTCAATCCCGGGATCATTCAGGAATATTCAAAGGTTAATATTCGATTAAAAGACTCCATAGTTTTTCCAAGATGCAAGAATGTCCAACTAATTTGTTTCAGTGATTCCGGGGGAAAGGTGAGAAGGGCGATGACAGGAGAAGGAAACAGCAAGAAGTTCCTGGACAACAATTAAAGATGAAAATGAATATTCCATGAATTTACAGTTAATCAACACTGGAACATCACTAGGCAGGAGATGTGGCCAGGATTTAAGGGCCTGAGATACTGGGAGAGTAGGACTTTATTTTTGGAGTGAAGGAGACAAAGTGTGACTTTATGGAGGTGTATAAAATCATGAGTGACATAGACATGGTGAATGCAAACTGTCCTTTTCCCAGGGAAAGGGAATATAAACCAGAGGGCACAGGTTTAAGGTGAACAGGGAAAGATTTTAAAAAGGCCCAAGGGCACACTTCAGACATCCCACCCTGCAAAAACTCATTTCAGGGAGGTAGCACCATCAATTTGCGGGAGACTTCCGGGAGAGGTGGGATGTCTGCAATAGAGTAGCTCCTTAGCAGCTGGCCAGCTAGTTTAAATAACGTTAGCTATGCTAATGAACGAATGACACCTGTTAAACTCACCTCAACATGTCTTTTACAGTCTTAACCCACCATGGGCAATAGAAAAGTCACTGTAGAGACCTGCTGACTTTTCAGTCTCTCTGGGCTGGCAGAAGGAGCAGTTGGAACAGGTATAATAACAACATTTGGACAGGTACACGGATAGGAAAGGGTCAGAAGAATATAGCCAATTGCAAGTGGATGGTTCTGGACGAGGACCTGGATTGGCATGGACAAGTTGGGCCAAAGAACCTGTTCTTGTAACAATTGGGCCACCGTTTCTGTCTCCAGCATCCAGCCCCACTGTTCATAGAACCCAACACCTCAACATTTCCCAACCCCATCCTCCATCAGTCAGTGTCTTTAACATTGATTTCTCTAACTTCCGTTAATGCCCCTCTTCCCCTTCTTACCCCATCCCCAATTTATTATTTATTTATTTGCTTATTTGCTTTTTTTCCCTTTTTTTTTCTCTCTTTCCCTCTCACAATAACCCCTTGCCTGCTCTCCATCTTCCTCTGGTGCTCCCCTCCCCATTTCTTTCTTCCAAAGCCTTCCGTCCGATGGTACTCCCCCTTCTCCAGCCTTGTATCCCTTTTGCCAATCAACTTCCCAGCTCTTGGCTTCATCCCTCTCCCTCCTGTCTTCTCCTATCATTTCAGATCTCCCCCTCCCCCTCCCACTTTCAAAGCTCTTACTATCTCTTTTTTCCATTAGTCCTGGAGAAGGGTCTCGACCCAAAACGTCGACTGTACCTCTTCCTATAGATGCTGCCTGGCCTGCTGCGTTCCACCGGCATTTTGTGTGTGTTCATTCAGGTACCAATGGCTTTCTATCCTCTTTTGGAATTAGAATTGGTTTATTTTTTGTCACATGGACTGAGATACAGTGAAAAGCTTGTCTTATATACTGTTCATACAGATCACAGTGCATTGAGATAGAACAAGATAAAGCAATAACAGAATGCAGAATAAAGTGTATAATCTATGGAGAAAGTGCAGTGTAGGTAGAAATAAAGAACAAGATCATAATGAGGCAGATTGTGAGGTCAAGAGCCTATCTTGTTGTACTGGGGGAATCATTCGATAGTTTTATAACAGCGGGGCAGAAGCTGTCTTTGAGCCCGGTGGTACGAGCTTTCAGGCTTTGTATCCTCTGCCCGATGGGAGGGGAGAGAAGAGAGAATGTCCGGGGTGGGTGGGGTCTTTGATTATGGGGGCTGCTTTATCAAAGCAGCGAGCAGTATAGATAGAATCCATGGCGGGGTGGCTGGTTTCCGTGATGAGCTGAGCTGTGTTGAATAGTTCAAATCTAGTCCACTTCTAATTTCAATGACAATCACAATCTGTGTCATAACTCCATTGCCTTCTTGCTAAAGTAATGACACATACATTTCCAATTTTACAGCAACTCTGCTTGGATCTGAAGCTGTCAATAGATATTATTGGGCTTTGCCTTGTTCAGAACAAGAAGACAAGGACCCTGCGTGGGACCAGCCATGGAGAGAAACGTCCCTAACTTAGATATTAAAATCTGAGTCGTCCTTTCATTCTCCCCTTCTCCATAAAGTGCCCTGATTGTAATCTGATCTGCAAGAGTCATTTCCCTAGTCCCAGTACCACAAGAGCTACATTGTTCAAAGTTGTTTACATTAGTTGGCTTTCCTTTTTGAGGTGTATCTAAATGGCACTTGACACAGACCCTTCTTATCTTTGCCTCTTTTCCAAAGAATTTTTTCACTCTACGTTGACTGCACTCGGCGGGTTTCAACGCAGATGCGTATATAGTGCAGGCAAATCAGTAGAGAAATTCAGGTAAATCAGTAGAAAAGTTCAGGCAAATCAGCAGAGAAATTCAGGTAAATCAGTAGGAAATCGGCTTTATAACTCCACATCAAGGTGGGAAGAGCTGAGCTAGTCTGACATTTCATCAAGCCAGTCTCACTCTGCATCTGGGCAGCAGCCCTGAGTGTAGGCTAACTCACTCTGAGTGGCCATTACAGGATCCTTGTTAACCTCACTGCTCTTGAGTTGACTCCAGAAGCTTCTCCATCAACTACTGATTGAAGAACCTTATCTTATGTTTACTGGGGTTTAAAAAAATGAGAGGTGGTCTCAACCAGACAGAAAAAAAGTCCAAAAGGGATTGATAAACTAGAGGCCAGGAGCTGACTTTTTCTTGAAGGAAAGTCTAGAAGTTTGGATCGTGATCTCAGAATGTGATTAGATTATGAGGACACTCAGTCCTCGTTTATTGTCATTTAGAAATGCATGCATTAGGAAAAGATACAATGTTCCTCCAGAGCGATATCACAAAAAAAACAGGACAAACCAAAGACTAACACTGACAAGACCACATAATTGTAACATATAGTTACAGCAGTGCAAAGCAATACCATAATTTGATAAAGAGCAGACCATGGGCACGATAAAAAAAAGTCTCAAAGTTCCGATCGACTCCCGATAGTCCCGATAGCAGGCAGCAGAAGGGAGAAACTCTCCCTGCCATAAACCTCCAGGCGCTGACAACTGCCGATGCATTGGAAGCACCCGACCACAGCCGACTCTGAGTCCGTCCGAAAACTACGAGCCTCCGACCAGCCCTCCGACACCAAGCACCATCTCTGCCGAGCGCTTCGACCCCGCCCCGGCCGCCAAGCAACAAGCAAAGCCCAGGACTCGGGCCTTCTCCTCCGGAGATTCTGGATCACACAGTAGCAGCGGCAGCGAAAAAGGCATTTCAGAAGTTTCTCCAGATGTTCCTCCATGCTTCTCACATCTGTTTCCATCAAATCAGGATTGTGCATGGCCCCTGTTTTACAAATACGATATCATTTCACCGGAGAGGCCGCACGTGCTGCGTCGTGCCGCCATCTTCTCCTCCAAATAATACTGAGAAGATGAGTTGTTTTTTTTTCAATGTGTTTTCTTTTTTTTAAAATTTTATTTTTATTTGGATAAGGAATTCACAAATATCATGTACTTTTTTCACACATATAACCTTTTCCATTTTTTTATATGTATAAAACTATAATTATTTATACATTCTTAAGTACACATTGAGATGATATAAAAGGAAATTAGACACTTAAATAGATAATTATGTACTGTGGTAATTCTAATCTATTAGGCTAAGTAATGGTATTAGTTGTTAAGAAAAATAGTAATAATAGTTTCCATATAACTCTTCTGGACCATTTCCACTGGTCCAAAATGTTGTATGTAAGCCTATGTAACAACCATTGTAGGTGTTTATATCCTAATTTGTTCATGCTTGCTCCTGCCCGCAGACATAATTATCCAATCCCTATGTACTTATTTACTTAATTTTTTTGTTTTTTATCCCTTTCCCAAATCTTTCCCTTTACTTGTGTTAATTCTCTATTTTCCAAAAGAAAACAAAAAAAGAAGACATTTAGACTAGGGGTGCTTACGTTGGCAATATTACTGTGTTGATGAGAAGAGCAGTATAAATCATTAGGAGAGTCATCTAAAGTCTGCTCGCATTGGGGTTATATATTCAATCCATTTATTCCAGATTTGATAAAATTTTTCTTTTTGAATTCTCAGGGAGTAAGTCAACTTTTCCACTTTAAATATTTCCAAGATAATTTCGTGCCAATCTTCTAAGGTATTGGATTTAGCCCCTTTCTAGTGATTGATTTCTTACTTGCCGCTAAGAGGGCCTGCAGCAACTTTATATCTTCCTTCTGTTCAAGAAACAATACATGCCCCAAATAGAGTGTCTCAAAGTTCAGAGGTATCTGGGACCTAAGTACCTTAACTAATGTTCTATGAATACCTTCCCAATATAGACTTAATTTAGGGCAATCCCAGAAAATATGAAAATGATTTGCCTCCTTGGAGCCGCACCTTCTCCAACACGTCACGTTTGTACCTTTATATTTTTCCTGATATGGGGTCTTGAAGTATCTTATAATGTTTTTCCAACAATATTCTCTCCAAGTCAAAGAATTAGTCGAGGACCATTGAAAGCTGCAGATTTTCCCCCAAGCCTCCTCTGAAAGTACCAACCCCGCTTCTTTCTCCCACTTCTCTTTAATATACAGTGTATTTACATTTTTAGCATGGGAGAGTGCATTATATAATCGAGAAACTGATTTACTAGGTATTGAACTGCAAGCCGAATTCAGAATCTTGAAAAATTCTAATTCTACTGTTGATAGGTCTGTATATCTACAACTCTGGTTAACGTAGTTTCGTACTTGAAGGTACCTAAAAAAGTCATTGTGTTCTAGGCCATGTTTGTCCTGCAGGATTTGGAAACTTTGTAATACTCCTTTATCTATAAATGAGAGGTAGGTTGAGAAGATGAGTTGTTGAACATGAGTCCTCGATGTTGAGTCTATTGGTTGTGGAATCAGTTTGGAGTTAGGGTGACTGAAGTTATCCATGTCGGTTCAGGAGCCTGATAGTTGTAGGGTTAAAAAACAGTTCCTGGACCTGGTGATGTGTGATCTAAGTGTCCTGTATCTCCTGCCCAATGGTCGCAGCGAGAGGAGAGATGTCCTGCATGATGGATGCTGCCTTCTTGTGGCTGCACTCCTTATGAATGTGTTCAGTGATGGGGATGATCTGGCTGTGCACACCACTCTCTGATTTATAAAACATTAGGTGCAACTATAGAAAACGGAGATCACTAGGGAAGTAGGCTGGACACTTGGGGTCAGTCACGATGTCACTCAATGGCAAGGCACCTTAAAGGTCTAAAGATTCAACTCCTGCTACTTACAATGTTTACAGTCCTTCCTTCATTCCTGTGTAAGCTCTCCGGTGAAGTAATACCATATGTGTAAGTAGGATGCCGTGCACAATTCTGATTTGATGGAGACGGAAGTGAGAAGCACAGAGGAACATCTGGAGAAACTTCTGAAATGCCCGCTTCGCTGCCACTGCTACTGTGCGATCGAGAATCTCCGGAGGGAAGGCCCCAGAATCCCCGGCTTTGCCTGCTGCTGGCGACCGAGGCTGGGGTCGAAGCGTTCGGATAGAGATTGTGCTCAGTACTCGGTGTCGGAGGGCTGATCAGAGCTCAAAGTTTTCGGACGACTCAGAGTTGGACTGTGGTCGGGCATGGAAGGGAGAGTTTCCTTCCTTCTCCCGTCTGCGTGAGATGTGGGACTTTCGAGAGACTTTGAACTTTTTTACTGTACCATGGCCTGTTCTTCATCAAGTTATGGTATTGTTGCACTGTTGTAACTATATGTTATAATTATGTGGTTTTTGTTAGTTTTTCAGTCTTGGTCTGTCCTGTGTTTCTGTGATATCACACCAGAGGAATATTGTATCATTTCTTAATGCATGCATTACTGAATGACAATAAAAGAGTCCTCATAATCTAATCTAATCTAAACGTACTTGTTAATCAAATTCTGGCTCTATTCAAACTAAACAATTATTTAAACAAAAACAACAACAGAATTGCTGGAAACACACAACAGGTCAGGCAGCATCTGTAGAGAGGGAAACAGAGTTAGCGTTTGAAGTCAAATGGCCTTTTTCAGACTTCCACCATCTGCAGGGTCTGCAGTTTGAACTTCTTGTGATAGAAACATAGAAAACCTACAGCACAATACAGGCCCTTTGGCCCTCAATGCTGTGCTGAACATGTCCCTACCTTACAACTACCTAGGCTTTACCCATAGCTCTCTATTTTTCAGAGCTCCATGTAGCCATCCAGGAGTCTCTTAAAAGACCCTATCGTTTCCGCCTCCACCCCCGCTGCCGGCAGCCCATTCCACGCACTCACCACTCCCTGCGTAAAAAACTTACTCCTGACATCTCCTCTGTACCCACCTTAAAACTGTGCCCTCTCGTGCTAGCCATTTCAGCCCTGAGAAAAAGCCTCTGACTATCCACACGATCAATGATCTGTGGCCATTATTACGTTCGGAGAATTGGGTATCAATTTTTCTTGGAAAGCATGCCCATGATTCTCGAACCCTAATCCATACGCCTTTAAGAATGTGGGAAGAAACCCACACAGTCCCGGGGTGAACATACCAACTCCTTACACAGGCAGTGGCGGGAATCGATCCCCGATCATTGGTGCTCTAAAGCATAGTGCTAGCTGTTACACTACCATACTGCCCCTATGTGAAAGTATTGTTCCAGCGAGGGACGAGGGAGTGAGGAGGCAGGAGGGCGGGTGAGGAACTGAGGCTGCATAGAAACCAAAGAAAATGACTTGTATATCAGTTGTGGAAGTTTCTGTGTACCCAGTACAGGATGCCAGATGAGTACTCTGAGAGCTTAGAGGCAGCAGAAGGTTTGAGAGGTGATGTTGAAAGAGAGCTACATATATGGAAACTGTCTTCTGAGTGTTGAAAAGCTACTGCACCTTTTTGTTGTGCTGTATTCTTTTAAACAGAACCCACAAACTGCTGAGCTACTGGAGGAGAACAAGGGCTAATAAAATATGGAACAGTTTAATTTCATGGACAGGTGGGTCACTGACATCTTGAACATTGGGTTCTGTAATTGGAGCCAGCCTTCCGAAGTCTTTTGTTTCCGTGTGCCTGCTTGCTGAGTCCGCCTATTCTCATAACAGAGGGTGGGAAGCTCAAATTTCATGATAACACAGTCCCATCTTGTAGTGCGACAAAACTGAGCACTGCCAATCGCATCCCAGCCCGGCAGACGCAGAGTGCAAGGTCACACCCAGCAGGGATTCGGGGAAAGGATTCTGATGGACTGCGGGAGAGTTTTCCAGAGCAATATTTGTCATTCACCAAGCGTCACAGAAAACAGATGATCTTCTCTTTATCACTACTTATTGGAGCTTGCTGTCCTACCTTACAGCAGTGGTTACAATCCTCAGCAGTTGTAAATTAGTTACGATTTTATTGAGATTGAGAATAGTTAAAGCAGAGGTTGGTGAGTTCTTGGATAGTAAGGGTGTCAAAGTTTACGGGAGAAAACAGGAGAGTAGGGTTGTGAAGGATAACACTGTAAATCGTCCATGATCAAATAGGACAGCAGATCCAATGGGCTGAATGGCCTAATTCTGCTCCTATACCTTAAACGTGTTATATAAGTGCAAGAGTTTTTTTTATTTCCTTTTTGGAGAAGAGCAGAGATATAAGTGCATATAAATATATATGAGTGTCTGCTCCCACAAACACACACAAACAGTGAAATAGTGCTCCTGGTTTATTCTTTGGATGTGAGTGCCCACGCCTTAGTCTCAGTACCAGTCTGTATGACGCGAACCTGCTCCTACCTCATACAGGATCCTAAACATTGTAACAATCTCCTTATTGTTCTGTGCCTCTGAACCAGCCTCACTGCTTCCCTGAAGCGCCTTCAGCCTGTCCCAACTAATGCACTAACCCTCAGGTAACAATCTCGCTCTGTGTCTTAACCCCGTGTCAATGTCACGCCGTATCTGATCTGGAGACAGGCAGAGGGTCGGAATGTCCTTCACCTGTCCATGGTGGTGATCCTTGGCTTTGAACAACTGGAGCCCCTGTGGAGACAGACATGCCCCAGTGGTGTTCTCTGGCAAGGTCAGTGATGAAGAACAAGTGATTTGTCCTTTCATTGGAAGCTGAAGGTGATGGTTTCATATCGCTTCTCTTTGGCAGCTTTGTTAAGTTAACCCAGGTGAGTTTATGCAGCTCCCATCTTTCTACTAAGAGATTAACCAAAGACAGCTCTCATCTTTGTTAGTACAGATGTTGGATGCCAGTATTTTGAAGGGCAGCGTGAATTCTCATAGGGCCCAGTCTGAGGTTTACACCTTACCATTACAATTCTCTGTTGCATTCCTACTCTGACCTTGGTCTCATCTGGTGTTGCAATGAATATTAATGGAAATTAGCCTCACCCTTTTTGGCATTCCAGACTTATCACCACCTGTCTGGGAGGTGGTTGAATCAGCAAACAGGAGAGAGATTGAAAATCTCTCTGGTGAATCCACAACAACAACCTCTCACTCAACGTTAGCAAGACCAAGAAGCTGATTATTGACTCCAGCAGAAGGAAACTGGACAGGGGATCTGCCATTGTGTTTTTAATACCTCAGTAATATTTGAGTATTTTTGTAAATATGTTAAGTATTCTTTGTTATTTATACAATTCTCTATGGTTATATGCAAAAATACGTGAATTGCAAATGCTGTTTACCTGGTGAAGCAGTGTAGTGGGGAACGGCTGAAAACTCCGTGCAGCACGTGTTCTTTGGAAGGGAAGACATGACAGATTTTTTTTAAAGACAGAAAATGGAAGAATGCACAGGTTGATATCACAAGCACTGAAATGGCTAGCTACGTTGGAACGATTGTCACATTTGATTACACAACAGATCACTGGGTTTTTTCCACTGAACACATTGAGCAGTATTTTAAAGCAAGTGAAATAACTATTGAGAAACAAATACCAATTTTGCTGAATGCATTGGGTTTAAAGGCAACACCAACAAAATGCTGGAGGATCTCAGCAGGCCAGGCAGTATCTACGGAAAAGAGTAGAGACGATGTTTCGGGCCGAGACCCTTTGGCAAGGTTGGAGAACAAATGCTGAGGAGTAGATTTAAAAGGTGGGGGAGGGGAGAGAAAAACACAAGCTGACAGGTGAAGCCTGGAGGGGGAAGAATGAAGTAAAGATCTGGGAAGTGATTAGTGAAAGAGATACAGGACTGAAGAAGGGGAAATCTAATAGCTGGGGATAGAAGGCCATGGAAGAAAGAAAAGGGGGAAGGAGCACCAGAGGAAGGTGGTGGGCAGGCAAGGAGATAAGGTGAGAGAGGGAGAAGGGGATGGGGACTGATGGAGGACAGGGTCTCGGATGGACCGGAAACGTCGACTGGACTCTTTTCCATAGGTGCTGCCTGGCCTGCTGAGTTCCTTCTGCATTTTTGTCCGTGTTGCTCGGATTTCCAGCATCTGCAGATTCTCTCTTGTTCAGTTTGCTTCAAAGTTTGACTGCTCCAACAGGAACATCAAGAAACTCATTGTTGCTTGCTTAAAACTTTAGGTTTCATAAGTGGAATCAAAAGATAGGAGAGTCCATTTCAGCGTACATGACTGAATTGAAGAAGTTATCTGAGCACTGACAGTTCAGTAACAGACTTAAAAGTGCATTGAGAGATCACTTAGTTTGTGGAATCTTACAAGAATGCTCCTGACTGAAGCACAACTCACATTTAAATTAGCAGTTGAAATCACTGTATCAATAGAAACAGCAGATAGAGACGCAATTGAGTTGCGGTCAGCAATGAAGGTGAGCGTGAACAAAATTGCAACAGCTAAACAGACACCAGCCTGGTCACACAAATTGTGTTACCATTGTGGCAGGGGCTCACATACATCAGACCAATACAGATTTAAAGGTGAAACTTGTAGAAAATGCAACAAAGTAGGATACATACAAGGAGCTTGTTGGGCAGACAAAAATAAGTGGACTGCACAGGGAAGAGAAAAAGCTAAAATGTCAAGTTGCATTTTCAAAAAGAGCACTAATTTGCACGCTGTTGATGAAAATTCGGATCATGATGAGAGTGACACAGGACTGGAAATTGAAATTTTCAAAATGAAAAATAATAATAGACATGCAATATGGCTTACACAATGGCAAATTAATTAGAAAGCAATTGCACACTGGCTCAGCTGTTTCAGTCATTCTGCAAAATGATTTTGAATGGCATTTCAAAGATACTGAACCGAAGCCTGCAGATATCCAACTAAGAATCTCAGGTGGTAACGAGAGGGCGTACAGGAGGGAGATGTGCCAATTAGTGGAGGGTGCCATGGCAATAACCTGGCACTCAATGTCAGTAAGACGAAAGAGCTGATTGTGGACTTCAGGAAGGGTAAGACGAGGGAACACATACCAATCCTCATAGAGGGATCAGAAGTGGAGAGAGTGAGCAGCTTCAAGTTCCTGAGTGTCAAGATCTCTGAGGATCTAACTTGGTCCCAACATATTGATGTAGTTATAAAGAAGGCAAGACAGCAACTATACTTCATTAGGAGTTTGAAGAGATTTGGCATGTCAACAAATACACTCAAAAACTTCTATAGTTGTACCGTGGAGAGCATTCTGACAGGCTGCATCACTGTCTGGTGTGGAGGGGCTACTGCACAGGACCGAAAGAAGCTGCAGAGGGTTGTAAATCTAGTCAGCTCCATCTTGGGTACTAGCCTGCAAAGTACCCAGGACGTCTTCAAGGAGCGGTGTCTCAGAAAGGCAGCGTCCATTATTAAGGACGTCCAGCACCCAGGGCATGCCCTTTTCTCACTGTTACCATCAGGTAGGAGGTTATGGAAGCCTGAAGGCACACACTCAGTGATTCAGGAACAGCTTCTTCCCCTCCGCCATCTGATTCCTAAATGGACATTGAACCCTTGAACAATACCTCATTTTTTAAATATATTCAATATACATATACTGTAATTGATTTACTTATTTATTATTATTATCTCTTCTATATTATGTATTGCATTGAACTGCTGCTGCTAAGGTAACAAATTTCACGTCACATGCCAGTGATAATAAACCTGATTCTGATTCTAAGAACTTATACTGGAGAAAAGATAACTCCTGTGGGAATGACATTTGTAACTGTGAAATACAACCACCAACAAGCCATGCGTAGTAAAAACAGGACTGCCAGCATTGCCTGAGTGAGATTGGCTGAGACAACTACAACTTGATTGGAGATCTATCCATCATTTGCATGCCACATTCTCTGCAACGAGGCCAACTGAAAGTGAATTAAAAAAGGTACTGGGTGAGACCAAAACTTTCTCCATGCTGTACACCACGAACCGTTGTCTAACAGAGGATTAACAGGTGTTGGTGCCAGTCTCTGTGCTGATAGTTGGAAAGCATATTGGACCAAGGAAGGAACATGTTGCTCAGAGGAAATGCGGAAGTGACAAAACCAGTGGTCCGACTACAACAGTTTTTGTAGGCAACATATCTGAGAAAGCTCCTGATATTTCAGTCAGGCAATTACTTGTGAAATATGGCTTGGATCTAAGGTGGAAGGGAGTTCAAAGAGTTTCAGGAGGTTGTAAGCGTTTGGCTTTTGTGAGTATAAAGAAGCAGAATCTACTTTGCCTGCATTAAGGTAATTTCACAAGCTTTGTGGGAGACAAAATGCTGCTTGTAAAAGTAGATACAAAGACCAAAGTCCAGCTGGATGAATGGAAGGCCAAAAAGAAAGGAGCCAATGGAGATACAAAGACAGCAGATTTATCAGATGATGTTGTGGATGAGGAAACCAAGAGGAGAGATCGGATCATAAAAAGAGCAATAGAAGGACTAATAAGAGAACTAAATGCACCTTTCCAAGGTCAAGATGCACAAACTAGAAGATAAAGGAAGAAGGAGGAAAGTGCCCAGAGTCAACTTCTAGAATCACCATGGAGATGGCCCCGGGACCTGGGATTGTTTCACAACCATGATACATGCGTGCCTCGCTTAAAGTAAGACGCAGTTAGATTTGCATCTCTCAGCTCTCCTGTTTTCCTTTGAATTAGCTTCATGTTTTGAAGTTACAAAACTTAACAGTAGCAACTTTAAATTCCTCAGTGTTATCATTTCAGAAGGGCCATTACAAAGGAAGCTCAGCAGTGCCTCTACTTTCTTTGATATTTGCAAAGATCTGACGTGTCTAAAACTTTGACAGACTTCTATGATGCGTGGTGGAGAGTATATTGACTGGTTGTATCATGGCCTGGTAAGGAAACATCAGTGCACTTTAACGGAAGAGCCTACAAGAAGCAGTGGATACAGCCCTGTCCATCCAGGGTAAGACTCTCCCCACCACTGAGCACATCTACACGGAGCGCTGTCACAGGAAAGCAGCATCCATCGCTAAGGATACCCACCATCCAGGCCACGCTCTCTTCTCGCTGCTGCCATCAGGAAGTAGGTACAGGAACCTCAGGACTCACACCACCAGGTTTGGGAACAGTTATTACCCCTCAACCACCAGGGTCTTCGGCCACAGGGAATAACTTCACTCGCCCCATCACAGAACTGTCCCCACAACCTACGGACTCACTTTCAAGGACTCTTCATCCCACACTTGATACTTATTGCTTATCTATCTACCTACCTATTTATTTATTTCCTCACTTTTTTATTTGCATACTTTGTTGTCTTTTGCACATTGGATGGGGGCAGTACCAGTGTATTTAATATTTCTGTAATATTTGAGTAATATTGTAAATATATTGTTAGATTAACATTCTTTCTTTACATCATTTATTATGGGTTATATGTACGAAGTAGATGAATGACGTACATCGTCACACCAACATGTCATATGTGATCGCCTCACTAAAAAAGGGGGAAAAAAATCTCACTAAGCAAGTAACTTGTCTCCTGTGTTTTTCCATAGATGCTGCCTGGCCTGCTGAGTTCCTCCAGCATTGTGAGTGCGTTGCTTGGAGATCCAGCATCTGCTGCTTTTCTTGTGTTTGTTTAGCTAACTCCTCCAACCAAGTCAGCTGAAAAGAGTTTTACAGATATCATGATATTTCTATGGAAAAGAAGTACAGAACCAATGACATATACTGGAAAAAAGACAACTCCTGTGAAAATGACATTCAGAACAGTGAAATAGAAAAACCTACAAGCCACATTGGGCTTGCATGTGGTAAAACAAGAGGGCCAGGATTCTGGAGGCATGATTGGCTGAGACAACTACAAGTTGATTGGAGATTTGCATGCCACAGCCCCTGCAATAGAGTCAACAGAAAGCGAATTAAGGAAGGTACTGGATGGCATCACAGCAGTGCTCAAGGTTGGCATTGGAAAACTCAAACTCAAACATATCAAGGGTAAAATAGTGTTAAATGAAAATGCCACACCAAGTTTTACAAAGCACACCTGGTTCCTTATACCATCCGTGATTAAGCAGCCAGTGAGCTAGATTGCATGGAGGCTGAAGAATTCTTTCCGAGGTTGAGTGGAGTCCATGGGCAATGCCACTGGTCCCAGTAGCCAAGGACGGGTCTGTCAGGATTTGTGGTAATTTTAAGGTCACAGTCAACCCTGTACTGAAAGTAGATCAATACCTTCTGCCCAGCATGGAGGATATCTTTGCAAATCTTTCTGGAGGGAAACACTTTAGCAAAGTGGACTTAGCTGAGGCCTATCTACAGATGGAGATGGAAGAAGATGCCAAAGTATTTCTCACCATAAACACTCGAGGACTTTTTCGCTCTAATAACTTATTTCTGCAGATGCACTGTGGTAGAAAGCTATGGACCAAGGGCTGCAGGGCTCTCCAGGCACTCTGTGTTACCTGGATGATATCATTGTTACCGGTGAGGATAACGAGGAACTTCTCCAATATCTCAGGATTGTGTAAAAAGGATTGGAAAGTTTATGAGCTCAGAGCATGGCACAAGTGTGAATTCCTTAAACCAAACATCACGTACTATGGTCACGCTACTGATGCACAAGCATTAACCAAGTGTGCTGAGAAAAGTCAAGCAGTGGTGGATGCCCCAAGGCCAAAGCAGATGTCACAGTTGTGATCCTTGGTCAATTACTATGACAGATTCCTGATAAACCTCATTACTGTGCTCCACCCCTTGAACTCATTACTACAGATTGGGAAGAAATGGCAATGGACAAAGCAATGTGACGTGGCTTTCCAAAAGGTAAAGGAAATGGTGATATCAGACACTGTATTCATACATTATGATTCACATCATCCAGTGAAGATGGCCTGTGATACCTGGCCGTATGGTATAGGTGTGGTCATGCCCCATGTTATGAGTGATAGATGTGAACATTGCATTGTCTATACATCACATTCCCTTACCTCTGCAGAGAAAAATTACGCACAGGTTGACAGAAAGACCTCGAGTCTGGTTTGAGGTGCAGAATATTTCAACCAGTAATTGTATGGTAGGGAGTTTACCTTCATCAACCACTGTCAGATCGCTGGCAGGTGGTAAGAGTGGGCTCCCTCACCTCCACGTCTTTGACTCTGAACACAGGAGCCCCTCAGGGCTGTGTCCTAAGCCCCCTCCTTTACTCCCTGTATACCCATGATTGTGAAGCCACCCACAGCTCCAATCTGATAATTAAATTTGCCAACAACACTACATTGATTGGCCTAATCTCAAACCATAATGAGGTGGCCTACAGAGAAGAAGTCATCTCTCTGACATAGTGGTGTCAAGAGAACAACCTCTCCCTCAATGTCACAAAAACAAAGGAGCTGGTTGTGGATTACAGGAGGAATGGAGACGGGCTAACCCCTACTGACATCACTGTATCTGGGGTTGAGAGGGTAATCAGCTTTAAGTTCCGCAGCATCCTCATCACCGAGGACTTCACGTGGTCTCTACACACCAGCTGTGTGGTGAAAAAGACACAAACAACAGCGACTCTTTCACCTCAGATAATTGAGGAAGTTTGGTATGGGCCCCAAAATCCTAAGAGCTTTCTACAGGGGTACAATTGAGAGCATCCTGACTGGCTGCATCACTGCCTGGTATGGGACCTGTACCTCCCTTAATCGCAGGATTCTGCAGAGAGTGGTGCGGACAGCCCAGCGCATCTGTAGTTGTGAACTTCCCAAGATTCAGGACCTTCACAAGGACAGGTGTGTAAAAAGAACCCGAGGGATCATTGGAGACCCAAGTCACCCCAACCACAATCTATTTCAGCTGCTACCATCTGGGAAACGGTACCACAGCATAAAAGCCAGGACCAACAGGCTCCGGGACAGCTTCTTCCACCAGGCCATCAGACTGATCAACTCACGCTGATTTGAGTGTATTTCTATGTTACATTGACTGATCTATTTAATATAAATTATTATGATTGCACGTTGCACATTTTGATGATATAACATAAAGATTTTTACTCCTCATGTATGTGAAGGATGCAAGAAATAAAGTCAATTCAATATAAAGTACACAGGACATCTTCAGGGAGCGGTGTCTCAGAAAGGCAGCGTCCATTATTAAGGACCTCCAGCACCCAGGGCATGCCCTTTTCTCACTGTTACCATCAGGTAGGAGATACAGAAGCCTGAAAGCACACACTCAGCGATTCAGGAACAGCTTCTTCCTCTCTGCCACCCGATTCCTAAATGGACATTGAACCCTTAAACACTACCTCACTTTTTAAATATATATTATTTCTCTTTTTTGTATGATTTTTAATCTATTCAATATAGATAAACTGTAATTTATTTATTTATTCTATACTGTGTATCGCATTGAACTGCTGCTGCTAAGTTAACAAATTCCACGTCACATTCCGGTGATAATAAACCTGATTCTGATCTAGGTTGGTCATAATGAAAGTGTTGGCTCGAGGCTTTGTCTGGTGGTCTGGGATAGATCAGCAGATCGAGCGGCTGGCCGTACAAAGTTCAGGATGCCAGCACGTCCAGAAGGTGCCAAGAGCAGTGCCTCTCCATCTCTGGGAACGACTGGCTTTACCCTGGCAGAGGGTTCAGGCGGATTTTGCTGGACTATTCGTGGGCACAATTTTTTTTGTTGGTAGTGGATACAGCTACAAAGTGACCGGCGTGTTCTCAGTAGCTTTGCATACTGTCGGTGTGTCAAGAAGAAGCCGCTCTCCAGGAGGGTTCCAGAACCCTTAGTCAGAGTTGATGGACCACTGTTTGTTGTCATTCCTGAAATTAAATGGAATAAGGCACATTACATCTGCACCGTACCACCCAGCTACAAATGGCTTGCCGGAAGGGTTTGTCCAGACTTCAAAGAACACGCCACACTAATACTGAATCAGAAGCTCGCCAATTTCCTCCTAGCACATCACATCGCAACAAACTCCACATGATCTACAACTTACCTGCACTGTTCCTGGATTGTCCCTTGCGCCCACACTCGGATCTGCTCAAACCCAGCCTCAGGAGGAGGATTCAGGACAAACAGTTGAGACAAACTGAGGGCTCCTCAAACAAGGAGGTTCGATGTTTCACTCCTGGACAAGCCGTCCTGGCGAGGGACCACAGAGATGATCAAAAGTGGGTACTTGGAAAGATGAAGGACAGAAACGGACCACTCTCCTACACAGTGGAGATTTTGTCTGATGTCATCTGGAGATGACACATCGGGCAGTTGAGGAGAGCGGAGTCAATTGTTGGAGAAGAGAGGTGTTTAGAGCTGTCAGAACCACTTCCTGCAGTCACAGAGTCAACTCCCACAAGCACCACAGAGGAGGCCCCAGAACCCGACATTGTTTCACAGCACAAGTCTCACCTGCCAGAGTGACCACCCCCACCCCTGTCAGGAAAGACGTTAGCCCACAAGAGTACGAAATCCTCCAGTGATTAAATATTTTGGCCTGAAGCGGACAATGTAAACCTCACAATGCAGTGGATGTCTGTTTACTGGTTGTACCATATTATATGTATTTACAGTATTTGCATATACAGTATATATCATATACACACACTATATATGGTGACTTGAGAGCAAATATGTTACGTATTTGAGTTGAGGTGCATTTTCTGTTTTATAGCTAAGCAGGGAGGAGTGATGTGTATTTCAGTAATACTGTAAATATATTGTTTCACTTAACATTCTTTGTTTACATAATTCATTATTTGCTTGTACGTGAGGTGTATGTGAATGGTATATGTCATTACGCCACATCATATGTGAATACCTTATGAAAAAAGGAAACTAAGTAGGAAGTATCCCAGCTCCTGTGTTTACCCGGATTTGGGCCGTACCCTCCAAATATCCGGACCTGCATCTCAGTTTTTTTGCACTACCTTACTTTCCATTTTTCTATTTTCTATTTGTGATTTATAATTTAAATTTTTAATATAATCCAGGGAGCGAGAAGCACAGAATTAAATATCGCTGTGATGATTGTACGTTCTAGTATCAATTGTTTGGTGACAATAAAGTATAAAGTATCTTTTGATTATTTTCTGGAGTTACAAAACATAACAGCATCATTCTTTGATACTATTGTTTTTCTTGTATTTACTGTGAATGCCTACAAGAAAATTAATCTCAGCGTTGCATATGGTGACATACATGTACTTTGACAATAAATTTACTTTGAACATCATGTTCAAAGGTCAGAGGTCATTGTGCCTTTTATTTGTACACACAAAACAACTCTCATTTATATTTTCTGTCCCTATTTTAAACGTCCTATCAGCCATTTCTTTCCCTGTCCTAATACCAGCACCATTTACCTCAGATGGACCTCTGTCATTTGGTTGGGCAGGTTAATACTTTCAGTGGTTTTTGTTTTACCCCAATTGATACCCTGTGGCCTAGAGCTGAAACACAATGCAAGTGAGGTTCTTACTCCATTTTGATGGTCCAGAACTTGCTGTAATGGTGGAGGTTGCTTCCTACAGATCCTCACGACTCTGAATGAACCTCTGGAACCCTTCCTCGTGGATAAGCTCTACTTCTGCTCAGCGGGCGCCTCCGAGGGGAAGGGCTGCATTGTGATGGGACGAGCGGTGAAAGTTTCCAGTTGACCAACTCCCAGCTCCTCATCACTGCCTCCATCCATCAGCTGCGTAGCTGCTGGAAGGCACCAGATGATGCAGACAAATGGAAGGTTATTCACAGAGGGTAACACAACCGAAGAATGAAACATGAGGATCCAAAGTCACTGGAAACACAGGGCTTGTGTTACAACTCAGTTTAGATGAGCTTTCTGTTTAATTAGCTCTTGAACTTATCTATCCATGACGTTAATGCCATCAAATTTCCCTTGTACCCTGTCACCAAGCCTCACTGGACACATGGGGGGGGGGGGTAAGGCGTTTTTTCTTTGGTCCCTGCTGTGTGGGTGCATTGCCAAAGACTGAGATAGGAGTTCACAGAAGAGAGTGACTGGAACACCAGTCTAGCTCATCTCCCCTCTATCCAACCTCAAGGACAAGCTCCCTCTCCCAACTGCCACGTCCTCCAACCCACTCAAAGACAAGCCCATTTAAAACTCTACATTCAATTAGCACAAGCTGATGGCCTCTTGTCTGGATCAGCATTGACTTATGAACCAACATCATTGAATCCATATCCCTCTGTAGTCTCATCCTTCCTGAATCATCCAGCCCTCCATCCTCACCATTTCCAATCGCTCCTCCAAATGCTTCTCCTCCAGACAGGAGGAGAAGATGGCGGCGCGACGCAGCACGCGTAGCCTCTCCGGTGAAATGATATCTTATCTGTAAGTAGGACGCCGTGCACAATTCTGATTTGATGAAGACAGATGTGAGAAGCAGAGGAACATCTGGAGAAATTTCTGAAATGCCCAGTTCACTGCCGCTGCTACTGTGCGATCAGGAATCTCCAGAGGGAAGGCCCCAAAATCCCCGGCTTTGCCTGCTGCTGGCAACCGAGGTTGAGGTCGAAACGTTCAGATAGAGATGGCGCTCGGTACTCGGTGTCGGAGGGCTGATCAGAGCTCGAAGTTTTCGGACGACTCAGAGTTGGACCGTGGTCGGGCATGGAACGGAGAGTTTCCTTCCTTCTCCCGTCTGTGTGAGATGTGGGACATTCGAGAAACTTTGAACTTTTTTACTGTGCCATGGCCTGTTCTTCATCAAGTTATGGTATTGTTGCACTGTTGTAACTATATGTTATAATTATGTGGTTTTTGTTAGTTTTTCAGTCTTGGTCTGTCCTGTGTTTCTGTGATATCACACCGGAGGAATATTGTATCATTTCTTAATGCATGCATTAGTAAATGACAATAAAAGAGGACTGTGTGTCCTCATAATCTAATCTAATTCAGTTCTCTGCCTGCAGCCACCACAGCCCTCAGCTTGAGAAAGAGCTTTGACAGATATCAGTGTGTGAAAACCTTTGCTTGTGTGCCTTCCAGGCAGGTCATGTCATACAGGAATACACTGGGGAAGCAACACGAAAACAGAATGCAAAAGATAGTCAAGCAGCCACAATGTGCAGTGCAGGCAGACAAATCCAGTGCCAGTGCCTTTGTACGTTAGACAGGGAGATTATGAGTTCATCTTCATCATATGAGATGTCTGTTCAGGAGTCTGATGCCAATAGGATAGAAAGTCTCCTTGAGTCTGGTGGTATCAAGATTTGTATCTTCTGCCTGACAAGGAAGGGCAGATGAGGGCATGACTGGGATGGGATGGGTAAACGCCATGTATGTTGGCTGAGGTAAACACCTAATATTGACCGTTTCCGTGTTGACGGATGGGATGCTGCCCAACTTTCCTACTTCCATCTTCCCTCAGCTTTGGATTTCCCTCCCTGAGCTCCTTTAACTTCTCTTTTCCACTTTGCCACTGAGAACTTAACTTCTTGGTTCAAAAGTGCTGCAGAATAACCCATCAGATCAGGCAGCATCCCTAGAAACAGTCAGTCCCACCTCTGGCTGGAAATTTTACACCAGATCTCCTGCTGCTGAGTCAAGGGTCCTAATGAAGATCACTGATCTGAAATGCTAACTTGAGAAAACTCTCTACAGATGCTGTCCAACGTGCTGAGTCTTCGTAGTATTTTCAGTGTCTGCTCTGGATAGTCAGCATCTGCTCTATCTCCTGAATGTCTTGGCCTGGAACCCTGTTTGTTTGGTGATCACTTGCAAGATGTTCTCAAACACTTTTAAAAACTACGTTAGGATACTACAACGTTCCAAGTTCAAAGTGCAAATTGCCATTGCCATTTTCTGTGCTGAGGAAGGTGATATTAGAGCGAGACAGCGAGAGACAGAGTGAGTGAGTGAGTGAGTATGTATACTTATGCATGTGGGACATTAATCTGCATTCCTGGGCTAGAGAAAGTCAACAAGCACCAGGAATTTTGGTGACAATCCTGCAGCTTCAACTACATCTTGGGACTTTAAGTATCTCTGACTGAATGAGGATAGGGTCAGACTGGGACGTGGAGACTCTCACAGTCAAATGGTCCGTGGGCATTCTGTGTCTAGGCTGGTGTATATTTGGGTACATTAATGGAGACAGCGGGGTTCAATCCTAACCTTGGGTCCTGTTTATGTGATTTGCACTTTCTGCTACTGACCATTTTGCTTTCCTCCAGGTGCTGCTGTGTCCTCCCATGCGTGGGTTGATAGATTAATTAGTTTGCAGAGGAATGGTGTGCGGCATCAGTAATACCTGGGGGCAAAAGAGAAGGAAGGAAGCTGGTGCCAACGTGGAGAATAATATTAGTGTAAATGCTTCATCCTTGGCACAGGCTCACTGGGGCAAAAAACCAAAAAGCCAGCTACCATGCCGAATGATCCTACGCTCTAAAGATCTTGCTACCAGGAGAAAGCTGATGAGTGTGATAAGGATCCCTGCACAACACCCTCAACATCAGGAGCCAGACAGCTCATTCATTCCTGGCAGTGGGACGGGTACTTTTTACAGCATCGGTATGCACAAAGACATTCCTTACTAAATGTTAGTTCAGGTTCCTTGCAGTGAGCCTGGATAATCTGAACTTCTGCTCCCTCTGCTCTCAGAAACTTGTGTTCGCCGGTACACTAGATTTTGACTGCTGTGGGATTGCACTCTTCCGTTCTCAAGGTCTGGACCAAAGTTAAAGCAAATAAGATTTAATATCAAATTTAGATTTATTGTATCGCACATACATCAAAACATACAGTGAAATGTATAGTTTGTATTATCGACCAACAGACCTAGGGGTGTGACAGGGACATAAGAACGTAAGATATAAATGAGTAGGATGCGTAATAACATAAGAAATAGGAGCAGGAGTCAGCCATCTGGCCCGTCGAGCCTGCCCCACCATTCAATAAGATCATGGCTGATCTGTCCATAGACTCATCTCCACCTTCCTGCCTTTTCCCCAAAACCCTTAATTCCCCTACTATGCAAAAATGAAAGGACAAGAGATTGCAAAATTAACTCCTGGAGGGAATTTAACCTGCCATGTGACTAAGATGAAATAATTTGAAGACTGAAATGAACTTGTGCCAGACTGGTGGAGATTTGACATTCTTTGGGCATGTTCTCATCCAAACTCAATGCACTGTAACTGCAGTCCACAAGTCAGGAGGGTAGAACTCAGTTCATTTATTGTGTTGAAAATGCTACAAAAAGCAGTGACGGAGAGAGACGTTTTAGGTTAGAAACCCTTCAAACCCAAGAAAGCTTGCAACCATTTCTCTGCCAAATTCCCTACAAATAAGATACCTTCCTGAACCACTAATAACTCTCTCTCCTTCCAGTGGTACAGTCAAATTCAAGAGCAGTGACTTTGTGGTGCGTCCATCCTCATCCTAAAGACTTGTAAATGGTGTATTAATTGGCTATCGCTACAGGCCCTTAGGGTGCCTAAGTGGTGAAATCTGGGGATTTTTTTTAATTTAGAAAGTCCAGGATTAGGGCAATGGGTGTTTGCTGGCCAGAGCCATCCTGATGGGCCAAAGGGCCTGTTTTTGTGTTACATCCGTGATGAGATTCTGAAGACCTGCTGCTGGCATGCAGCATCTTCTATTTTTATTTTGGGTTTCCAGCATCTGCAATTTTATCTTTTGTGAACAACCACAGTCAGCTAATGCAGTTTTATCATAGCAAGATCTTCTTGCTTCAGCAATCCTTCTGTTCCCCCTTTCACCCATCCTTCAAGACTTAGATGTTACAAACATCATCCTATCAGAAAACAAAAATAGTTTATTTCCTAATATTAAAAAAAACACACACAGAAGAATTCTGTGGATACTCAAAGGTCCCCTCAAACCAACCCACAACTGAGACATTACCCCCTTAAGTACAGCCTACAGCCTGTTGTCATGTAGCTTGCATATGAGCGTGTTCCCATGGCAGCGCCAGGCAACAGATACCCATGACCTCATCTCTGGGCTGCAGCAAAACCACCTGCAGACAACCTGTTTATCGCAATGCAGAGCAGGGACTGTGTATTTTGGTTGCTTACACTCTTGTATTGGTTAACCCTTTGATTGCCATGTACGTTTAAAAATAAACAGGCTGATGTCTTACCCCCATACCTCCCTCTAATATTTTGGCTGCCGTCTAATTGATTCACTGATCGAAATTCAGAATAGAAAGCAGGAATGGTAGTGTACTGCCACATCTGTGGGAGGGGATCGGGAGGCATGGGGATAAAGGCCTTCATCTCATCCACCCTACTTCAAGCCACTGTGGTATGGTGGAATTTTCCATGGTAACTTACCTATCTGATCATTGCTGGAAAGTAAGTTTGGGGTGAATATATTTGGTACCTAAATAAGAACAAGTGTGTAAATCTAGTTCTGCATAGGAACGGATTAAAGAATATTTTGGAGCCTGAAAGTCACTGGGATCACATCAGCACTCACTGTGTAAAATACAGGATGCAGATTTCACCTGCAGTGAAATGGAGATCATGTCGAAGCAGAACAGGTGAAGATTCCCCTGGGAAGTCTGACTCACCAGTGATTGTACAGGTTAGATATCACATTGCCTTTTCCCCAATGTCACTTCGCTGATGACATTCCCAGAACAAACAAATAGAAGATTGTTTGTCCTTCTTTCAATCACTAGCTGTCCCGAACTGCCAACTCACTTTGGGATTTGAGGTTATCCATATGCTAAATTAACCCCATCTTAATTTGGCTCCTCAATCTCAGCAAATCCTTTGTAATTCCTTCCTGAGCGCCCCCCCCCCCCAAGTTTAGGCACATTCTTCCTACAGTATGGCAGCACACGACAGTCCAAGTGCAGTTTCAAAGTCTTCTACAGCTGTAATATTACACAATTCTTCAGTTTGTGTACTCAATGCCCCCTCTGATGAAGACAATCATGCCATATGGCTTCCTCATCACCCTGTCACCACATTCAGACAACTATGTATGTGTTCTGTTAATGTAGAACACCTTAGACGTTTTTAGCCCGGATAAGACAAGCCAGAGACATTGCATTATGAATGCCTGGCATGTTGCAAAAATCCCTGAGATTTTGTCCAGTCCGAAGGATGAAACCAACACTGGCAGAATACAATATCTACTGTTGACCACACACCTTGTGCAGATGGGGCATTTTCTCCTTATAATTAAACACAGCACGTTTCAGAAGGGTAATCGAATATGGGGGGAACTAGTGGGGTAAGTGTGTTGCTCTTGTCAGTTTCAAGAACGCTGACCACATATGGGAGCCAGTTGGAAGTTTGGATGGATTGTGGGCTTTCTGAATAGCTGAGAGAGTCCGAGGGGAAAGAAAGTGGAATGGAAGTATAACTTCAGGTTAGCAGTGTTGTTAAGAAGGCGTATGGTGTGTTGGCATTCACTAGCTGTAGGACTGAGTTCAAGAGCCATGAGATAATGTTACAGCTTTATAAGACCTTGGCTAGACCCTACTTGGAGTACTGTGTTCAGTTCTGGTCACCTCACTACAGGAAGGATGTGGATACTATAGAGAGAGTGCAGAGGAGATTTACAAGGATGTTGTCTGGATTTGGGGAGCACGCCTTATGAGAATAGGTTCAGTAAACTTGGCCTTTTCTCCTTGGAGCGACAGAGGATGAGAGGTGACCTGATAGAGGTGTATAAGATGATGAGAGGCATTGATCATGTGGGATAGTCAGAGGCTTTTCCAGGGCTGAAATGGTTAACACAAGGGGGCATAGTTTTAAGGTGCTTGGAAACAGGTACCAAGGAGATGTCAGGGGTAAGTTTTTCCACACAGAGAGTGGTGGGTGCGTGGAATGCACTGCCAGTGACGGTGGTAGAAGTGGATACAACAGGGTCTTTTAAGAGCCCCTTAGATAGGTACATGGAGCTTAGGAAAATAGGTGGCTATGCGCTAGGGAAATTCTAAGCAGTTTCTAGAGTAGGTTACGTGGTCAGCACAACATTGTGGGCTGAAGGGCCTGTAATGTGCAGTAGATTTCTATGTTAACTACTTTGAGGGGGAAATGAGGTGTTTCCTTTGCATCCAAATCCCATTTGATCAACATCTGGCTGACTGCACCTTGCTGACAACAAAGGCATCTTTGCTGAGACTGGATGGAAGTTTAAGGCTACACAAGTGTTGCTAATGAATGATACACTGGCCCCAGATTTGCAGTTGAAAAAGCCGATGATGATGAGAGTAACACAGGACTGAGTAGCCTTGAGCTTTACAATGTGAAAACTAATAAGAGATAAGCAATATGGCTTACACCAGAAGTGAATGACAATTTCATTAAGATGTAATTGGATACTGACCCAGCTGTTTCAGTCTGTCCACAAAATGAGTTTGAACAGCACCTCAAAAATGCTGAACTAAAGCCTGCAGATATCCAACCAAGAAATGATACTTGTGAAAAGAATGATACACTGAGAATGACATTTGTAACACTGAAGTACAACAACCGATGAGCCACATTGGGCTTGGACGTGTTAAAAACAGGAGGGCTATCATTGTGGGGACGCAAGTAGTCAAGTCAACTGGAACCTGATTGGAGATCCATCCACTAATTGTATGCCACATCCCCTGCAATAGAGGTCAACAAATTAAGAAAGGTACTGGATGATGTCACAACAGTGTCAAAGGCTGGCACTGGAAAACTCAATCATATCAAGGGTAAAACAGTGCTAAATGAAAATGGCACATTCCGTTTTGCAAAGCCCTTCTGGTTCTTTATACCATTAGACCACAAGATATAGGAGCAGAATTAGGCCATTTCCAGCCTTTCATCATGGCTGATCCAATTTTCCTTTCAGCTGCAATCTCCTGCCTTCTCCCCATATCCCTTCATGCCCTCATCAAACAAGAATCTATCAACTTCTGCCTTAAATATAGATAAACTTTTGTCTCCACAGCTGCCTATGGAAAAGAATTCCACAGGTTCACCACTCTTTGGCTAAAGAAATTCCTCCTCATCCCCGTTCTAAATGGACGCCCCTCTATTCTGAGGCTGTGCCCTCTGGTCTCAGACTCTCCCGCCACGGGAACATCCTCTCCACATCCACTTGATCAAGACCTTCCACATTCTATAGGTTTCAATGAGGTCACCCCTCATTCTTCTGAATTCTAGTGAATACAGGCCTGGAGCCATCAAATGCTCTTCATTATGACAAGCCATTCAATCCTGGAATCATTTTTGTGAACCTCCTTTGAACCCTCTCCAGTGTCAGCCCATCCCTTCTAAGTTAAGAGATCTCTTCCTATCTCTTCTTTCAGTTAGTCCTGACAAAGGGTCTCAGCCCAAAACGACAACTGTACCTCTTCCTATAGATGCTGCCTGGCCTGCTGCGTTCACCAGCAATTTTTGTGTGTGTGGTTTATAGTTTCTTTTCTTTTGCCTCTATCCCTTCTTGAAGCGTGGAGTGACATTTGCAATTTTCCAGTCTTCTGGAACCATTCTAGAATCTAGTAGGTACGTCGCATCCGGAGTTTCTCTGGTTAGTGGACAATTTCCCTCCATGCCTCTCTGACGTGGTGGGGAACCATGTACGGGGCAAGTTACAACAGTGTTTTGCCATGGCCTTCTGCCAGGTGAGTTTCCAAAGAGATCACCAGCTCGTAACCCAGCACGGATGGAAAGCGTGCAGAGGAGGCGGCTGTAACTGGATTCGAACTCGGGACCTTTCGTCCCGAAGTCCGACGCTGATGCCACTACGCCACCAGCTGGGTCAGAATCTAGTAATTCATGTAAAATCATTACTAATGCCTCCACGATCTCCTGAGCCACCTCTTTCAGAACCCTGGGGTGTACACCATCTGGTCCAGGTGACTTATCTACCTTCAGACCATTCAGTTTCCCAAGAACCTTCTCTCTAATTCTGGTAACTTCATACACTTCATGCCCGCGACACCTGGAACTTCCACCATACTGCTAGTGTCTTCCTCAGTGAAGACTGAGGCAAAATAGTTACTTAGTTCATCAACTATTTCATTGTCCCCCATTCCGACCACTCTAGCATCGCTTTCCATTGGTCCAATATCCACTCACACCTCTCTTTTACACTTTATGTATCTGAAGAAACTTTTGGTATCCTTTTTAATATTATTGTTGAGCTTCCTTTCGTATTCCTTACCTTCTTAATGACTTTTTAGTTGCCTTCTGTTGGTCTTTAAAAGTTTCCCAATTCTTTAACTTCCCATTAATCTTTGCTCTATTATATGCCCTCTCTTTGGCTTTTATGTTAGCTTTGACTTCTCTTGTTTGCTATGGTTGTGTCATCTTTCTGTTAGAATATGTTTTCCTCTTTGGTACGTATAAATAGTACCCTGTGCCTTCTGAATTGCTTCCAGAAATTCCAGCCATTGCTGCCCTGTCAATATTCTTTTCTAATCAATTCTGGCCAACTCCTCTATCATGCCTCTGTAATTCCTTTTACTCCACTGATACATCTGAATTTAGCTGCTTCTTCACAAGTTTCAGGGTGAATTTGATCATATTATGATCACTTTCCCCTAAGTTTTCTTTTACCTTAAGCTCTCTAATCAATTCTGGTTCATTGCACAACCCACAACCCCCAACCCAGAACAGCTGATACTCTAGTGGGCTCAATCATGAGCTGCTCTAAAAAGCCACCTCGTAGCCATTCTAGAAACTCCCCCTCCTATAGTCCAGCACCAGCCCGATTTTCCCAGTTTTCTGGCATATTGATGTCCCCCATGATTATTGTAACATTGTCCTTTTGGCATGTATTTTCAACCTCCTGGAGTCCTGAACCTGGTGGTGTGGGATCCAAGGCCAATGAGAAGAGGACATGGCCTCGATAGCCAAGGTCCTTGATGAAGGATACTTTTTTCCTGTGGCTGTGCTACTTGTGAATGTAGAATGACAAACCCTTTTCAAACCGTGTTGGGGAGTAGGTTAGACAGAATATCCTAAATAAACTTCTGAAGCATCATTGAAGGCTAGTGATGCCAGGATGAAATCCAATACAATGGAACTCTTCCTGATCAGGGGTAGCTCACACTAAACTCAGTGTGACCCAGGAGAACTGAGAAAAACAGCCTAAACCAACCTGGAGGAAGAACAAGCCCCTTCGGAATTTATAAGTACCTTTTGTGACAGAGGAATGTTATAGAGTGCTTTACATACTTTGTCAAGTACTGTCACTGCTATAACACTGAGTAATCACATACAAACAAATTAGCAGGAGGCCAATCCAGCTGGTATTACTGCACCATCTCCTGGTGCACTGACAGTACTGCAAGGCTTTCTACATCCAGTACTGAACATTACAATATCTAGAGGCATTTAGTTTCCTCCACTTTGAGATATCCAAGTGCAAATTCACCTTTGCAGAACATTTTCATTCATTCCACAAGTGAGGCCCAAGGAAGGGGAAGGCCATAAGGTATGCGGCAGAATTAGGCCATTCGGCCCATCAAGTCATGGCTGATTTATTATCCCTCTCAACCCCATTCTCCCGCATTCTCCTCAAAATCTTTGACATCCTTATTAATCAAGAACCAATCAGGCTCTGCTTTAATTATAACCAAAGAGTTGCTCCCCTCACGCTGAAAGAACACACACAGTGGAGGGGAGCTGATTGAACACACAGATCCTCAGTGACGGGCCAGATACGGAAACTATCAGCAGCAAAAACAGTTCCTAGATGGGCGGACTGAGCCCGAGCCCAACACGAAGGCAGCATGTCAGCACCTCTGCTTCATTAGAAGTTAAGAGATTTTGATATGTACAAGACTCTTAGAAATTTCTATAGATGTACGGAGGAGAACATTCTGACTGGTTGTATCACTGCCTGCTATGAATCTCTCACTGCAAGAGACTGCAGAGGTTTGTAGTCTCAGCCAGCTCCATCATGGCACATCTCTCACCGCCCACCCCCCACTGAGGGCACCTTGAGGAGGTAACGTCCATCATTAAGGATGCTCATCAGCCAGGACCTGCCCTCTGTTTGTTACTAGCAGTGAGGAGGAGCAGGAGCCTGAAGACTCACACTGGAACAGCTCCTTTCCCTCTGCCATCAGATTTCTGAATCCATGAACACTAAATATTTTTGCATTGGTTTAGTAATATATAGACTTTTGTCTTTGCACTGTACTGCTTCCACTGTCATATATTCACACCATATATCAGTGATAACAAATGTGATTTGGATCCCCTTCTTCAATGACAGAACAATTTAAGACCAGGCTGAAATTCTTTAAGCCATATTTGGTGAGAAAAGCCAAGGGGATAAATAATCTCAGCTTCCAGCTGAAATCGCCGCCGTTGTAACGGCCAACGTTCAGGCATCATTCATTCACAGCGTGCAACATCAAGAAATGGCTGGCAGCTTAGACTCAAAAGGTTAGGGGACCAAACAACTTGCCAGTTGTAGCACTGAACAACTGTGCTCCAGAACGATGCATAAAGGTAAGAAAATTTCACTTTTTTTTCTTCTCTTCTTTATATCTGCTCAGCTGGGACAGTAGCAATGGCAGTAGAGATGGTGCAAAGTTCCCCTTGAGGGATGCGGGAAGGCAGCAAGACCTCCAGTGTCCCTGACCACTACAACTGGAGAACTGCACCCTGCTGCAGCTCCTAACAAACCGCGTTAAGGAGCTTCAGCTGGAACTGGATCAACTCCAGTCATTTGGGAGGCTGAATGGGTGATAGGACATATAGAGAGTTAATGATGCCCAAGGTGCAGGACACAGGAAATTGGCTGACAGTCAGGAAGGGGAAAGGGGTTGAGGAGTCAGTGCAGAGTACCTCTGTGGCCATCCCCCTCAACAACAGGTACATCACTTTGGATACTGTGGGGTAGGATGACCTACCAGAGCAGAATCATAGTTGTTGGGTCTATGGCACTGGGTTTGCCTCTGTGACTCACAGGAGAAAGAGGAAGAGGAAGAAAAGGCACCCTGTGGTAATAGGAAATCTGTTAGTTACAGAAAGGACTGGAAGTTCTGTAGGCGAGAACAAGTCTCCCAGATTGAATGTTGCCTCCCAAGTGCCAGGGTCCAGGATATCTTGGATCGAGTCCTCAGCATTCTCAAGTAGGAGAGTGAAAAGCTGGAAGTTGTGGTCCATATAGGTACCAATGACATGGGTAGGACAAGTTATGAGGTTCTGCATTGGGAGTTCAGGGGTTAGGTGCCAAGTTAAAGAACAGGACCTCCAGAGTTGTGATCTCAGAATTGCTACCTGTGCCACGTGCTAGTGAGGCCAAAGCTGGGAGGATTGTACAGTTTAATACATGGCTCAGGAGTTGGTATACGTTGGAGGGCGTAAGATTTTTGGATCATTGGGCTGTCTTTCAGGGAAGGTGGGACCTGAACAGAAGGAACGGTTTGCACCTGAATTGAAAGGGAACTAATATCCTAGTGGGAAGGTTTGTTAAAGCCACAGTGGGATTTAAACTAGAGTTGCAGGGGGTTGGGAACCAGAGTGCCAGAACAGTTAGTGGAGAAGTTGCGGAGACAGATGTTGGTAAGACCTCAGGAAAAGATAGGAATCAAAAAGTTGAGCGTGCTTTATCTGAATGCACACAGTAGATGGAATAAGGTAGATGAACTTTTTGCACAATCTGAGGTTGGCAGGTATGATGTTGTCATCACTGAATAATGGCTGAAAGATTATAGCTGGGAACTTAATGTCCAAGGATACACATCGTATCGAAAGGATAGGCAGGAAGGCAGAGCAGGTAGCGTTGCTCTGTTGGTAAAATATGAAATCAAATCATTAGAAAAAGGGGACATAGGGCCAAAAGGTGTTGAATCATTGTGGATAGAGCCAAGAAACTGCAAAGTTAACCATATATAATCATATAACAATTACAGCACGGAAACAGGCCATCTCCGTCCTTCTAGTCCATGCTGAACTCTTACTCTCACCTAGTCCCACAGACCTGCACTCAGCCCGTAACCCTCCATTCCTTTCCTGTCCATATAGCTATCCAATTTTACTTTAGACAACAATATCGAACCTGCCTCAACCACTTCTGCTGGAAGCTCGTTCCACACAGCTACCACTCTCTGAGTAAAGAAGTTCCCCCTCATGTTATCCCTAAACTTTTGCCTTTTAACTCTCAACTCATGTCCTCTTGTTTGAATCTCCCCCACTCTCAATGGAAAAAGCCTATCCACGTCAACTCTATCTATCCCCCTCATAATTTTAAATACCTCTATCAAGTCCCCCCTCAACCTTCTATGTTCCAAAGAATAAAGACTCAACTTGTTCAACATTTCTCTGTAACTTAGGTGCTGAAATCCAGGTAACATTCTAGTAAATCTTCTTTGTACTCTCTCTATTTTGTTGACATATTTCCTATAATTTGGTGACCAAAACTGTACACAATACTCGAAGTTTGGCCTCACCAATGCCTTGTACAATTTCAACATTACATCCCAACTCCTATATTCAATGGTCTGATTTATAAAGGCCAGCATAACAAACGCTTTCTTCACCACCCTATCCACATGAGATTCCACCTTCAGGGAACTATGCACCATTATTCCTAGATCCCTCTGTTCTACTGCATTCTTCAATGCCCTACCATTTACCATGTATGTTCTATTTTGATTAGTTCTACCAAAATGTAGCACCTCACATTTATCAGCATTAAACTCCATCTGCCATCTTTCAGCCCACTCTTCTAAATGGTCTAAATCTCTCCACAAGCTTTGAAAACCTACTTCATTATCCACAACTCCACCTATCTTAGTATCATCTGCATACTTACTCATCCAATTTACCACCCCATCATCCAGATCATTAATGTCTATGACAAATAACATTGGACCCAGTACATATCCCTGAGGCCCACCGCTACACACCGTCCTCCAATCTGACACACAGTTATCCACCATTACTCTCTGGCGTCTCCCATCCAGCCACTGCTGAATCCATTTTACTACTTCAATATTAATACCTAACGATTGAACCTTCCTAACTAACCTTCCATGTGGGACCTTGTCAAAGGCCTTACTGAAGTCCACATAGACAACATCCACCACTTTACCCTCATCAACATTCCTAGTAACCTCCTCAAAAAATTCAATAAGATTTGTCAAACATGACCTTCCACGCACAAATCCATGTTGACTGTTCCTAATCAGACCCTGTCTATTCAGATAATTATATACACCATCTCTAAAAATACTTTCCAACAATTCACCCACCACTGACATCAAACTCACAGGCTAATAATTGCTAGGTTTACTCTTGGAACCCTTTTTAAACAATGGAACAACATGAGTAATACGCCAATCCTCCAGCACCATCCCCATTTGTAATGACATTTGAAATATTTCTGTCAGAGCCCCTGCTATTTCCACACTAACTTCCCTCAAGGTCCTAGGGAATATCCTGTCAGGACCCAGAGACTTATCCACTTTTATATTGCTTAAAAGCTCCAGTGCTTCCCCTTCTTTAATCATCATAGTTTCCATAACTTCCCTACCTGTTTCCCTTATCTTACACAATTCAATATCCTTCTCCTTAGTGAATACCAAAGAAATTGTTCAGAATCTCCTCCATCTCTTTTGGCTCCACACATAGCTGTCCACTCTGATTCTCTAAGGGACCAATTTTATCCCTCACTATCCATTTGCTATTAATATAACTGGAGAAACCCTTTGGATTTATTTTCATCTTACTTGCCAAAGCAACCTCGTATCTTCTTTTAGCTTTTCTAATTTCTTTCTTAAGATTCTTTTTACATTATTTATATTCTTTGAGCACCTCATCTACTCCATACAGCCTATATTTATTTTAGATATCTCTCTTTTTCTGAACCAAGTTTCCAATATCCCTTGAAAACCATGGCTCTATCAAACTTTCAACCTTTCCTTTCAACTTAACAGGAACATAAAGATTCTGCACTCTCAAAATTTCACCTTTAAATGACCTCCATTTCTCTATTACATTCTTCCCATAAAACAAATTGTCCCAGCCCACTCCTTCTAAATCCTTTCGCATCTCCTCAAAGTTAGCCTTTCTCCAATCAAAAATCTCAACCCTGGGTCCAGACCTATCCTTCTCCATAATTATATTGAAACTAATAGCATTGTGATCACTGGACCCGAAGTGCTCCCCAACACGTACCTCCGTCACCTGACCTATCTCATTCCCTAACAGGAGATCCAACACTGCCCCTTCTCTCGTTGGTACCTCTTTGTATTGCTGCAAAAAACTATGCTGCACACATTTTATGACCTCCAAACCATCCAGCCCTTTTACAGAATGGGCTTCCCAGTCTACAGACAGACATACTTTATTGATCCCAAAGGAAATTGAGTTTCGTTACAGTTGCACCAACCAAGAATAGAGCATAAATATAGCAATATAAAACCATAAATAATTAAATAATGATGTATAAATTATGCCAGATGGAAATAAGTCCAGGACCAGCCTATTGGCTCAGGGTATCTGACCCTCCAAGGGAGGAGTTGTAAAGTTTGATAGCAACAGGCAGGAATGACTTCCTATGACACTCAGTGTTGCATCTCGGTGGAATGAGTCTCTGGCTGAATGTACTCCTGTGCCCACCCAGTACATTATGTAGTGGATAGGAGACATTGTCCAAGATGGCATGCAACTTGGACGGCATCTTCTTTTCAGACACCACCGTGAGAGAGTCCAGTTCCATCCCCACAACATCACTGGCCTTACGAATGAGTTTGTTGATTCTATCGGTGTCTGCTACCCTATCTGTGGAAAATTAAAATCTCCCACAATCTTGTGCTTACTACAAATATCTGCTATCTCCTTACAAATTTGCTCCTCCAATTCTCGCTCCCCATTTGATGGTCTATAATACGCCCCCATCAGAGTTACTACACCTTTCCCATTCCTCAATTCCACCCAAATAGCCTCCCTAGACGAGCCCTCTAATCTGTCCTGCCAGAGCACTGCTGTAATATTTTCTCTGACAAGCAACACAACACCTCCCCCTCTTGTCCCTCCGATTCTATCACACCTGAAGCAATTAAATCCAGGAATATTTAGTTGCCAATCACACCCCTCCTGTAACCGTGTTTCACTAAATAGCTACCACATCATACTTCCAGGTATTAATCAATGCTTTAAGCTCATCCACCTTTCTTATAATGCTCGTAGCATTAAAAAGATTCTGATGGGAGTTATATACAGACCCTCAAATAGTAGTAAGGATGTGGCCTCTGAATTACAAGAGAAATAGAAAATGCATGTCAAAAAGGGTAATGTTACCATAGACATGGGGGAATTCAATATGCAGGTAAATTGGGAAAATAATTTTGGTGCTGGATTACAGGAGGGGCATTTTCTAGAGCACCTACGAGATGGTTTTTCAGAGCAGCTTGCGGTTGAGTCCCTAGATGATCAACTATTCTGGATTGGGTGTTGCGCAATGAACCACAATTGATTAGAGAGCTTAAGGGAAAAGAACCCTTGGGGAAAGAGATCATAATATTACGAAATTCACCCCGAGTATAGAGTACAAATGCTACATTATCAGCTGCTTGTTCATGCTCTGTGTTAAGGGGCATTAACGTGCAGGAGATTTTCTTTCCAGCTATCTTAAACGCAGTCTGCCATTTATCACAACAATATGCTCCATCTACTTCACACAAGCAGAATAGATACAGATCATCCCAGGTACTGTTCAGGCAAACCTTCATATTATAAGAAAAACCTCACAGATCAGATTTCTACATTCCAAGTGCAGTTGCACCAGGACCACATGCTCACTGGATTACAGTCGTTGCTTACTTCAAGCTATTTACCATTGTTTGGACTTTCAAAAGGTCACCATCAGGTGCCACACCAGTGATTAAACAAGAGCACAAGGTATGGGGTTATTCAGGATTATTTAATCTATAGAAAAACAGTAGGAAGGGGTGATTTTTGGCCAGTGACCTGAAGGGTTTTGAAAGATGTAGTGCAGTAATTTAAGTTTGTTAAATATATAAAAGCCATGAGGAGAAAGTATTGGCTGCAACAGAACAGACACTATGGGAGCTGGGATAACTATGTGTACATGAATTACTGGAAACTAACAAAGGTACAAGCATTTAGGAAGGCAGATTGTCTTCATGGCAAATGTATTGAGTAGAAGTGTACAGAGAACTTCCTGCAGCAAAATGGGGTCCTTGGTGAGGCAGCATCTGAAATATTACAACAGATCTTGTCCTGAACAAGGATATATTTGTGATCAGAACACAGCAAATGCTCAGTTGAATATTTTTGAGAAGTTGGCTTGCTGTATGAGAAATAAATAAAAGCATGACAGAAATCTCAGCAAAATGTACTTAGTTAAAACTTTAGTTAAACAGGGGAAATGTGCAGGCATTCCCTCTGGATGAGGTGTTCAGGAATTTCTCTACATCTTAATCCTTCAGCCTGAGGGAATGAATCTTTTCAAGTCCCTTTCCAAGAAGGTCATAGAGATTCTGTGTATATCTAAACAAACTGATTTATTCTTGGATATTAAGGGATACAAGGCAAGAGCTGTAAAATGGTAAAGCATCAGCCATGATTTTATTATTATGCAAAGGAGGCACAAATGAAAGAAAGACACTCTTGTTTTTGTTTCATATTCTTCACTTTTCAAATTATTGCTTGGCCTTCAAAGTAATGCTCCCATCTTTGGAGGGCCTTTGTGGGAAAGCACTCTTTCCTTCTAAACAAGCAGATTATGTCCCCTCCATAGTTATTAGCACAGTACAAGAAAACTTACCTGCACTCATGCTATCAAATTTTTTAATGATGTTAACCCTTCAAGGGAATACAAGCCATCATATGTAACATACTCTCATTTCTCAGCATGCTTGGAGCACCACACACCTGTCTCAGACTAGCAGACTGGATTCTTGTCATTGAATTAACTTGGGCCTAATCTTCAGTAGCTAGGGAAATCACAGTGCAGTTATTAATTGAATTATTAATTCATTAATCTCCCTTCTTTGAGGTAGACATAATGCTTTATTCATTATCTATATAATGACCAAGATAGGAAGTAAATGCTCACAAATGGCACTTGAAAAACAATACAAAACAGATCATTGGCTTAGTGGGAGAAGCCAGAGAGTGGAAGTAGATAGTTGCTTCTCTGACTGGGTAGTTGCCCGTGACTACTGGTGTGCTGCTGGGTCCATTGTTGCTTGCCATCTTTATTAATGATTTGGATGATAATGTGATTAACCAGATCAATAAATTTGCAGATGACACCAAGACTGGGGAGTAGTGGACAGCGAGGAAGGCTATCAAAGCTTGCAGCAGGATCCGGACTAGCTGAAAAATTGCAGATGGAATTCAGTACAGACAAGTGTGAGGTGTTGTACATTCGGAGGACAAACCAAGGTAGGACTTACAAATAGGGCACTGAGTAGTGCAGTAGAACAAAGGGATCTGAGGATATAGGTCCATTATTCCTTCCAAGTCATATCTCAGATAGGTAGGGTCATAAAGTGTGCTTTTGGCACATGGGCCTTCATAAATCAGACTGTTGAGGACAGGAGTTGGGATGCTATGTTGAAGTTTGAGGCTAAATTTGAGGCATTCTGTGCAATTTTCGTCACTTACCTAGAGGGAAAGTATCAATAAGATTAAAAGAGTACAGAGAAAATTTACAGGAATAGTGCCAGGAGTTGAGGTCCTGACTTATAGCGAAAGATTGAATAGGTTAGAATTTTATTTCCTGGCATGTAGAAGAACGAAGGGAGAATTGACAGAGGTATATAAAATTGTGAAAGGCAGAGAGGGTAAATGCAACCAGGCTTTTTCCAGAGGTTGGGTGAGACTAGAGCAAGAAGTCATAGATCAAGGACAAAAGGTGAACTCAGTGTGGAATAAGCTGTCAGTAGAAGTGGTAGCTGCAGGTCTGATTTTAGCATTTAAAAGTTTGGGTAAGTACATGGATGGGAGGGCTATGATCCAACTGCAACTCAATGGAACTAGGCAGAGTAAGATTTACACGGACCAGATGGGATAAATGGCCCATTTCAGTACTGCAATGCTCATACTCCATATATTGCCACCAGCCTCCTGACAATGGTTTCAGCGTGAATAAATCCCAACATAGCTTCTCCAGTGTCATGTATACATAGATTCAGCAATAACCACCGCACTCAACTATATTACAATATGCCATATCCTGGCCATGATATTTTTTTCATCTGAATATCCTGTAGCTCTTCCAGCAGTTCCAAGTTACGTCTATTACGCCATGGACATTTACTGTGAAGTTATTGGTGGAACTCGTTTGCCTATCCAGGGCCAATGGTTTGCATGCCAATTGCTAGCACATAGAACAGGAACCGAGCCTTCAGCCCACGATGTTGTAGCTTAGTAATTCAATGCCAAAATGAACTAAATTCCATTAACAATTTGTTAAAGGTGCCATTAGCTTTGCATTATGGGACTTTTCAAATAATGAAAAAGCATTTGTATGAGCAATTTAAAACAGTGAGTTTCTCCCTCACTATATTAGGTGTTAGTTCACTCTTGGTTCCAAAAGTTGTCATAGCCAGGGTGGTGATGGGGATAAGCTCCCACTACCTATAAAGTGCTCTAAATGGCACGAGTCCACAACAGCCTCTGACAATCTCTTGGCCTTCACATGTGACTTAGCTACTAGGCCCAGTGGAACTGTTTCTACTGACAAGAGAAGGGGCAAAGGCAGACCGTTAGTCTTGTGAGACCATGAATCTGCACCGGGAAAGTCTTCACTCTCTAGGGCGCAGGCCTGGGCAAGGTTGTATGGAAGACCAGCAGTTGCTTATGCTGCAGGTCTCCCCTCTCCACGACACCAATGTTGTCCAAGGGAAAGGCATTAGGACCCATACAGCTTGGCACCAGTGTCGTCGCAGAGCAATGTGTGATTAAGTGCCTTGCTCAAGGACACAACACGTTCCCTCATCTGGGGCTCCAACTCACGACCTTCAGTCCAATGCCTTAACCACTTGGACACGTGCCCACACACTAAAGGCAGACCACTGGCACCTCAAAACCAGTTGCTTCTGACAGGCAGAGCTCATCAGCCCGCCTAGAAGAAAAACTCTGTTTTTAAACCTGAGTTTACAAAGGCCAATCAATCTACCAACTCACAATGCTGGATTCTGATTGAACTCAAAATTTACCAGGCATCTGGAGAAAAGCCCATTTTAAAAACAGTATTTACAAATATGAATGTCCACAGTAGCATGTAATAGAAGTAGGCTTTAAGGAACTTTTTATAAGAGTAATTGCAAAATCAAAACAGCGAGCTGTTGGTCTCCCCTCTTGCTGTGGAACGAGTGATAGCTCTCCCTTCCATGTCAGAGAAAGAGCCTGTGGAAGTCAAACTACTGGGATAAACAGTGGTTCGTGATGGACTCGAGATTATGGTCTCTTTAGGGTTTTGCTATTTTGCTTGCATGGTGGGTGATGGTGAGGCCAATGCTTTCTGCTGGGTTAAATGGGGGAAGGGAGAGGTGATGGTGAGGCCAATGCTTTCTGCTGGGTTAAATGGGGGAAGGGAGAGGTGATGGTGAGGCCAATGCTTTCTGCTGGGTTAAATGGGGGAAGGGAGAGGTGATGGTGAGGCCAATGCTTTCTGCTGGGTTAAATGGGGGGAAGGGAGAGGTGATGGTGAGGCTAATGCTTTCTGCTGGGTTATATGGGGTGAAGGGAGAGGTGATGGTGAGATTAATGCTTGTGTGTGGGAGGGGGAGGGGAAGGGGGACTTTTGGTTTCTGATGTTTTTCTGTCATTCATTCTTTGGGAGGTTTTCTTCATGGATGTCTGCGAAGAGTAAGAATTTCAGGTTGTATACATTCTCTGATATTAAATAGAACCATTGAAACATTAATATGGCTGCTAAATGAATCTATTCTATTTAATGCATCCAAAATTATTAAAGGACTTTCTTTTTAAATGTCACAATATATATTTAACCAATTCTTACAACCACTTGTATTTGAATTCCAAGGTCTTTTGTTCTAATATACTAATTAAGCAGGCATTTGATCTCCAGTATTTCACACCAGGGCAGTGTTAAAACATTTCTGAAATAAAAATGGTGTTGGAGACACTCCGTGGATTAGGCAGCATCTGCAGAAAGGGGAAGGTAGGATCAATGTTTCATTTAGATAACTTTTTCACCCAAATCAGTTTCACACACATACCAATCAGTCAATCACTGCCTGCACACAATGCCTTTCAGCTAATCAGCTCTGCAATACAGCATTGGTCACAGTTCTCAAAGTGCTTTACAAATCATGAATAACTACTGTTCATCAGCTATCTCGGAAAATGCAGCATCCAATGTTCATTTAATAATAATCCAAAATTAGCAATCAAAAGCCATTTTGTTTTTGTTGCAGATTGAGGAATGTTAGCAGAGTAATGCATGAATTTCATCCTTCAAGTTGTATCCTTTATAGCCTCCTGAACAACTAGAGACTCAGGGACTTCAGCAGTGAAACTGGAGATGAACTTTATGCCAATCTGAAACATGCTGATATTGCACCAACGTCTAGACAGTAAGGGTGCTGCACATTCCATTACAAAGCAAGATAACTAATTTAAAACAAAATGGACGAGCACTCCGTTGACTGCACAAGCTGAAGTATGAAAAGTTCAAATTACTTTCTGCAGTAGCCAGATTCATCTGGTCAGCCATGTCATGATCCCAGTCCATTTCACCCAGCCAAGAAATAAGAGCTGCAAGTCAGTGCAGAGATTGCACAGATCTGCTACATTTCTCATTCTTAATTCATAAGTTCAACATATCACAGCAACCAATTCAGAAATGAAGTGATGCAGCTGGTCTGTGACCCAAGTACCACCCAAAAAAGTAAGCACCAGACACCAGCCCATCACAACAGAAATACCTAATGCAGGATCTGTACAAACTAGAGAAACATACACTTTCACCTGAAGAAGAAAAACCCACCCACAATGTGTGTTTAGAACATGGAAGTCCTATTAACAGTCTGAACCTCATGTCTTACAGTCAGTGGTAATGTATACAATGCCATTGCCAACTCCAGAACTCTGCACAAATATCTGAGATTGCCACTTGAAGATGTTAGGTTCCCCTGCACCACAGGATTCATTTCTGCATTTTATAGAATTCTAAATGACTTTAAAAACAGAAAATGTGACATGCAAACAGTTTTCCTTTAACTATTGATCCTTGTAAAGACTTGCCTTAGAAATTGGGTTTGAACTCATTGTTACTTGGTAAGAAAACAAACAATTGAATGTGATGTGTTAAGTGATGATCTGGGAAATTGTGAAGTGTACTAGACAAGATACAAACCTTTCATTCGAACTTAAATCCATCTCAGCTTAACAGTGTCAATGTCACCTCAGGCTTGTGCTCCAAATAAATTGAAGCAGTTTTGATTGAAATCCCAGTTGTATGAATCTACTGCACAATGTTTTTAGTCTCAATCAAGAGATACTGATTTGTAGGAGGTAAAAGGATGTAATGGTGCAACTTCCCAATGATGTGATCTCTTAATTTGATTATAAATCAACTCAAAAATTTAATATACTGTGTTTACTTCATGGAAACAAAAATATCAGGGTAAGACAGCAGGCTATGAGGAAACAGTAGAGGTAGATGGATAGTTCCAAAGATCTGGCCCAGGCAAATTGGGTGAAATGGCTCTTCCCAAGCTCAATGTGTCCACACTTGGGAGCACTCTTTAGAAATGGTGGGTACAAAGGCATTTTACCTTGATTTCCCTATATTCCAACCACATTACAAAGACTAAGTGATGTGGGATGGTGAAGTGGCTGGAAGTGAGTGTAGATCATGAAGGAGAAGGATTCAAATCTTCTCATGTCGTATATATAGTACTTACCACAAATGGTACAAAATTCTATACCAGGGTAAAAACCATTACAATCAATTCCAAATCAACCATTGTAACAATGAAAATATACATTTTTTTTATTTTGAAATCACCAGCGAGCATACTAACTAACCCTAAATAAGTCAAACAGGTATAAGTCAGCACATAGCAATAGGCATTTAAAAAAAATCTATATCGCAAGATAGGGTGCTGGCAAGTATTCCCCCAATAATAATACAACGTGCTAATTAGAGTAATCAAGTTCACCACTACCTAGTAATTACTTAATACTATCCTTCAGGTTAAGCCACAAACACTAGGTTTTGTTTTATAATTAAATCTGCTTGACGAACCAAAGTCCTAAACAAGTTGTATTCTTCCATATCATGCCACAATAAAAAAAGGATGTTGTAATCTGTACGTCCAATTTTATTCACGAGGAAAAATAGAAACAAAAAACATGCAGAGCAAATAAAATTAGTTTTTCTTCTGCCTAGTAAACCTTCCATTGTGCTTCGATTTTACTGAAACTTTGTTCTCTCTAGTGCTGCTTTTCTGGTCAAGATATGGACAGGGTAAGCAGTTGTTCTTGCTTGCTTGATATCCTGATCTCACCAATCCGCCGCTCTTTTTTTCTTGCTCTTTTCCATTTGGGGGCCAAAATACTTATGAGTTAGGAATACCAAGGTTATGTGATAACATGCATTTGGGCCTCACATAGCTACCATTGGAATGTGGGGTAAGATGCACCTCAAGTTGGAGCAATGACCAAGGAGAGAAAAAAAAATCCAGGGCAATAATATACCAATGCTATCCATAAAAACCTGGTTTTAGTAATAAAAAAAAATTGCTCTTTTGTTTTTAAATATGAATATTATAGTCTGCTTTTCAATGGTTAGGAAATTATATAGTCTGTCTCTTTGAAAGAGGTTGGTGACACTACTACAATTCCATATCCTGGGCTTCATCTTCGGAGAAGTCAGACATGGAACTCTCTGATGAACTTTCACCAGCTCCTTCCTCTTGTTCCTTTAGTGCCTCCTCTGTTGCGTATTTCTGGATGTATTCTATTTAAGGTTTGAGGGAAGGAAAGAGAAAAAAAAAAATCAGCAACTGGCAAATCTCTCAATTTCAAATGTAACATTAGAGCAATGCAACGCATCAATTCTGGCAGAGCATTGTTTCACTTGGCAGTGTACTTATATACAATTAAGTGTTGATAAACTTGAACTTGAACCAAGCAGCAACAAAATAAATGGTGAGTTGATCTTGAAAAGTGGCATAGTTAGTTACTGATACTGCTACTGCCACGCCAGAACGCAAAGCTGACTCACATCCCTGGACTCAACACCACAGACAAAAGGTCACAACCACAGACTTTGCACTGTGATTGTATGCTTAAACCACATGTTGAGGGGTCCAAAATAACCCATCAGGTGAACATGCTTAACAGGAAATTATTCAAAATTAAAACTGAAAACTGAGCTGGAATCAGAGGCTGGTGGTCGTGCAGAGAGATTAAAAAACTAACCTGAAATTTCATCAAAAAATGCAGCATCTTTTGCTATAGTGGAGAGCAAACTCACTGCAGTTTCCTGTCAGCTATACTGAGTAATGGTGGCCGAACCAGCACCAGATGAAACTGGTGTAAATTCAGAAGCCCAACAGATTTTGAAAGAAACAGCCACATGTAAGGGACTTAAATTTATGTACAGTACAATTTTTGACTGAAATACTAAGTGCTCTATTGTTCACAAGCATTTTGTACACTTTTAAAGAATGCTTTTTTTATAGTAACATGTCAACTTTAGCTTTAAAGTTTATCAATAGCAGAGATGGATCCATAACATTGGCATGGTGTCACCGTCACCATCTAATAAAGTATGTGTGAGAATTCATTTAAGATGCTGAGCTTTGCTGATCAGTTCAGAGTTAATTTCCTTAAAGTGGTTCTTGTCCATAGACCTGTTTGAAACAGCAGCAAGTTTAATGAAGTGTTAAGCATTAAGCCATAGTCATAAAGGATAGAACAGACCTTTCAAGCTCAGCATGACATTGGGATCTTGTCCTGTTGTATACATTGGCAAGCTAGCTGCGATTGTAGGAGGCATAATCAATGTTAGCAGATAATACGAAGTCTAGTATTGTGGTCAGTGAGAAAGGTAGTCTTTGTCTACAGAACAAAGTTAATCATTTGGCAAGACTGGCAAATATATAATCCTGTTATGTGCAACAAATCTGCTTAAGGGTGACTTAAAGGCTAGGATATATAAATGATGAGACCGTAAGATCGAGTACCTTTCTATACTAATCCCAGGTCAGTCCACAGTGCTTCTCCACATTGCTCAGTTAACTGCTGAGTGTATCCATGTTCTCCACCACACACTCTCCTGGTGAGTTACAGATTACAACCTTCCTTTGGGCAAAAACAAATCCTCAAATCTTCTGCAATGTTCCGGGTCTTTACCTGAAACCATTGCCTTCACAGCCACCTCCGATAAATGGAAAAGTTGCTCTTCATGCCGCTCAATTTTGAATATCTCAATCAGGTTACCCTCAGTTTTATCTGCTCCACAAATAAATTCAGCTTGTAGAGTCAGAGTTCTATAGCATAGAAACAGGTCCTTGTCAACTAAATGCCTAACCAAACCAGTCCCATTTGAGCATTTTTGGCCTATATCCTTCTAAACCTTTACTTATCCATACATCTGTTCAACTGTCTTTTAGAAGTTGCTGTACCTCCCTCAACCACTTTCTCTGACAGCTCATTCCATATACTACATACCACCCTCTGTAAATAAAAAGTCTCACCCTACACCGATACCCTCTAGCTCTTTATTCCACGAACTGTACAGGGGAAGACCAAGTACATTTAGCCTATTTCTGCCCCTCTTGAAGATAATTTTATAAATCACTCGGTCTCCTAAGCACCAGGGAAGGAAGCCCTACCTAGCCTGTCCACACTCTCCCTAAATTCAGTCCCTCAAATCCTGGCAACATCTTTCTAGATTTTCTTTTTACTGCTCTTTCTGGTGTAGTGACATACTCATAGCAGGGTGTCCAAAACTGAGCACAATATCCCAAGTGCTACCTTACTGGTAATCCTGTTCAAGTACAACACACCTTTATCTTCTGTACTCAAACCCTCACCGTTGAAGGCCAGCATGCCGAGAGCTTTCCTCAATGCTGACTGGCCCACCCAAACCATATCCTCGTCCTCTTAGCTCCCTCCGTCCTTACCGTTCACTGTGAAAGACTTACCTGGATTTGCTTCCTCACACTTATGAGCTAAACTATTTACCAATCCTTGGCCTATTGACCCAGCTGATCAAGATCCGACTAATTCTTAATCATCTTCACTACCTACACCTCCATCTATTTTAGGGTCAGCTTTAAAGTTACTAACCATGCCTTGTACTTTCTCATCCAAATAGTTGACATATCGAAGACAAACAATGCAACCAGCACCAACTCCTGAAGCACACCACTAGTCACAGATCCCATCACTATTTGTTTCTTACCATCAAGCAGAGTGTGTATTCAATTTACTAGCGCTGCCTGGATTCTACATATGCTGCTGCTTTCTTCAAAGATCTTTAGATATGTACACTGAAGTACTCTACTTCCCACCTTTTGCTGTATGCAGAACCTGGGCTTCTGTACCTCCCTCTGCAATTGGATCCTCAACTTCCTAACCGAAAGACCACAGTCTGCGCAGATTGGGGATAATATATCCTCCTCGCTGATAATCAACACTGGCGCACGTCAGGGGTGTGTGCTTAGCCCACCTGCTCTACTCTCTATACACGTGATTATGTGGCTAGGCACAGCTCAAATACCATCTATAAGTTTGCTGACAATACAACCATTGTTGGTAGAATCTCAGGTGGTGACGAGAGGGCGTACAGGAGTGAGATATGCCAACTAGTGGAATGGTGCCGCAGCAACAACCTGGCACTCAACATCAGTAAGATGAAAGAGCTGATTGTGGACTTCCAGAAGGGTAAGATGAAGGAACACATACCAGTCCTCAGAGGGATCAGAAAGTAGAGAGAGTGAGCAGCTTCAAGATCCTGGGTGTCAAGATCTCTGAGGATCTAGCTTAGTCCCAACATATCAATGCAGTTATAAAGGCAGCAAGATAGTGGCTATACTTTATTAGGAATTTGAAGAGGTTTAGTACGTCAACAAATACACTCAAAAACTTCTATAGTTGTATCGTGGAGAGCATTCTGACAGGCTGCATCACTGTCTGGTATGGAGGGGCTACTGCACAGGACCGAAAGCAGCTTCAGAAGGTTGTAATTCTAGTCAGCTCCTTCCTGGGTACTAGCCTACAAAGTACCCAGGACATCTTTCGGGAGCTGTGTCTCAGAAAGGCAGCTTCCATTATTAAGGACCTCCAGCGCCCAGGGCATGCCCTTTTCTCACTGTTACCATCAGGTAGGAGGGTCAGAAGCTTGAAGGCACACACTCAGTGATTCAGGAACAGCTTCTTCACCCTACCATCCGATTCCTAAACAGACATTGAAGCTTTGGACACTACCTCACTTTTTAAAAAAAAAATAATGTACAGTATTTCTGTTTTTGCACATTTTTTAAAATCTATTCAATATACATAATTGATCTACTTGTTTATTTAGTATTATGTTTTATTTTATTTATTAATCATTTTCTCTCTGCTAGATTATGTATTGCATTGAACTGCTGCTGGATTAACAAATTTCACGTCACAATGCCAGTGATAATAAACCTGATTCTGTATATACTAAACTTTTAGTCCTCCCAAAAAAGTATTGCTATACATTTCAATCTGCAATTTCTTGCCAATCTTACCAGCTGATCAATTTTGTTTTGGAACCAACGATTACCCTCAATATCAATATCACCAACCTTCATGTTATTTGCTAGTTTAGCTATATTTCCTATATTCATAGTTTGTTGAATTACAGAAAGAGCAAGGACCCCAGTGACAATCCTTACAATACACCACAGGCTGCAAGTTTTGCAAAAAAAAATAAATCACCCCTCAACTATCATCCCCTTCTTCCCACTACCAAAGCAATTTGAACTGAATTGAATGTATTTCTTTCGTCCTTCACATACACAAGTAAAAATCTTTACATTGCGTCTCCACCTATATGTGCAATGTGCAACTTACAGTACTTTGTAATAAATAGTATGTACAACAGGACAGTCAATACAGCATAGAAATACAATTGTGTCAGCGTAAATTAATCAGTCTGTTGGCCTGGTGGAAGAAGCTGTCCCAGAGCCTGTTGTTCCTGGCTTTTATGCTGCGGTACAGTTTCTCAGAAGGTAGCAGGTGGAACAGTTTGTGGTTGGGGTGACTGGGAACCCCAATGATCTTTCGGGCCCTTTTTACGCACCTGTCCTTGTAAATGTCCTGAACAGTGGGAAGTTCACAACTACAGATGCGCTGGGCTATACGCACCACTCTCTGCAGAGTCCTGCAATTGAAGGAAGTACACTCCCTTCAATTGTCCAGCTATACTTGCAAGGATTGGATCCAGTATCACGCCTTCTTTAGTAGGACAATCTACACACTGGTTCAAAAAAAAAACTGAACTTGATGCACCCTTAAGAATTCCAGTTTCCCTCTAAACCATTCATATTAAAATAATCCTGTTATTTTTGAGGAAATTTGAAATCACTTATATTATTCTATAGTATTTAGACTTTTCTGATTTATCTACACATCTGTTCATCTATCCACTACTAATTGTTAGAATGTCTATAAATACATTTTTGGAAAAGCAATCACCACATTCTTGCTAATTTCCACCAAAATTCTCATTTGAAGAATATTTATATTGTCCTAGTGTCTGAGTCGACTAAGCAAGTGGTGCTGCTGGAGCTGACAGTCCCATGGGAACATCGCTTGGAAGAGGCCTTTGAAAGGAAGCTCTCCAAGTATGCAGGACTGGTCAGCAACTGTCAGCAGGCTGGATGGAGAGCGAGGTGTCTCCCAGTGGAGGTTGGTTGTAGGGGATTCATAGCCCGTTCTTTAGTTAGAGCCTTCAGCATTTTGGGCACTGAGGGAGAGAGGAAGAGGAGAGCCATCCGCAGTACCACCAATGCGGCAGAGAGGGCCTCAAGATGGTTGTGGCTCAAAAGAGGGGAGCCATGGGGTCATAAGTAGCTAGCCATCTGGACACAAGCTGGGGTCTGATCAGCCCCGGCTGGGTCACCTGGAGGAGGTTGTATGATGTTGAAAGACCCGAAACACCCGATGATTCCAGGAACATCACTGAAGATGTGTCCAGAAGCATCAATAGATGTATGTACACTGCAGTAGGACATGCTCGCTTCTGTAGTAATTAGACTCCTTAATTAGGAATGCGGAGGGGAGAGGACTCTGGATTTGATGTACACTAACGTTAAGGATGCATACAGCTCCTCTCCCCTCCCCCCACTGGGAAGGTCAGATCACAACCTGGTGCATCTAAAACCCTGTTACGTGCCTCTGGTGAAGAGTAAACCTGTAACCTCGAGGACAGTGAGAAAATGGTTGGAGGAGGCTTATGAGGCACTCCAGAGTTGTTTTGAGGTGACAGACTGGCAGGCACTCTGTGAGCCACATGGAGAGGATATTGATGGGCTCAAAGAGGGCGTTTAGAGATGGAAATAGGGAGGAGCTGAGGGCGATACAGAGAGACCTGAAAGCCAGGATCAGGGAGGCTAAAGACAGGTACAGGAGGAAGCTTGAGTGGAAACTCCAGCAGAACAACATGAGAGAGATCTGGAGGGGGATGAGGACCATCACTGGGTTCTGGCAAGCCAGCAACAGAGGAGCTGAAGGCAGTGTGGACAGGGCCAACAAACCTAACCTGTTCTTTAACAGATTTGACATTGTGGCCCCTGCCCATCCCCCACATGAGCCATCTGTTGTCGGCCCCCAACCAACACATATTCCACTCTCCCCTCCTACCCCTCCTCACAGTCTCCCACCCTGCTCTCATGACTATACCCCTTCCCCACACGTAACCACCACGGTGGGCTTCACAGCTGAACAGGTGAGAAGACAGCTGAAACGTCTCAACCCAAGCAAGGCCTCAGGACCGGATGGTGTCAGTACCAGGGTGCTCAAAGCCTGTGCCCCTCAGCTATGTGGAGTACTTCGCCATGCATTCAACCTGAGCCTGAGGCTCCGGAGGGGTCTTGTACTGTGGAAGACATCCTGCCTCGTCCCTGTGCCGAAGACGCCGCGCCCCAGCGGCCTCAATGACTACAGACCGGTGGCATTGACCTCCCACATCATGAAGACCCTGGAGATACTTGTTCTGGAGCTGCTCCGGCCTATGGTCAGGCCACATTTAGATCCCCTCCAGTTCACCTACCAGCCCCGACTAGGAGTTGAGGATGCCATCGTCTACCTGCTGAACCATGTCTACGCCCACCTGGACAAGCCAGCGAGCACTGTGAGGGTCATGTTTTTTGACTTCTCCAGAGCGTTCAACACCATCCGCCCTGCTCTACTGGGGGAGAAGCTGACAGCGATGCAGGTGGATGCTTTCCTGGTGTCATGGATTCTTGATTACCTGACTGGCAGACCACAGTACGTGTGCTTGCAACACTGTGTGTCCGACAGAGTGATCAGCAGCACTGGGGCTCCACAGGGGACTGTCTTGTCTCCCTTTCTCTTCACCATTTACACCTTGAACTTCAACTACTGCACAGAGTCTTGTCATCTTCAGAAGTTTTCGGATGACTCTGCCATAGTTGGATGCATCAGCAAGGGAAATGAGGCGGAGTACAGGGCTACGGTAGGAAACTTTGTCACATGGTGTGAGCAGAATTATCTGCAGCTTAACGTGAAAAAGACTAAGGAGCTGGTGGTAGACCTGAGGAGAGCCAAGGTACCCGTGACCCGTTTCCATCCAGGGGGTCAGTGTGGACATGGTGGAGGATTATAAATACTTGGGGATACGAATTGACAATAAACTGGACTGGTCAAAGAATACTGAGGCTGTCTACAAGAAGGGTCAGAGCCGTCTCTATTTCCTGAGGAGACTGAGGTCCTTTAACATCTGCCGGACAATGCTGGGGATGTTCTACGAGTCTGTGGTGGCCAGTGCTATCATGTTTGCTGTTGTGTGCTGGGGCAGCAGGCTGAGGGTAGCAGACACCAACACAATCAACAAACTCATTCGTAAGGCCAGTGATGTTGTGGGGATGGAACTGGACTCTCTCACAGTGGTGTCTGAAAAGAGGATGCTGTCCAAGTTGCATGCTATCTTGGTCAATGTCTCCCATCCACTACATAATGTACTGGGTGGGCACAGGAGTACATTCAGCCAGAGACTCATTCCACCGAGATGCAGCACAGAGCGTCATAGGAAGTCATTCCTGCCTGTGGCCATCAAACTTTACAACTCCTCCCTTGGAGGGTCAGACACCCTGAGCCAATAGGCTGGTCCGGGACTTATTTCATAATTTACTGGCATTATTTACATATTACTGTTTAACTATTTATGGTTCTATTACTATTTATTATTTCTAGTGCAACTGTAACAAAAACCAATTTCCCCCGGGATCAATAAAGTATGACTATGACTAATGCTACCTCCTAAATCTCTCCTCCTGTCTCCTCTGAAGATTTTAAATCCTGAACCATTGAGTTGCCAGACCTGCCTATCCTTTAACCATAACCATGATCAACATGATAGCAACAATATGAAATTAATCTCTGCCTTCAGTTAATGAAGCTTGCTTGTTAGGCTTTCTATTGAAACTAACAGCATGGGCTTACATTCCTCCCATGTGCCTGGAGACTTAGTTTTCTTTCTATAGTTGTCTGCTCTTCACATCCACCTAAATTAGTTTAAATTCTCCCTAACAGTCGCCACCCACAGCTCTAATCTACTAATTAAATTTGCTGACGATACTACATTGATTGGCCTTATCTCAAACAATAATGAGGTGGCCTACAGGGAAGAAGTCATCTCTCTGACACAGTGGTATCAAGAAAACAACCTCTCCCTCAATGTCACAAAAACAAAGGAGCTGGTTGTGGATTACAGGAGGAATGGGGATGGGCTAACCCTTATTGACAACAATGGATCTGGGGTTGAGAAGGTAAACAGCTTTAAATTCCTCAGCATCCATATCACCGAGGCCCTCACGTGGTCTGTACACGCCAGCTGTCTGGTGAAAATGGCACAACAGCGCCTCTTTCACCTCAGACGGTTAAGGAAGTTTGGTATGGGCTCCCAAATCCTAAGGACTTTCTACAGGGGCACAGTTGAGAGCATCCTGACTGGCTGCATCCTCTCTAATTATGCTCTCTGTGATTCAGGCATGCCTAATAACGGTATTGGATTACTCAGAACCATCGACCTTCCTTTCTCCATTTTTTAAATGATTGAACTTTGAATCACTTTATGATATTAAATACTATTGTAAAGCAACTCTTACCTTTTATTTTCTGTTTATACTCTTCTGGTCGATGGAGGTACATAGCTGCAGCATCACCATTTAGAGGGTCAATAGGATTTGGGTAGGCCAGAAGCTGGGGGAGGAACGACTCAAATATATTGGTGAGATCTGCATGGAAAATACATGATCCTGATTAGTCCATTGTTGAATGCCAGGACTACTGTAACATACAAACTACAACCCTGCTACACCCGCAAGTCACTGGTAGGGAAAGAGCCAAATCCAGAACCCAGAAACCTGCTTTTTCAGCAAGATATCCAAAGAATATATCATCCTGTTCAAAAATTCTAAATGTCATTGTGAAGATCAAAGCAACTGCAAATGCTGAAAATCTTTGAAACTACTAGAAGGCTGCACCTGTGAGAGGAGAATCATTATTAGCATTGCAAATCAAAGACTTCTGTCAGAACTGTTCTGTCAAAGGGTCTTCAACTGTTAACAAACTGTTTCTCTTCCCACAGATACAGCCTGCCCAGCTGGAAATTTCCAGCAGCTTTTAAACACAAATAGACATACTGTGGTTCCTATTTTCTAGAAAAAGGAACACTTCATTCAGTTACTCCAAGGAGTTCAGGTGCACATTGCAACAATCAAGACTTCAGATTCCGACAACAGATATCCACCCCAATCCACAAGTGATCGCCTCACCGACAGAGAAACACCTTCCCTCACCAGAAATGCCATGATCACTGAAATTTCCTCATCTGAAAGATTGACAGAAAGTAGATCCTGAATGGTCAAAGCTTATAAACTGAGAAACAGCCCCTTTTCCAGTTCTCCATACGCAAGGAAGCTCGACGAACACACATTAAAATTGACCAAGTACTCTCCACAAGTAGAAGGGTTTTAATTTCAAATCAGAGTTTGTAAGGTCCATCAGTTAGCCCGTATAGAGCACTGGCTCAGTGGAAGAATTCCTAATCTAAAAATATTAGATCTACTTTCCTGGCAAGATAATTATCAATAGAAGTATTGTAGAAACACTAGCACTGTTTTATTGAAGAAAGCAGCTTTACAAACTGTGCTCACCACCTACAGATGCAGAGGATTTTCTTTAGCAGTGATACAGGAGATAGGAACATTACTGGCAAGGTCAGCATCCTCAACCGATGGAGATGGTGGTAACAGAGCCACCAACTACCGCAACCTTTCTGAAAATGTACTCCCACAATGTTTTTGGGTAAGGAGCTTCTGGAATTTTTACTCAGCTATAAAGCCAATGACACATTTTCAAGTCAAGATGGTGAAAAACTTAGAGAAAAAACTGTAGATAACATTATTCTTTTGTATCAGTTACCTTTTGACTCAAGTAGCAACTGCGGAAATAGGAGATTCTGCTGGTGGCATTTATAAGTAATTGTGGTGCACCATTTTTAATGCTGGGCACTGCAGCCATGCATCTTTGGTAGAGGGGGCAGGTTCAGAGTGATGAACAAATTGTTTCATTCTTAAGTCCCTTGTTGGAGTTGCACTCATCTATGCAGATGAGTATTCCATTATATTGCTATTACTGTGCCTTCTAGAAAATGAAAAGGCTTTTGGGATAAGGATCTGAAAGTTATTTGCCAAAGAACACTTAGCTTCTGACCTATTCTGGCAGTCATACTATGTAAGTGGCTGACAAAGTTAGATGTTAGAGATGTTAATTTTTCCTCACTTATGTGGTATAACCATCTATGCCACAACGCTGCCTATTCTTGCTGCGTTCATACAAAGGCCACTTATTTTTAAGATATGAATGGCATGCCAGTAACTTAACAGGGGACTGTAAATAACCCCAAGTATAGGTGTATAGTAGTAGAATTTGTGTTAACAAGCACAAGAACATACGAACCACAAGTGAATGTGTAGGAAATAGATTCAATGTGATTATTATGAAAACGTGCATAGACCTGATGGGCCATAGACCTGCCTTCTCAGTTGTAAGGAACTAAGTTAAAGTTGCTGTCAATTGTTAAGTGCACTGTCACATTCAGTTCTTTTACCCTAATTTAGAATTAGTTTTGCTATTCTCAAAAGGGACGAGTCCAGTTTCATACATGTCATACATTTGCAAATGTTGAGAGTAGAATATAATATATACTAGAATAAAAAAACAAGGATGAAATGCTGAGATTTTAAAAGGCATTGGTCAGACCACATTTGAAGTATTAGAGAAGTATTGAGAGCAGTATTAGGCCCGTATCCAAGAAAATACGTGCTGGCTTTGGAGAGGGTTCCAGAGGAGGCTCACAAAATTTATTCCTGGAATGAAAGGGTTAACATAAGCACATTTGATGGCTCTGGGCCAGTACTCAATGGAGTACAGAAGAATGAAAGGGATCTCATAAAAAAAAATAAGAGTATTGAAAGGACTAGATAGCATGGACGTGGAGAATGTTTCCTATAGTGGGGAAGTCCAGGACCAGAGGGCACACTCAGTGTTGAGGGGTATCGATTTAAAACAGAGAAGGGGAATTTCTTTAGCCAGAGGATGGGAGTCTGTGGAATTCATTGCCACAGATAGCTGTGGAATTCATTGCCACAGATAGCTGTGGAGACCAAGTCATTGGGTATATTTCAACACACATCAAAGTTGCTTTGATGTGTGTTGCTTGAATTTCCAGCATCTGCAGAATTCCTGTTGTTTGGGTATATTTCAAGTGGAGATTGATAGGTAACAGGGAGAAGGCAGGAAAATAGGGTTGAGAAGGATAATAAATCAGCCATGATGGAATGGTCTAATTCTGCTCCTGTGTGTTAGGTCTTATTTCCAGGCACTTCATTCAAAGGGCCACCAGCTAAAAGTGCAGAGACTGAACACATGAACAGGCCATTAAACAACAGGAGTAGCACAGTGAATTCAATATGCTTCTCTCACATTTACACTGATCCAATTATCCCAACATCTTCAGGCTGAATTTTACACTTCAGTAGCTGCCTAGACAAAAATCCTACCACTAATTATTGCTCTACTCAGTAAAAATCAACTGAGGGAATTTTGAATCCATTCTTCATCAATGACATACATCAAAGTTGCTGGTGAACGCAGCAGGCCAGGCAGCATCTATAGGAAGAAGCGCAGTCGACGTTTCAGGCCGAGACCCTTCGTCAGGACTAACTGAAGGAAGAGTGAGTAAGGGATTTGAAAGCTGGAGGGGGAGGGGGAGATGCAAAATGATAGGAGAAGACAGGAGGGGGAGGGTTAGAGCCGAGAGCTGGACAGGTGATAGGCAGAAGGGGATACGAGAGGATCATGGGACAGGAGGTCCGGGAAGAAAGACGGGGGGGGGGGTGACCCAGAGGATGGGCAAGAGGTATATTCAGAGGGACAGAGGGAGAAAAAGGAGAGTGAGAGAAAGAATGTGTGCATTAAAAAGAGTAACAGATGGGGTACGAGGGGGAGGTGGGGCCTAGCGGAAGTTAGAGAAATCAATGTTCATGCCATCAGGTTGGAGGCTACCCATACGGAATATAAGGTCAATGACATTACTATTGGGTTTGATTTCACTTCAGTTTTAAATGTTAGCTGTGAAGCAGTTTGGAACATTAGGGGCATGAAAAGCACCAAGCTTGTTCCATCTTACACTGGCATGTGTAAATTTAGGAACAAACCCAAGAATGCATCAATAATATAAATTTACAGTTTAAATTCAAACTGGAAACTTGGGCTCATCTGCTGTTCATAATTGCCCGAGTTTTAGGATCTGGAAAAAAATGAACAAATAAAGATTGAGGAGATTTGTTCACTTTGCAAGGGTAAACAATGCAAGGAAAGAAATGGGGGGGGGGTGTTTTCTTCTAGAAAAGGCAATGGAAAACAAAGATGCTAGAAGAAGCCATGTATTTTAATAACATAAATTCAAGTGGCAATTAGCTTCATTTCTGGTCTTAATTGGGGGCTCAGGTACTGAAGAAGGTGAAAATTGAAAGTAAACTGAACTTGCAGGGGCAAATGAACAACTTTTTGATCACAGGATTTATTAGAAGAGGAAACAAATCCGGCCTCCCAGACACAAGCCACATTGATCATCCAGTATTTACATCCTTCATGTCCAAGGTAATATGTATATCTGCCCTCTGATGCATCACATTTCTTCCAAACTTTTTCTTTTTAATTACATTGTAAAAGGGACAACATCTGGCAGTGTTGCTCACAGTGAAAAATAAAGCGGTTCTCTACCAATCACTAACTGTGTGCCCTTATGAAGGGTCTCAGCCTGAATCATCAACTGTTTATTCTGCTCTATAGATGCTGCCTGACCTGCTGAGTTCCTCCAGCATTTTGTGTGTTGCTCTGGATTTCTTGTTATGAAATGCACATCTCCCTCTGCTGGTCGTTAGTGGTAGTGAAGGAGTATACTCCAATTTCTAATCATGCCTTCAGAGACTTTCTTCACTGCAGCCTTACCCAAGCAGATAAGACCTTGTGAAAACTTCCAACTTTTAAGTCCACCATGGAGAAAGATATGCATATAGAAAAAGAAAAACATGTTACAAATATAATCTTAAGTCTCATGTGTCTTCAGCTTCAATGCTCTTTTCAGAAAGTACCAACATATGTCCAGAATTGTGTGGGCAACTCTTAATAACTGTAGCAAATACGTACTTGGAAATGCAGGGAAACTTTACAACTCCATGAAAAGCACTACAAAGAAAGCATCTGACATCTTTTTTAAAAAATGCAATAACCCTTAAACTTCCAGAAAGTCTGACTTCTGTGGGGATATTATAGGAAATATTTGGAACTTATGAAGGTATAGCAGATTCTGTCAAAGGATAGGGTCTGATTGGCAAAACTCATATGGCATTGAGAAGTTGCAAAAGTGCACAATCCTTCATTTAATTGCCCGTGTTCATCTCACTATTCATCAAAGTTTAATTTAGTTGTACACTTAGACTTCAAGTCAGTTACAATCCTTCTCCAGATTTCCGAACTGAATCAAATGATCAGTGATGGACCAACATTGCTGAAATGGAGAGGATGACATTATAATTACAATTTTATCTCTTGGACTCTAATGCAATTATGAATTACGATTGATACCAAACTATTAAGAAATTACAACACTGAGCTGAATAAAATTAATCTCTGGGCACATGTTACAAAAAGAAATGGGGTCAGGAGTCAGGCGGCTTCTTAAGGTGGTAGTATTTAATAACTTCATAGATGATTTGCTCATAATTCACTTTCCTACACATTCCCCATAATTCAATAATCACTGCTGTCCATGCATGTATTCTGTGACTAGGTGCAAAAATTACTGCACATTGATAGAGAACCATAATTAAGATGGTGCCCATAATCAACTCATGGCTAAATGTTCATCTACATCACAAGATTCAAGGTCAATGAATGTCAAACAATAGGATACAACTGAGAGGTAGACTCACCTGTACCACTTATTGGAAGCTACCTCTAAATCTGGCTGTTCAGAAATACAACCCACGTTCAAGCACTGCTGCCAGTGCAAAAAAAATGCAACATAGATAATAAACAAGAGAATCTGCAGATGCTGGCAGTCCTGAACATCACTCACACACACACACACACAGTGCTGGAAAAACTCAACAAATCAGGCAGCATCTACGAAGGGGAATAAACAGTCGACGTTTCAGGCCGAGACTCTACATAAGGACCAATATATACTCCAGTTTTCAGAATCAGTCTTGCTGCCAAGGCCAAAATTTATCATGTATTAGGACAAGGCAGCAAGATAATGGCCCTGTTGTTCTTCCAAAGCATGGTGGTTGGGGGGGAGGGGGGGTGGAGTTGGACTGTATCCAAGACAGCAAACAAGCTTGGTTTAATACATTGCACTAAAGCATGACTTTGTATTTAGTCCCTAGTTCTGGATGTGACTTGAATACACATCTGCTGACTCAGGACTATCCAGACTCACGCAGCACAGAAACAGGTTCATCAGTGTACTGAGTTCACCCCAGCCATCATGAATCCATTTACATCAATCCCATTTCATTTTCCCCACACCCTCACCAGCTCCCTCCGGACTTCACCACCTGTATACAAGCAGACATTTAGAGGACAATTCATCTACCAACCCAAGTGTTTTTGGGTTGTAGGAGAAAAACTAATTACCCAGAGGAAAGCCACACAGTCTGAGAAACTGCAAACTTTCTACAGAAACCCAAAGTTAAGAATGAACCAAGACACTAGAATAACGTACCACTGTGCCTCCCAAGTCATCAGCCTTTATAGTTTTTGCCACACAGTATCAAGTATCCTGTTCCCCATGAGCAAAATAAAGGACAACAAAATAGTCATTTTGTCTGTGAGCCAGTAGGGTTGGTTGGTACCATCTGAAGGGAATAATGCTCATAGTGATTTTTGGCAAGGTATACATCGCTAGAGTTAGAAAATATGTGATAGCATTGTACCAGTGGTAGCTTTATTACATGGTGGGAGTTGATGACTTTCGATTTCACCATTTTTGGCACAGAAAAGGTGATACCTGAGCTCATCGACCTTGGTGGTCGATGCTTTTGGGGCACACAGGAGACATGTAAGCGCCTCCAGTTTGTCCGTCAGTTCTGGGGAGAGGTCCCATTCCTGACCCAACTCTAAGAATGTGTCCTGAGTTTCCCTGTTGCTGATCAGAAGTTTTAGGGCACTTGTCTCCCCTTTGCCTGCAAAAGCGCTTACAGTGTCACATCCTGTATATGCGTGCAACCCAATGAGAGCCCTACAAACCTCTACACCAACAGTGGCAGCAACCTTCCTGATGTCTACAAGCCTTGTACGGGTTCTCGTGCCACACTTCTGGAACAATGGGGCCTCAATCTTGTCACAAAATGCTAAAGACATGATAAAGACATCTGTGTCTTCTGAGCAGATCATGACAGATTGGTATCCCTCTCTTGCAGCATGGGCAGCATGGAGAAGTAGGCAGCCATCTGCTTCTTCTTGTTGACACTGAACAGCTGACACCTCCTCACTGTCTTGAGATGTGATTCTGTAACATTTGTCATTCACAGTTGCATACAGAATCTTCTCCTGTAGCTTTGCTCTATACTCCGCCTTCCTCCATTCATGGACTATGAAGCTAATGAGACTATTTTTGTTACTGACTTTGGTCAGGAAGCTCCTCCACTGCCTCACCATCTGTGTGCCTGTGATACCTTGCAACTCATGACCAGTCTCTTCACCCCGTAGAGATCTTTCACTATTCTTGATAGAGTTCTCCCTGTATGTGTTGAACACAACATCTGTTCTGCTACTCTGACTGCCTTCCCTCACAGCCATACCCAGGATTGTTGTGGCAACATCTCTGAAAGTAACTTGATCACCTGCTTCCTCATCTTTCCGGATTCTTGGCCGCTGTAGCTCCGCATGATAAAGCTCTGATTTGTTGCCTTGCACCATCTCCCTTAACTGTCCCAGGAATACACTGCAGTGCTCAGCTGTTATGTAGTAATGCTTGATAGCTCCAGCATTCGGGCTGAACCGTGATGTGCCTCCAGGAGTCTGTGTGTCTTTGTTCACTGTGGCTTCAATAGCCTGGTCCACAGGGATCTGCCCAAAGGGGTTGTTACTTGACAGCTGCACTGAGAATTGGCCTGTCTTGAAGGTCTCATACACAGAAGGATTCTTCTCTGGGAGCTTCATCATCTGAGCAAAGTAAGGGGACAGGTACTTGGCACAAGTCGTCTTATCATAGGCAAAGCACCATGGGATCATGAGTTCTTATAGCATGGAGGTGCAACTTCCAGTCCCCCTCACAGAAAGCTACCACCATTGCATTGCTATCACATATTTTCTAGCACTAGGGGTGTATACTTTGCCAAAAATCACTAAAAGAATTATTCCCCACAGATGGTACCAGTGGCCCAAATTTGGGGTCCTGGCTCACAAGACTAATATGCAACGTTACTTGATGAAAGCCATTAAGCAACATGAAACAGATTGTCTGAAAGGATGGGAGAAAGACATTCAACAATAAAACAAGTAATTCTCTCATGTTTCCCCACTATGGGGTAAAAGCAAAGACTGGCACCAAAGTTCAGAGTCAAATTTGTTATCAGAGTACATACAATGTCACCACATACAACCCTGAGATTTTTTTTCTGTGGGCATACGTAGCAAATCTACAGAACAATAACTAATCAGGATGAGTGGACAACAAAGTGTGCAAATGAAAATGTAAATAGCAATAAATAACAAGCATGAAACAACGAAAAGGAGTCCTTAAAGTGAGACCATCTTTTGTGGGAACACCAGAAGTAGAATGAGAATGCTCAAGAGGAGTAGTAACTGTTCTTGAAACTAGTGGTACAAGTCCTGAGACACTTGCGCCTTCTACCTGATGACAGCAGCGAGAAAAGAATATGGCCTGGGTGGTGAGAATCTTTGATGATGGATGCTGCGTTTCCATGGCAATGTTTCATGTAGATGTGCTCAATGGTTGGGAAGGATTTACCTGTAAGATATTGGGCCGAATCCACTACCTTTTGTAGGATTTTCTGCTCAAAAGCACTGGTGTTCCCATACCAGGCAGTAATGCAGCCTGTCAGCACACTTTCCACCACCACACATCTAATAGAAGTTTGCCAGGGTTTTGATGACATGCTGAATCTCCGCAGACTCCAGCCCAAGGAAGTAGAGGCACCATTGTGCTTTCTTTGCAATTATATTTATATGATGGGTCCAGGACAGGTCCTTTGTGATCGTGACGCCCAGCAATTTAAAGTTATAGTCCTCCTGCACCTCTGATGATTACTGGCTAATGGACCTCCAGTTTCCCTCTCCTGAAGTCTATCAGTTCTTCGGTCTTATTGACATAATATGGTGGAATTCTTCATTAACATGGAGAGTGACGTAGTTAATTCAGAAACAAAGGTTCTGAACTTTAAGAGGGGTAACTTTGAAGGTATGAGACGTGAATTAGCTAAGATAGACTGGCAAATGACACTTCAAGGATTGACGGTGGATATGCAATGGCAGGCATTTAAAGGTTGCATGGATGAACTACAACAATTGTTCATCCCAGTTTGGCAAAAGAATAAATCAAGGAAGGTAGTGCACCCGTGGCTGACAAGAGAAATTAGGGATAGTATCAATTCCAAAGAAGTAGCATACAAATTAGCCAGAGAAAGTGGCTCACCTGAGGACTGGGAGAAATTCAGAGTTCAGCAGAGGAGGACAAAGGGCTTAATTAGGAAGGGGAAAAAAGATTATGAGAGAAAACTGGCAGAGAACATAAAAACGGACTGTAAAAGCTTTTATAGATATGTAAAAAGGAAAAGACTGATAAAGACAAATGTAGGTCCCCTGCAAACAGAAACAGGTGAATTGATTATGGGGAGCAAGGACATGGCAGACCAATTGAATAATTACTTTGGTTCTGTCTTCACTAAGGAGGACATAAATAATCTTCCAGAAATAGTAAGGGACAGAGGGTCCAGTGAGATGGAGGAACTGAGCGAAATACATGTTAGTAGGGAAGTGGTGTTAGGTAAATTGAAGGGATTGAAGGCAGATAAATCCCCAGGGCCAGATGGTCTGCATCCCAGAGTGCTTAAGGAAGTGGCCCAAGAAATAGTGGATGCATTAGTGATAATTTTTCAAAACTCGTTAGATTCTGGACTAGTTCCTGAGGATTGGAGGGTGGCTAATGTAACCCCACTTTTTAAAAAAGGAGGGAGAGAGAAACCGGGGAATTATAGGCCGGTTAGCCTAACGTCGGTGGTGGGGAAACTGCTGGAGTCAGTTATCAAGGATGTGATAACAGCACATTTGGAAAGCGGTGAAATGATCGGACAAAGTCAGCATGGATTTGTGAAAGGAAAATCATGTCTGACGAATCTCATAGAATTTTTTGAGGATGTAACTAGTAGAGTGGATAGGGGAGAACCAGTGGATGTGGTATATTTGGATTTTCAAAAGGCTTTTGACAAGGTCCCACACAGGAGATTAGTGTGCAAACTTAAAGCACATGGTATTGGGGGTAAGGTATTGGTGTGGGTGGAGAATTGGTTAGCAGACAGGAAGCAAAGAGTGGGAATAAACGGGACCTTTTCAGAATGGCAGGCGGTGACTAGTGGGGTACCGCAAGGCTCAGTGCTGGGACCCCAGTTGTTTACAATATATATTAATGACTTGGATGAGGGAATTAAATGCAGCATCTCCAAGTTTGCGGATGACACGAAGCTGGGTGGCAGTGTTAGCAGTGAGGAGGATGCTAAGAGGATGCAGGGTGACTTGGATAGGTTGGGTGAGTGGGCAAACTCATGGCAGATGCAATTTAATATGGATAAATGTGAAGTTATCCACTTTGGTGGCAAAAATAGGAAAACAGATTATTATTTGAATGGTGGCCGATTAGGAAAAGGGGAGGTGCAACGAGACCTGGGTGTCATTATACACCAGTCATTGAAAGTGGGCATGCAGGTACAGCAGGCGGTGAAAAAGGCGAACGGTATGCTGGCATTTATAGCGAGAGGATTCGAGTACAGGAGCAGGGAGGTACTACTGCAGTTGTACAAGGCCTTGGTGAGACCACACCTGGAGTATTGTGTGCAGTTTTGGTCCCCTAATCTGAGGAAAGACATCCTTGCCATAGAGGGAGTACAAAGAAGGTTCACCAGATTGATTCCTGGGATGGCAGGTCTTTCATATGAAGAAAGACTGGATGAACTGGGCTTGTACTCGTTGGAATTTAGAAGATTGAGGGGGGATCTGATTGAAACGTATAAGATCCTAAAGGGATTGGACAGGCTAGATGCGGGAAGATTGTTCCCGATGTTGGGGAGGTCTAGAACGAGGGGTCACAGTTTGAGGATAGAGGGGAAGCCTTTTAGGACCGAGGTTAGGAAAAACTTCTTCACACAGAGTGGTGAATCTGTGGAATTCTCTGCCACAGCAAACTGTTGAGGCCAGTTCATTAGCTATGTTTAAAAGGAAGTTAGATATGGCCCTTGTGGCTACAGGGGTCACGGGGTATGGAGGGAAGGCTGGGTTCTGAGTTGGATGATCAGCCATGATCATAATAAATGGCGGTGCAGGCTTGAAGGGCCGAATGGCCTACTCCTGCACCTATTTTCTATGTTTCTATGTTTCTATGACATTGAGTGTGAGGTCGTTGTTGTTATGACACCACTCAGCCAAATTTTCAATCTCTCTCCTGTATGCTGATTCATCACCAGCTTTGACACAGCCCACAGCAGTGGTTTCATCAGCAAACTTGTATGTATGTGGCGTTGGAGCTGTAGTGCGGTCATAGGTGTAAAGTGAGTAGAGCACGGGGCCAAGTACACATACTTGTGGCGCTCCTCTGCTGATGGTGATTGTGGAGAAGCTGTTTTTACCAACCCGAACCGACTAAGTTCTGTAAGCGAGGAAATCCAGGATCCAACTGCACAAGGGGGTATCTGAGGCCCAGGTCTTGGAGTTTATTGATTAGTTTTGAAAGGATGATGGTATCAAATACTGAGCTGTAATCGATAAAGTACATCCTGATGTATGCATCTTTGCTGTCCAGATGTTCCAGGATTCTGTGAAGAGCCAGTAAGATGACATCTGCTGCAGACTTGCTGCTTTGGTAGGCGAACTGGAGCAGATCCAAGTTGCCACTCAGGTAGGAGTTGATATGCTTCAACACCAACCTCTCAAAACACTTCATCTCTATGGATGCAAGTGCCACTGGGTGACAGTCATTGAGACTGGTTACCACACTCTTCTTGAAGCCTGCTTGAAACAGGTGGGTACCACACACAGCTGAAGCGAGAGTTTGAGGATATCTGTGAATACACCAGCCAGTTGGTCAGCACTGGTCTTCAGTACTTCGCCAGGTACTCTGTCCAAACCAGAAGCTTTTCCTGGGTTCACTTGGATGTTACTCAGACAGCTGTCCCAAAAACTGGTGCAGCCATGATAGCCTGTACTGTCTGTGTAATATCATTCTACAATTGTGAGAAAACAACTATTCTAAAAAGGTTTGGAGAATGTGGTAAGCCCATAAGACAGAAATTAGCTACTGCCTAATGTAATCAACAACAAAACTGCAAAGTACTGGAGTGCTTGGTAGTCAACTAAATGAGGTACACGTCATCCTTCAACACACAATAGTAAAAACACAATAGACTTTATAGCTGCTTGAAACAATCAGACTGGCTCAAATTTTAAAAAGCTCTGCCCATAACAATCTAGGACTTTACTTCTGAAGTACAGAAGAACAAGGGGAGATTTGATAGAGGTATGCAAAATTATGAAGGGCAAATACAGCAGGCCTTTTCCACTGAGGTTGAGTGGGACTAGGACTAAAGTCATGGGTTAAGGGTGAAAGGTGAAATGTTTAAGGAGAACATGAGGGAGGGGGTACTTCTTCACTCAAAAGAAGGTGACAGTGTGGAATGAGCCACCAGTAGAAATGGTGGATGTGGGCTTGGTTTCAACATTTAAGATAAAAGTTTGGATAGGTACATGGATGGGAAGGGTACAGACAGGACATGGCAAGAGGGCCTGTTTCTGTGGTGTAACATTTTATGACAATGACAAATCTGTTTGGTGTCAAACTTTAGATTAGTAGTAACATTTTTAAAGAGCACTAATTGTTCCAATGAAAAGAGTATGGCTAAAATTAGCATCAAGTTTTTTCCACATTAAAGCACCTTAGAGGTAATTCAAGAGCACGGGGCGACGGGCACCGGCTCCACAGTACTGGCAGGGGCACGGGGCGATGGGCACTGGCTCTGCAGTACCAGGAGGGGCACGGGGCGACGGGCACCGGCTCCGAGTACCGGGGGGGGGGGCACGGGACAACAGGCACCCGCTCCGCAGCATGGGGGCACAGAATGATGGGCACCGGCTCCACAGTACCGGGGGGGCACGGGGCGACGGGCACCGGCTCCGCAGTACCAGCGGGGGCACAGGATGACGAGCACCGGCTCCGCAGCATGGGGGGCACGGGACGACAGGCACCGGCTCCACAGTACCGGAGGACACGGGTCGACGGGCACCGGCTCCACAGTACCGGGGGACACGGGTCGACGGGCACCGGCTCCACAGTACCGGGGGACACGGGTCGACGGGCACCGGCTCCACAGTACCGGGGGACACAGGTCGACGGGCACCAGCTCCATAGTACCGAGGGGACACGGGTCGACGGGCACCGGCTCCACAGTACCGGGGGACACGGGTCGACGGGCACCGGCTCCACAGTACCAGGGGGTACGGGGTGACGGGCACCCGCTCCGTAGCACAGGGGCACAGAATGATGGGCACCGGCTCCGCAGTACTGGCGGGGGCATGAGACGACGGGCACTGATTCTGCAGACCCAGAGGCACAAGAGGAACCCTGATGTTTTTAATGCATTTTAAAAATGCAAGCAGTCCAATTCTGGCAGAAATCAGCCCTTTCACATTTACTTTGCTGCTCTGTGCACAAAAACTTGAGATGTGAAGTGCTTTTTAAGTAGCTTGGGGCGGCACCATTCGGGGATTTATAACTTGCTTTTCCAGAAACAAGGTGCTCAGGATTCTGAGGCTCAGAAAGTACAAGTCAGACAACAAAAGTTGGAAATGCTCCAGTTGATAAAAAAAAGGAGTTGGATCTATTTGGATTGCTGATCCTGCTCAAGGACACGTGTATCAATTAGTTTACAGACATTTAAAGCTTTCAAAATTACTTATTGGGAATACATTAACAGTTCTCTTTTGATGGAAGTCTGATCCTAAAGTCAGGATCATTGAGTGATACAACATTAACATAACCTTTGAGCCACCAAGTCCAAACCAAAAGTCAGTCACAATGTTATCGTAATGGTTTGCTACCCATTTTTCAGGCTCCCATCAACTGCTCAAACCCCACTATTTACCTACACATTCAGAACAATTTACCGCAGCTAATCAATTTAAACAAGCTGTATGTTTTGGTGATGGGGAGGAAACCAGAGCACTCAGAGGAAACCTCTGCAGTAACTGGAACAATATGTAAACTCCATTAAAACAGCATTGCACATCAGGTTATGTTACATTATTTTACATCAACATAATCTCTTCTCAGTAGTTAAAAACTCTTTACACATTTCCAACACAGTTGTAAATTCTCTATGAGTCAGCCCCAAAGTAATCTTCAATTACCTTTTGAGCTTACTTGAATGCACCACTTTAATTGTTCAAGAGGCTTAACCCACAGATTAACATGCAGCTCTTATTGATTATAATTAAGCACCCATAAAGTGTACACATACAACAGATTAACTGATTGAAAATATTTGGCAGCATCAGTGTATGGTAAATTTACAAATACTTTTGAAAAGAAATGCCATTAATATTTGATCACTGTACAATTGTATGCATTCAATGATGCAATTTCTTACTGCTGTTTAACTTCTGTGAAAGATTATCTAGGTGTATAATTAACTACATGTACAACCATATTAATTGGTCTCTTGAAAGCATCAGTTACAATCAAGATGAATGGCATTCATTTCTGGTTGACTCATTATAGGAAGGCTGGGTAGGCTTTAGAGGGAATGCAGAGGAAATTTACCAGGATGCTATCTTAAGAGCATGTCTTAAGAGGAACAGCTGAGCAATCTTGGGGTTTTCTCTTCTCTGCTTTTCTCAAAGGAGGTTCAGAGATGACTTGATAGAAGTGTATATGATAATAAGAGACAGTGGACAGCCAGTGTCTTTCACAGGACCGAAACGACTAACACATGAGCATAATTTTAAGGTGATTGGAAGAGGGCACGGGAGGCTCGTCAGAGGTAGGTTGTTATTTTAACTAGAGTAGTGGGTGTGTGGAATGCACTGCTAAGGGTGGTACAATTACATTAGGGGGATTAAAGAGGCTCTTAGATATGCACAATGAAAACTGAAGGGCTATGCAGAAGAGAAGTGAGAAATTGATCTTGGAAAAGACTAAGAGGTCAGTGCAATATCATGGACTAAACATAAAAGCACAAGCTATGCTGTATAAATTTACTCAAGTTTGTCGTTTTGATCCCACTGCCTACGTGATCAAGACAAGAAACCAACTTCACTTAACAGGGATTATAGCTGTCTTCCAATACAAGACATCGTTATTTGCACAATGGCCACAGCTGGTTCTGGCAAGGCAAGCATTTATTGGTCATCCCTTATTTAGAACATTGGGAACAAAACACATTTTCAGTACTCACCATAAAGGGCTGTCCATGTCTGGTTAATTACATCTAGGCATACGGTTCCTGACCTGGAAAAAGTAAACAGTGACATTTGAACCAAGTTAGAGTTTAGGAACCAATGGCCCTGTCCAAAATCATGTTCAGTGGTGACTGGGAACAAAGGGTAAAAAAGTCAGACTGCCAACAGAGGAGGAACAGTTTTCTTTTTAAAGGAGTTAAATCAGTCTACAGTAATACACAAAACGGGTGGAGTGAAACCATCATTATCACTGGTAGACCCTACCGGTCAAAGTCATAAATACAGAAAGGTGCCAGAAAAGGGCCAGTATCATCATGAAGGATCCCACCCACTCTGCTCATGGATTGTCTCTCTCACTTCCATCAGGGAGGAGGCTATGTAGCATACAATCAATGTATATAGGCCATCTTATGTATTTATATTTGTGTTTTTTTTATTATGGTGTTCTTTATCTTACTTAGTTTTATTTGTGCGTCAATTATTTCATTCTCCTGCACCCTGCTGTACTGGAAATGCAACTAAACAATCTTGAAATCTTGGCCTACTAACTGCACAGTCAATTTCAGCTACAATAATTAAAGAAAATCCCTAAGAGGTTTCATTATAGTTTCTACATTGCTGTCAAAGCACAAGGCAAATTGATTATTTTAGTAGCAACATTCTTTATTCATTGCTTCCAAATACATGGCTGCCATTCACATTTATACCCCATCATTCCCTCAGTTCATTTAGCTTCATCAAGACCAATTCCTGGCTTGATGGGTTAGGAAACAAAATACTGCTGGAGGTTTTTTTTCCATACTTTCAAAAGACAAAACCAGGACAGTTACATTTTAGGATGTGAAATAAATGCTAGGCCTGCTGAATAAAAAGATCTTGAAGACAGGTTTAAAGAACAGATTTTAAAGTCAAGCTTTTGTTTTTAAAAAAAATGGCATGGTAATTAAAATAATTTTCCCTTAAAATTGTGAACATTGAGATTATGTTCTCAGCTACAAGACCTCATACCCACTGTACCAGAAAGTGTCTGGTCCCAGACATTTCCATAAAGCTAAAATAGAAATTGAAAAAAGGTCAGTGAAGGTTGTAATAGCGGATGGATTTTAAGGAAAAAGATTGCAAGTGCTTTTGCCAAACAAAAAATATTGTTTGATAATTGGAATTTGTCTTATATTACTCATGATAGCAACCCCTCTGACATAGGAAACCACTGGATTCCCTTTATTTTGTACTATTTCATGATAAGCTGTAAAGAATAAAGAACGTATGATCATAACTACAGATCCATGTAGTTTTACTATGAATTAAGGTATCTTAACAGCTCATATCTAGCCTCATCTTAACTGACATTATTTCCAGTAGGCATTTGAAAAGATTGAAGAGGTACTTGAAAGAACATAAAATGAACAGGCATTCTTGATCATAAAGTAATGCAACAGATGCATCTAAAACTCAGTCAAGAAAATGTGAGTCTGCTCCTATGAAGAATCTATTTCATTCTGATTCTGAGGCCTACAGATAGTATAGAATTTTAGATGATTTTGTATAAAAGATCCACTATTTCTAAATTAAACAATACAAAAAAATTACTCACTTCAATAATAGTACTGAAATCTTGATGATACTGTTCAATGAATGGTCTTTGAATCCACCAATAACACAAACATCTGCTTGAATTTCTTGGTCCAAACCTCTTCACTTCCCAAAATAGACTTTAAAATACTTCTGTTTCTTCCGAATTTTACAGTTACCATATGTAGAAGAGCCATAGGAATACATGCCTTAATAGATACATTTTGGCATGCACATGAAATTTAATTTTAGTGCTTTGAAGAATTAGATCAGCCCAATTTGTCTTAGTAATATGCAACCAAGGAAATCTAACAACACCTCCATCCTAACCAATAATAGTATCAAAGTGACTCTCCAGTACTTTATCTTGTCTTGTATCATTCTCATCTCACTCTTTCAGCTGCTACTGAAGACAGAGTTACTTACGCTTCATCGATGTTTGGATGGAAAATTTTATTCATGAACCCTGAAAACAAGCATATGAAAATCAGTTAACTGCTGAGAAATGGAAAGAAAAACAGCAACACATGGACAAAATTGGAGCACAAGCTATCAGATCTAGTGTTCTTTTGACGTGTGTGGAGGGTGCTGGAAACAGACAACATATTTATAAAGTAAAAATGATCTCCGCATGGCATGTTGCTCTAAATATACAGCACCTTTTCCATTATGTTAACAGCACAGATGCAATACTCCCAGGAAATATGCTGTACACCATGAACGGAATGAAACTGTATGATGTTGCTGTACTTGCTGCTAGCTTGGCTCAATTACCGCAAGTCAAAACATGTTGCATAATTACCACAGATTATCAAAACGTTTTTTGTAATGTAGCCCTGCAACTCCTTCCCAAGATTTTTCAAATGAAAGAGTAATTATGGTTACTTGTGTAAAGAATTTCCAGACTTGAGCCCTATAAATGCATAGGGAAAGGTAAATATTGCATACAGCAGGGGATAGAGCAGGAAACCCATTATCACCATGAACAGGCTTCAATATCAAGTCTACAGTGACAAAGTTGCATTATGCAAGGACATTTGGAACCATGTTTAAATTAGTAATCAGATATATCAAGCTGATAGTGTAGTTCATTTCACCATTCAAGATCACATTAATATTTAAACATAAATGCAGTGAACTTCACAAGATTGCAAGTTAGTCTCTTTATTGTCTAGGGAAAAGTCAAACAGGGCAGCAAAGTATTAGATCAGCATACTAAACGACAGTAATGATGTTATTAAGACTGACTAACCTGCTTTCAATTTTTTTAAATATAAAGTACAAACTTCACTATATTTCTCAACAACATGATAATTACTTACTTTTTGCTTTTCTTGATTGGTTCATACTCATCTGACTAAATGGCATGGACCAAAAAAACCAATCCAGCTGCCGGATGGCATTTGTTCAAAAGCAACAACAAAGCCTGATCACATCCTTACCTGTCACTTGAAGCACACTTTCCACTAAAAGTGAATAAAAGAAACAAACCTGAAAAGTTGAACCATTCCAAATGATAATCAGGCTGTCATCATCTCACTTAACACATGGACTTCCTAAAATCTCCAAAATACTCATTTAAAAAATCAAACGTATTCACAAATTCCTGTTGTCAGTTCTAACCTGCCCCACAATTTGCTGGACACAAGGGGGAGTCCCAGCTGCCAAGAGCAAACAGGAAATTAGCACAGACAGCAAATTCAAGACCAACTACCTAAGATTACAGAAAACTACCAACCGGTGCATTGATATTTGCCAACAGTTTCAACAAAATTAGGACAACTACGCGTTTTCAGGATTTGGACAAGCGCTTCACAAGCAAATGTTGAATGAATATGAATTTTTGTACAGTTACAATATATTTTATAACAATAGAAAATCATATTTTTATATCTACAGCTTTTTAAAATCATTTAAAAAAAATCAATGAATTACCTAATAAGACAGAGCTGAGCCTTTGAGGTGTGGGCATTAATCATATTCAATGGAATCAAATCACACAGTAAATTTGGTCACTCAAAATTGAGCATCGAGGTACCGTAAATCAGCAAAACTGTACACATGACAATCAGCAACAATGCAGTCTTGCAACTACTGCAGAGTATCACTGCATGCAAAAGAGCACTGAAGCAGTAGCAGGCAGAAATGAGACACCATCGCTGTGAAGCCATAATTGCAGGCTATGTGTGCTAAGCAACATAAACAAGCAAATGGACAAAGCCACACTGAGACCAGATCAAAGCTCTGCAATTACATCAGTTGTTATTATGAATAATAATGGACAATTAGACAGTTAACGACATGTGGCAACATCAAGGATGGTCATATCTAAAAGAGTGCAAAAGACAATACTGGAGTACTCATAACTACTTTCAATCATAAGTTCGGAATAGATGATTCAGCTTGGCTTCCTTCCAAGATCCCCACAGTAGCCAGTATTCAACTAATTCAACTCACTTCACACAATATCGAGAATAGTAAGTAGTTACCACTCGATACAGTAAAGGCAACGGAACTAAAGATGTCGCACTAGTGACACTGAAGACGTGCGCTACAGATCTAATGCTAAATCCAGCCAGGGTGTTCCAGTACAGAAATGCATCTGACGTTGTGGAAAATTGCCCAAGTGCATAATAATTCACCATAAGCAAGGCAAAGACAATTTGGGCCAACTGTCATCCAGTCAGTCCACTCTCAGCCATTAGTGATGGCATGTAATGTTGACTCCTACTCATTTGGACCAGCCATTGAAATACTGTGGACAAAAGAGCTTGTCAAAGATTGGGTATCCTGTAAGCAGGTAATCCACCGTTTGACACTCCAAAACCTTCCTGCCATTGACAAAGCACATGCCCGCATCTATGGAGAGAAGTACTAAAAATAAATAAAATAATCACCATTTTGGGCCAAGACCCTTCATCAGAACGCTTAGATGCTGTCTGACCTGCTGAGTTCCTCCAGCATTTTGTTATTCTGAATTTTCAGCATCTGCAGAAGCTCCTGCATTTATGAATTGTGAAAGGATTAATTTGTGAGTATACTGTTTCACAAGGCTGAAACTGACTGATGGGGAATTAACTAAAAACAGGGCAGCAATGGGCAATACCAGAGCATATCTGGTGGATGAGAGTTTAGGACAGATATTAGAGGAAGATTTTTTTTTCAAATCAGAGTGATAGGAGCCTGAAATGCACTGCTAGGGTGGTGATAAAGACTAATATAATGGGGCACATTTAAGAGACTCTTAGATAGGCACATAGATGTAAGAAAAATGGAGGGTTATTAGCTGTGCAAAGTGAAGGTTTCGATTGATGGGTTTATTATATAGGTCCGCACAACTTTGTGGGCCAAAGGGCCACTACTGAGCTGTAAGGTTCAATGTTCTATCCTTTTTAAAAATAAAATAAAATCACTTGTTATCACCAGCATTGGATCGAAAATAGTGATTCTTGATGAAAAATATGCAATTTAATTGAAGGAAAGGCAGAACTACTACAAATCAAGAACAATATTATACATTCAAGTGGTAGTGATTTAGAATAATAGTTGATTGTAGCCATTGCAGCAAGACCAGAATATGCAGGAAACCACCAATTTACACCTGTTCAGGTCATGAAAATTTGCCCTTACAGAATTCACAAATCACTATCTAAAATTTGTGATACAAAACAAAATTTGCTCTCTTGGAATTTATGAAAGCAAAGTAAGTAACTTGTTTTTCCAGCTTGTGTTTTTGGCACGTGTGCAGATGATGCAGTTTTACATTATGGAGAAATGATCACGAAGTAAACTATTTTCTAGTATCACGACCACCACCCACCCTCAACGCGAGGGTTGCCTGTATACCAGGATCTTAACATATACAAGAGATGGTCACAGACTTACTGCATTTGATAAAAATGTGGAGATAACACTATTACAGTGTAGATACCAAACAGGACCTAAAAAGTTCTATTTTAACTTCATCAGTCCACAGGACTTGTTTCCAAAATGCATCAGGCTTGTTTAGGTGTTCTTTGAACCTTTTGAATAGAACTCTTTGGCCGCTGAGCAAAAGTATGTTTGGACAAAAAAAAAGGTGCAGGGTTTCACGAAAAGAACCCCTCTCCAACTATTAAGCACGGGGGTGAATCGATCATGCTTTGGGCTTGTGTTGCAGCCAGTGGCACAAGGAACATTTAATGGTAGAGGGAAGAATGACTTCAATTAAAAACCAGCAAATTCTGGAAGCAAACATCACACTGTCTGTAAAAAAGCCGAAGGTGAAAAGAGGATGGCTTCTACAATAGGATAATGAACCTCAACACACTTCAAAATCCACAATGGACCACCTCAAAAGGCACAAGCTGAAGGTTTTGCCATGGTCCTCAGAGTCCCCTGACTTATACATCTTCGAGAATCTGTGGATAGACCTCAAAAGAGCAGAGCATGTAAGACGGCCCAAGAATCTCACAGAACTAGAAGCCTTTTGCAAGGAAGAATGGGCGAAAATCCCCCAAACAAGAAATGAGAGACTCTTAGCTGGCTACAAAAAGCTTTTACAAGCTGTGATTCTTGCCAAAGGGGGTGTTACTAAGTACTGCCATGCAGGGTGCCCAAACAGTTCATCTTTTACTCATTTAGCTATTCACAGTAACAAATATTTTGACCAGGGGTGCCCAAACTTTTGCATGCCACTGTAGGTGTAAAGGAGAATGAAATAATTGTTACTCCAGATCCAATGCAGCACAAAAAAAAACCCACAAAAGATGAAGGACACAACAATAATTTAAAAAAATAATTGTAAATACACAAGGTAGCTTACAGTGCCTATAAAAAGTATTCAACCACACCCTCCCCCCCAAAGTTTTCATGCTTTACTGTTTTACAACATTGAATCACAGTGGATTTAACTTGGCTTTTCTGACACTGATCAACAGAAAAAAAAACTGTCAGTGAAAATAGATCTCTACAAAGTGATCTAAATTAATTACAAATACAAAACAAAATCATTACACAAGTATTCACCCCCCTTGAATACAACACACCAAATCACCACTGATGCAGCCGATTAGTTTTAGAAGTCACATAATTAGCTAAATGGAGATCTGTTTTTGGAGATCCATGTGCAGTCAAGGTGTTTAGATTAACTGTAGTAAAAATACACCTGTATTTGGAAGGTCCAACTGCTGGTGAGTCCATATTCTGGCAAAAACTGCACCATGAAGACAAAAGAACACTCCAAGCAACTCTACGAAAAGGTTATTGGAAAGCACAAGTCAGGAGATGGATACAAAAAAATTTCCAAGTCACTGAATATTCCTTGGAGTACAGTTAAATCAATCATCAAGGAATGTTTAGAGTATGGCACATTCTGTCTAGAGCAGGCCATCCTCAAAAACTGAAATTAATTGAATTATTTCATACATCCTTCACATACATGAGCAGTAAAAATCGTTACGTTATGTCTCCATCTAAATGTGCAATGTGCAATTTATAGTAATTTGTAATAAATAGTACGTACAACAGGACAGTCAATATAGCACAGAAATACAATTGTATCAGTGTGAATTAATCTGGTGGAAGAAGCTGTCCTGGAGCCTGCTGGTCTTGGCTTTAATGCTATGGTACCGTTTTCCGCATGGTAGCACCTGGAACAGTTTGTGGTTGGGGTGACTCGGGTCTCCAATGATCCTTTGGGCCCTTTTTATGCACCTGTCTCTGTAAATGTCCTGAATAGTGGGAAGTTCACATCCACAGATGCGCTGGGCTGTCCATACAGAGTCCTGCGATTGAGGAAAGTACAGTTCCCATACCAGGCAGTGATACAGCCAGTCAGGATGCTCTCAATTGTGCCCCTGTCGAAAGTTTTTAGGATTTGGGGACTCGTTGCAAACTTCAACTGTCTGTGTGAAAGAGGTGCTATTGTGCTTTTTTTCCACTGCACAGTCTGTATGTACATGTCATGTGAGATCCTCAGTGATGTGTATTGCCAAGGAACTTAAAGCTGTTCACCCTCCCAATCCCAGATCCATTGATGTCAATAGGGGTTAGCCTGTCTCCATTCCTCCTGTAGTCCACAATCAGCTGCTTTGTTTTTGCGACATTAAGGGAGAGGTTGTTCTCTTGACACCACTATGTCAGGGTGATGATGACTTCTCTGTAGGCTGCCTCGTTATTATTTGAGGTAAGGCCAATCAATGTAGTATTGTCAGCAAATTGAATTAGCAGATTAGAGCTGTGGGTGGCGACAAAGTCATGGGTACACAGAGAGTAAAGGAGGGAGCTTAGGACACAGTCCTAAGGGGCACCCGTGTTGATGGTCAGAGGGGCAGAGGTGAGGGAGCCCACTCTGACATGAAGTCCAGGATCCAGCTGCACAAGGCAGGGTGAAGACCAAGGTCTCTGAGCTTCTTGTCAAGCCAGGAGGGAATTATGGTGTAGAATGTTGAACTGTAGTCCAAGAACAGCATTCTCACATAAGCATCCTTCTTCTCCAGATGTGTAAGGTCAGTGTGCAGAGTTGTGGCTATTGCATTATCTATCGATTGGTTCGATTGGTAGGCAAATTGTAAGGGGTCCAGTGTGGGTGGCAGCAAGCTGCAGATGTAATCCTTGACCAGCCTCTCAAAGCATTTGCTTATTATTAAGATGAGTGCAACACGATGCCAGTGGTTCAGACATGTTACCTTGGTCTTTTCATGTACAGGGACAATGGTGGATGTTTTGAAGCAGGAGGGCACTCTGCATTGGGAGACAGAGATATTAAGTGTGTCTGTAAGCACACCTGCCAGTTGCGCCGTGCACACTCTGAGTACCCACCCCGGGATGCCATCCGGTCCCGCAGCCTTGTGACTGTCCACCCATTGGAAAGATCTGCGTACTTCAGGCTCAGAGATGACCAAGGTGCCGGTCACTTCAGCGGTTCTCCTCGGGGGCTCAGTGTTGGTGACATCGAACTGAGCTTCAAAATGATTTAGCTCATCTGGGAGAGAGGCAGCAATGTTGGCAGCACCACTGCGCGTAGCTTTGAAGTCTGCGATGGTGTGCAGACCTTGCCATAAGATGTGACCATGCAAGGAGGAGACTAGTGAGGGAGACCACCAAGAGAGCCTTTGACAACTCTGGAGGAATTACAAGCTTCAGTGGCTGAGATGGGAGAGACCGCGCATATAACTACTGCCTGGTTGCTTCACCAGTCACAGCTTTCTGGCAAACAGAAAGCCACTGTTGAAAAGAAAAACTCACATGAAACTTCGGCTACAGTTTGCCAGAAGGCACGTGGGTGACTCTGAAGTCAACTGGAAGACAGTTCTATGGTCTGATGAAACAAAAATTGAGCTTTTTGGTCTTCAGACTAAATACTTTGTTTGACCTAAGCCAAACGCTGCACATCAAAAACACATCAAACCATGAAGCATGGTGGTGGCTGCATCATACTGTGGGGATATTTCACTGCAGCAGGCCCTGGAAGGCTTGTGAAGGCAGAGAGTAAAATAAATGCTGCAAAATACAGGGAAATTGTGGAGGAAAACTTGATTCAGTCTGTAAGACTTGGGAGAAGATTTGTCTTCCAGCAAGACAACTACCCCGAGCATAAAGCCAAAGCTACACAAGAATGGCTTAAAAACAAGAAAGTTGTATGTCCTGGAGTGGCAAGTCAGAGTCCAGACTTCAATCCAATTGAGAATTTGTGGCTGGACTTGAACAGAGCTGTTCACTCATGTTCCCCATGCAATCTGACAGAGCTTGGGCATCTGTGTAAAGAAGAATGGGGGGAAATTGCAGTGTCCAGGTGTGCAAAACTGATAGAGACCTATCCACACAAACTCAAGGTTGTAATTACTGCCAAAGGTGCATTTACTAAATACTGACTTAAATGGGGTGAATATTTATGCTTTCAATTATTTTGTGTTTTATATTTCTAATTAATTTAGATCACTTTGTAGAGAACAATTTTCACTATGACACAGAGAAACTTTTTCTGTTGATCAGTGTCAAAATAAAACAAATTAAATCCACTGTGATTTGATGTTGTAGAACAATAAAACATGAAAACTCTTTATAGGCACTGTACATACAAGTATGTCCATAAAGTGACACTAGACTCTACATGTGACTGACAGGAAATAATAAAGTAGTGGAGTTAGTGGGTGGAGGTGTTGATCAGCGTTACTGTTTGGAGAAAGTAACCTTTTGAGTTTGGTGGTCTTGGCGCGGATGATACGTAGCATCCTTCCTGATGGGAGTGGACAAACAGTCCATGCGCAGGGTAGGTGGGATCCTTCATGATGTTACTGGTCCATTTCTGGCACCTTTCTGTGTGTGTGCATGCAATATTACAATACAAATTATGTAAAAAAAATTATGTACACACACGTACTTTTCAAAAATCTAAATAAAATCCAACATGAAACAACCTTAAGTTTATTAAATACATTTAGATTTTAAGTTGGCTATTCAGCCCAAAAGATCTGTGCTTGTATTTGTGCTCCAAAATAAGCCTCCTCCATGACTTCATAACTCCACCATGGACAGTGCCAAGCCCAGCTGTAAAAGGAGGACTGGGCAGAGGGCTAGCAAACCATCCCATAAAAATCCAGTGCTACAATAACACCAACAGAAACATCAAAAACCCTATCCATGGGAGAGGAAGGATATTCGAAGATGGGCAACATCTGAGGTAACTTGAAAGACAGAGGATTCTAGTAAGTTGCTAGCAGCAGCTGATGCCCCAGGAGTGATGGGTTCAAGAAGAACTTTACTTCATCTCCCCTAATTTTCAAAGTAGTTAATGAGTTTTTCTAACCATCGCACTTCATGCAAACTCACATTAATTCTATCAACTCCTATTGTGCTTGCCAATCTGAACAGTTTGTCACTTGTTGGTTACTATGGAATTCAGAAACACTGAGGTTTTAAAAATTGATCCAAACACAATAGGGGAGCAGTTAAACTGGCTGCCAGGTGCCTAATCACAGACTTGCAAGGTCACGCTGCTCTGGCCTCACTAATACAATAGATGGAACATGACTCAACAAAGTGGTCACAACTGAGATAATGGGTTAGAACATCCTAGTCTGGTACTGCCCATCCAGAATCATCACACACATACACTGATGCAATGTGGAGGGTTCGCCTTGCTAGTCAAAGGCATCATGACCTCCCGTGCTGTGGTATAGACAGTGGCAGGCGGTCGAGGTGCACTGAGGCCTCCTGATGCAGAAAATTTGTTAGCCAGTAAGCCCTGCCCAGCTCAGAGATGTTTATCAACTACTGAGTAATTAAGGGGAAAAGGGTCAACTAAACACATAAAACAAGTGATTAAATAAAGGTTAAAGACACATCCATTCGATGCCCATTGAACAGAACTGGATTAATCTGGCAAAGAATCTGAAAGGCAATTCTCTAGCATGATCACATGAGGAAATCTGCAGATGCTGGAAATTCAAGCAACACACACAAAATGCTGGTGGAACGCAGCAGGCCAGGCAGCATCTATAGGAAGAAGTACAGTCGACGTTTCGGGCCGAGACCCTTCATCAGGACTAACTGAAAGAAGAGATAGTAAGAGATTTGAAAGTGGGAGGGGGAGGGGCAAGATCCAAAATGATAGGAGAAGACAGGAGGGGGAGGGATGGAGCCAAGAGCTGGAAAGTTGATTGGCAAAAGGGATACAAGGCTGGAGAAGGGAGAGGATCATGGGATGGGAGGCCTAGGGAGAAAGAAAGGGGGAGGGGAGCCCAGAGGAAGATACAGAGCAGGCAAGGAGTTATAGTGAGAGGGACAGAGGGAGAAAAAAGAGAGAGGAAAAAAAGGAAAAAATAATAAATAATAAATAAATAAGGGATGGGGTAAGAAGGGGAGGAGGGGCATTAACGGAAGTTAGAGAAGTCAATGTTCATGCAATCAGGTTGGAGGCTACCCTGACGGAATATAAGGTGTTATTCCTCCAACCTGAGTGTGGCTTCATCTTTACAGTAGAGGAGGCCGTGGATAGACATACCAGAATAGGAATGGGATGTGGAATTAAAATGTGTGGCCACTGGGAGATCCTGCTTTCTCTGACAGAGAGAGCATAGGTGTTCAGCGAAACGGTCTCCCAGCCTGCGTCGGGTCTCGCCAATATATAGAAGGCCACATCGGGAGCACCGGACGCAGTACATCACCCCAACCGACTCACAGGTGAAGTGTCGCCTCACCTGGAAGGACTGTCTGGGGCCCTGAATGGTGGTGAGGGAGGAAGTGTAAGGGCATGGGTAGAACTTGTTCCGCTTACAAGGGTAAGTGCCGGGAGGGAGATCTGTGGGAAGGGATGGGGGGGTGGAATGAATGGACAAGGGAGTCGCATAGGGAGCAATCCCTGTGGAAAGCGGGGGGAGGGGGGGAGGGGAGGAAAGATGTGTTTAATGGTGGGATCCCGTTGGAGGTGGCAGAAGTTACGGAGAATTATGTGTTGGACCCGGAGGCTGCTGGGCTGGTAGGTGAGGACATGGGGAACCCTATCCCTAGTGGGGTGGCGGGAGGATGGGGTGAGAGCAGATGTGCGTGAAATAGGAGAGACGCGTTTGACAGCAGAGTTGATGGTGGAGGAAGCCCCTATCTTTAAAAAAGGAAGACATCTCCTTCGTCCTGGAATGAAAATCCTCATCCTGAGAGCAGATGCGGTGGAGATGGAGAAATTGCGAGAAGGGGATGGCATTTTTGCAAGAGACAGGGTGAGAAGAGGAATAGTCCAGGTAGCTGTGAGAGTCTGTAGGCTTATAGTAGACATCAGTAGATGAGCTGTCTCCAGAGATAGAGACAGAGAGATCGAGAAAGGGGAGGGAGGTGTCGGAAATGGACCAGGTATACTTGAGGGCAGGGTGAGAGTGGAGGCAAAGTTAATGAAGTCAACGAGCTCAGCATGCGTGCAGAAAGCAGCGCCAATACAGTCGTCGATGTAGCAAAGGAAAAGTGGGGGACAGATACCAGAATCGGTTTGGAACATGGATTGTTCCACAAAGCCAACAAAACAGCAGGCATAGCTGGGACCCATATGGGTGCCCATGGCTACACCTTTAGTTTGGAGGAAATGGGAGGAGCCAAAGGAGAAATTATTAAGAGCAAGGACTAATTCTGCTAGACGGAGGAGAGTGATGGTAGAGGGGAACTGGTTAGATCACCCTAGCATGATGTTTAATAGCCTTTCCTAATGTCAGCATTAGTCATTATGAGAAAACAAGAACCTCACGTGTTTAAAGTGCAAGCCAAGTTTGGACACAGATCTCACCCAAACAGAGTTTTCTCTCTACATAGATGCTCGTAACCCTGCTGTATTGGAGGCTTATTTTAATAACATTTACTTTAATGCAATAACATATTTCCCTCAAGAGTAAACTCTACTGCTTTCCCTGATAGATTGGCACCTCTTGTGGCTTCTCATACTCAGTAATTCACCTCATTCTCTGCCTCAAATTCATTGTCCTCCATTCCTTCATAATGGCTTTCCTCAAATATTCTCAATCCTTTGACCTTGCTGTCAGTATTATAATTCCATTGTCTTAAATTACCAACAGTATCATTTGTGATTAGTATCTTTGTATTCCACCATATTCCTTAAACTACTTTCTGTACTGCCACTGGAAAAACACTCACCTGCTTCAATTACGCTTGTACTTCCAAAACCTCAACCAGCTAAACACCAGTATCCCAATTATCACGGTATTTTTGTCATTATTGATCTTTCAAATAAAAGCCAACTACCATCTTTGATATTCTAATCTCGATTTAAATTACTCCCTCATGCCAGCTGCTGCCCAATCCTATTAAAATCAGCAATTAAAAGAACTTCTCTTCCTGCTGCTTAAATTAGGTGGCACGTTATGAAGTCAGAGTCAAAGTAGTACAGCACAGAAACAGGCCCTTCAGCCCATCTGGTCATGCCAAAATCATTTAAACTGCCTACTCCCATCGACATGCACTGGGACCATAACCCTCCATACACCTACCATCCATGTACCTATCCAAACTTCTCTTGATCATTGAAATTGAGCTTATATGCACCACTTGTGCTGGCAGCTCATTTCATACTCTCATGACTGAGTGAAGTTTCTCCTCATGTTCCCCTTAAACTTCTTACCTTTCACCCTTAACCATGACCTCTGGTTGTAGTCCCACCTAACCGCAGTGGAAAAAGCCTGTTTGCATTAACCCTGTCTATACCCCTTAATTTTGTATACCTCTGTCAAATCTCCTCTCAGTCTTCTCCATTCTAAGGTATACAGTCCTAACCTATTCAATCTTTCCTTTCAACTCAGATCCTCCAGACCCGGCAACATCCTTGTAAGTTTTCTCTGTACTCCTTCAACCTTATTTACATCTTTCCTGTAGGTAGGTGACCAAAACTGGCCAGAATACTCCAAGTTAGGCCTCACCAACATCTTATAAAACTTCATCATAACATCCCATCTCCTGTATTCAATACATAGGTATGTGAAGGCCAATGTGCCAAAAGCTTTATGGCAGTATCTAACCATGATGCCACTTTCAATGAATTATGAACTTGTATTCCCCAATTCCTTTGTTTTACCACACATCTTACTGCCCTGCCATTCACTGTGTAAGACCTACCCTGGATGGTCCTACTGAAGTGCAAAGCATCACACTTATCTTCATTAAGCTCCACCTGCCATTTTTCAGCCCATTTTTCCAGCTGATGCAGATCCTCCTGCAAGCCATGATGGCCTTCCTCGCCATCGACGACACTGTCACCTGCAAATTTGCTGATCCTATTATCTGTTCTCAACTAGTGTCCCCCTTCTGTTTAAATCTGCAAAGCAGAAATGGCAGATTATCACTCCACCTCCAACTTCCTTTGCTTTGACATATTAGCACCCTCAAATGTGTGCTCTTTCCCAAACTTTTGCTCTGAACCCCCAATCAACCTATTGTCACTGTTAATCAACTCATCCAGCTCTAGTAAATGTCACTACTTACAACTTGTTTTTGCAATGATTTAGAGTGCCACATTCTTCCTCCAACTCCCCATTGTAAGCTTTCCAGGTAATACAACACCCATTTGATTCTAATTTCACTTTCATCTGCTGCCAAAAAACATTAGCAATGGCTTATCTTTTGCATGCCTCCACTGTTGCCCCTCTCAAGGAACAATCCTCACCTCCATTCTATTCCACAATCATCTACTGACTCTTGGCAAATACATATTAGTTAGCATATAGCCAATGACACCTAACTTTTACTTCAACACCTGGCTTAACCTTTTCATTGTCTCTGGATTACCACGTTTGAATATCCAGCATTAAATGGGAAGCAGTTTTAAATTGGCTGGAATCTGCCTTGACACGAGGAAAATGCAATTACAAAGGCAGCATGGCACAGAAACAGATGGAAGCAACCTTACAAATTACATAAACAAAGCAGTGACTATACTTCATCAGGAGTTTGAGGAGACTTGGTATGTCACCTAAGAGGTACTGTAGAGGGGTCACAAGATGGGAAAAGGCTGCAGTAAATTGCAAAATCAACCATCGCCATTATGGTCATTAGCCTTCCCAGCAGAGGACACCTTCAAAAAGTGATGCCTCATAAAAGGTGGCATCTGTCATCAAGGACCCATCACCAAGGACATGCTGTCCTCGCATTGCTACCATCACAGGAGCCTGAAAACACACAATTAACATTTTAGGAACACTCTTTTCCCCTCCACCATCAGATTTCTGAATGGACAATGAACCTATGAACACTACCTCACTATTTTGTTTCTCTTTTGGCTCTCTGTTTGCACTAATCTTATACACTCACATAAACACACATATACATCATATTGTTATTTATAGCTTTTATTAGGTATTGCAAGTACTGCTGCTCCAAACATTTCCCAACATATACCAATGATATTAAAACTACTTCTGACTCTGATTCATTTGACCTTGAATTTCTACCTCATTTCAGTTTAAGTCAGGCTACACACAGTCCTGGTTGCCAGTTCATTCCCGGCTGGGGATCTCTCTGCTTCTTTCCATAAAGTGGATTTAGAAGTATGGTGCCCATATAATTACCCTCTTACACCTCTGTCAACCTAGAACCCACTGAAGTCCTGGAACAGAAGCAAAGTTAAAATTCTCATCCTCATGTTGAAATCGTCATCACCCCCATTTCACTTCTCCTTCCTCTCTAATCTCCTTCCAGTTCCAAATTTCTGACTTGTTCAATCTTCACACTATATTGTAGAATTCACTTTTTAAATCCTTTACCATTAAAACTGTCCAATTTAAGGAAATTAGAAAATTATGAAACCCTATATTTCATTTGAATTATGAAATATATCTGAGTTATGCATATAAGGTGTTATTTCTGTACTTGCTGGCAGGGAACTTAAATCTTGAAATACTTTCTTTCATACACATAAAAGCTTTCTCCTTATGTATTAAAAACAACCATTATTACTTTTCTGCCATTTGTCACCAACTCTGCAGGTCTGGATTTCAGAGCCCAAGAGTTGTGATATTACGCACTGCAGATGGTTTTCTTTGCAGTGCCAGCATGCAATTACATCAATTTCATTACTTAAGTGAGAATAATACTGCAGTGTAAAGTGCAGCTATGCCAACTCTCAGAAGGAATAAAGAAAGCAAGTCAAGTTAGCTCCTGTATGGAGCAGGAAAGGAGAAAATGCTTTGCAAAATGGGATTCAGTCCTGATGAAGGTTCTCAGCCCAAAACGTCAACTGTTTACTCTTTTCCATAGATGCTGTCTGGCCTGCTGAGTTCCTGCAGCATTTTGTGTGTGTTTGTTACACGCACCAATATCTGATGACTTTTCATAAATAGAGATGAACAGGCATTGACCCTTCTCATGTATATATTGAAACTGCATGTCAATTCCGATTGTTATAAGGCAAATAAAGATAGTTGGACTACTTAGTGCCCCGTACAATTCCAGCCGATAAGAGTTCAATTTCTACCAACTTCAATTATACTTAGCTCCTTGACACCATCATCAATATGGTCTTGTCAAGTCGGTCACACTCACCTTGTCAATGGAATTTCTTCCCCAACCCCTAGCAGATCTTGAGTACGGTAGTCTTGGAAAAGCCCATGCTAGTGGATGAGACTATCTACGTTGGATTTATCCTCTGTTTAATCATTGAAAAATCTAATCAGCCAACTCAATCCAACTGCATATCACCCATGTAATGCTCACCTGTGGCTGCACTGAAACCTATCGAATATTGAAAGACCTAGACAAAGAGAACATGGAGAGTAGCCGAAGAGTCTAAGACCAGAGGGCACTTTCTTGGAATACGAGGATATTCCTTTACAACAGAGATAAGGTGGAGTTTCCTTGGCCAGAATATGGTGAATCTGTGGAATTCGTTACCACAGATGACCGCGGAAGCCAAGTCATTTGGTACACTTAAAGCAGAGGCTGAAAGGATTTTTGATGAGTAAGAGCGTCAGGAGTTGAGGAGCAGGCAGGAGAATGGAATGGAGAGGGCCAAATGTTACTATTTAACCACTTCACATTTCTAATTTCCTCTGGTTATCCAAGCTACTGAGATCTTTAATTATGGCCCTTTACATACCCCATTTTAAAATCACTTCAATGGGCACATAGCTGTACTGCTTATTGTAGAATTTTCCTATAACAACTACCCTCTTTGTTTCAATTATCATCATGGAATATATTTTGGCATTTTACTCTGTTTAAATCACTACATAAATAGAAACTGTCATTCATTTAAACTCTGAGCACACTGTTATTTTTCACTCTCAGAGAGGCAACAGATACATAGCTCTTTCTCTTTCAAATCCATCCCAAGACGTACCTCCTTTCCATCCCTTATCTACCAACAAAGCAACAGCGACTGCTTTGCTTGCATCTTCGGAAACAGCTCTAGTTCCATCTTTAATATCTTTATTTTTTCCTTTCAGGGTTCTTTTGAAGACCCTGACCTGGAGCTACACGCTGACTGAAATGGGACCTCCTCTCGGGATTTTATGACTGGCCGTTATTCGACATGCCAAGGATGCAGCCTAAGAGCCCAGCGTGCCTTCAGGGCTCCGAAATTTTGTGGCTCTGGAGACAGGATGATTGAAGGTTGGTGTCCCAGCAGGAGATCAGTATGTCGTGGGAGTTGGAAGATCTCTGGCTGTGTACCCAGAGATCTGAAATCTTTGGGCCCAAAGCTCAGCAAAAGTGACGCAACGGACTTCTAACATCGCAAACCGGCGAGTTGTTTGTTATGTCTCCCCTCTTGCTGTGAAACGGAGATACCACTTTCTCCCTTATTAGGGAGAGAGAAACCTGTGGTATGTCGAATATCGGGTGAATGAGTAGCCTTTGGGATAACTGCAAGTCTGTGTTTTTGCTGTTGCTTTGCTCATGCTTGAGTGCTCGGTGGTGGGTGCTGATGCTTTTTTTTTGCTGGTGGGGGAGGGGGATTGTTGCTTTGCTGCTGCTTACGTGAAGGAGGGGGAGCTGGGGGGGCTTTGCAGTTCTAACATTTAACTGCCATTCATTCTTTGGGACACTCCTCTGTTTTCGTGGATGGTTGCCAAGAAAAAGCATTTCAGGTTGTATATTGTATACATTTCTCTGACTTTAAGTGTACCTTTGAAACTTTTATTAAATCAAATTAGATACCAAGGGACTGCACAAGTAGTTTTAAGGACAGACTTTGAAAAGTTAAGCTTGCTCAGTGGGAAAGATTCATGGAGGGAATTCTTAAGTAATGCAGGAACAACCATAAACATTGCAGTATGTTCAGAAGCAATGGGGCTGAGGGAGGGTGGGAAGAGGAGACAAAATGGATACGCAGAGATATCCTGCAGGAAATACAAGACTGGGGGACACTGCACAGATACAGAATGGCTAAGCACTACAGGATTTGAAAACAAGACTAATAATTTTAAAAATCAAGGTATGACTTAACCACAAAAAGAAACAGGAATTGAATATGCTTACTTTTATTACTCAAAAATTCTGGCTTTTACAATATCTTTTACTTTACTTTTCAATCCCTACATCTTTCAACTCTGGCACCTCAAAATTTTGATCAATATCCATCTTCAACATTATCTAAAAGTGAGCATTTGCAGGCCTTTTGAAGGAGAAACTCCCAAAGGTTCTTAACCAAATGATAAGTTATTCCATTAATTAATTTCCATTTTAAAGTTCTGCAAACATAGGAACCAGTTACTCAGCCTCTACCATGGTAAACCCTTTAAATACCTCAAGTTTCAGTACAAGTTGTCTTTCCTATAAATTTCTACTCAAATCACTTAGGATAACCACTTATCTCTTAAATCAATCTGGTGTATTTACTCTGCACCAGCCACAGCCTATCCTTGGATATAGAAACTATTTGCTTTAATATTTCTTTACTTTTTAATCTAAACTCAATAAAGGCTAAATACTATGTTGAGGAAGACAAAAATTTGTTTTACCTGCCTGTTAACTTCCTACACTTTAGAAACTAGCACATTTAAATTCTTCCATATACCAATACATATTATTCACCATTTAAAGGGTAGTTTTTCTTTCCTTCCTGCCAGATTAAACAAGTTTACATTTCCTCACATGCAACCTACCAGCCCCCTGTACAACCTTTTGCAATTTCCCTTAAATTTGCTTTCTCAATTTATCTTTGCAATACCAGCAAATACATAAACACCTACAAGGAGAAAATAACATAGGGATAGTGAGAGCATAGAACTTAGGAAACTGGCAGCAGATTTTTCAATGACCTCATTTTAAGTAGAGTATCTGGACTTAGAGGTTAGCCCATCATGCTTTAAAGCATTGAGGAATAATATAGGTAGAGATGAAGTTTTTTTGGAGATGGACTGAAGCAGGACAAAGTTAAGACAATTATAAATGGGCATTCTTAATGGTGGTGTGAATAAATGATCCGAGACCAATCCAAGTTCAAATATGATACCAAGGTTGAAAAAAAGTACCCCATTTACCTTCCTTCTCCAATATACTGTTGCCAGGGTGTCAGATCAAGTCAATACATACAGCTTAGAAGTTCTTGGTGAGAACCACAGTGCTTGCACTTTTCATTATTTAATTGGAGAAAGTTTCTTTTCATTGAATACTGTATATCAGAAAGGCAAGACTTAACAAATTAGGGACAAGGGAGAAGTCAAATGAGATGAAGGCCAAACATGAGATTCCCTAACCCCACCCCACAACCACTCACCATTGAAAATAGATTTTATCCTCACTTTAATATTGACATGCATTTTCAGGTCCTCATGCATCATTCCAGAATTTTGTCTGTACATTTCTGGACATGAATTACCTTTACCTGAGTGTTGAGAATGCCAGCCATTGAAACATTGCTGGATGAACTTCTAATTAAGCTTGCATCATTCTTCACTCCAAAACAACTAATCCTTTGCAAGTGATAAAATTAGAATCCCCTATCTTCAGATCCCTTTCTCACATTTGATCCTTCAACCTTCCAGTCACAGGGTGTTCACAATGGGGAAAAATCTGCAATTGGCTTACTGCACTCAAATACATCAAAATCATAATCAGATTTAATATCAGTGTCATGTTGTGAAATTTGCTGCTTTGTTGTTTTGCAGCAGCAGTACATTACAATACATAAAAACTACAAATACTATTTTCCAGATGGTGCAGTAAAGTTTCAAAAGATATACTTTGATTTTCTATATAAATGTATTATACAAGTAAACAAAAATGACAAATCACAATAAAAATATATATAAAAATTAGATTAAGTAGCACAAAAAGAGAAAAATATGGAGGTAGTGTACATGAGTTCATTGTCTATTCAGAAATCTGATGGCTGTGGGGAAGCTTTTCCTAAAACATTGAGTGTGTATTTTCAGGCTCCTTTACCTCTTCCTTGATGGTAGCAATAAGATGGCATATCCTGGGTATTTTGGCGGCGGGGGGGGGGGGGGTCCTTAATGACAGATTGAAGGTGTCCTCAATGCTAGGGAGGCTATTTCCCATGATGGAGCTGGCTGACTTTACAACTTTCTGCAGTTTTTTCCAATCCTGCGCAGTGGCCCCTCCATGCCAGGCAGTGATGCAACCAGTTAGAATGCTCTCTGCGGTGTATCTGTAGGAATTTGCTAGAGTCTTTCCTCAGACTCCTCTTGAAATATAGCCACTGTCTATAATTGCAATATATTCTGGGCCCAGGATAGATCTTCACAGATGTTGGCACCCAGGAACTTGAAACTGCTCATGTTTGGGTGTCAATATATATGCATACACTATTTCTTTGGAGACACTATCGGTCACAGCATAACTGCAGGAAGATTGCTGTTGCTAGTAATTCACTGGTTAAAAAAGGATTATTCCAAACAGAACTTGACAAATGTGATCAAACACTGAAGAAACCTTTTGAAGTGGATGCTGTGATCAATGTTGAAAAGTCAAGGAAGACTAGGAGTTTTGTTTTTGTCGTAATCACATCGAATGCCAAAAGTGAACTACTTGGGTCTAATACAAGGACAGTGATTGAAAAGAACAAGCAGCACTAGAAATTTAGTACATATGTCCTAGGACCAACCACCTTCGGCTGCTTCAACAATGACCTTCCTTCCATCATAAAGTCAGAAGTGGGGATGTTCGCAGATGACTACACAATGTTCTGCACCATTCATGACTCCTCAGATAGTGAAGCAGTTCACACACAAATGCAGCAGGACCTGGACAATATCTAGGCTTGGGCTGACAAGCAGCAAATAACATTTGAGCCACGCAAGTGCTAGCCAATGACCAGCTCCAACAAGAGGGGATCTAACCATCGTCCCTTGACACTCAGTGGCATCACCATCACTGAGTCCCCTATCAACGTCCTGGGGGGTTACCATTAACAGGAAACTGAACTGGTCTAGCCGTATAAATGCCATGGCTACCAGAGCAGGTCGAAGGCTAGGAATCCTGCCATGTGAAACTCACTTCCCGACTCCCCAAAGCCTGTCCATCATCTACAAGGCTCAGGTCAGGAGTGTAATGGAATACTCGCCACTTGCATGGATGAGTGCAGCTCCATCAACACTCAAGGAGCTTTACACCATCCAATGCGAGACAGCCCACTTGATAGACCTCCTTCTACAAGTATCCAATCCCCCCACCTTCAATGAACAGTTGCAGCAGTGTGTACTATCTACAAGAGGCACTGCAAAAACACAAAGTTCCTAAGGCAGCACCTTCCAGCCCCACAACCACTACCATCTAGAACAGCGGTCCCCAACCACCGGGCCGCCAAGCATGTGCTACCGGGCCTTGAGGAAACGATATGATTTGGCGATATGAAACCATATGAGTCAGCTGCATCTTTCCTCATTCCCTATCAAGCACTGTTGAACTTGAACACCACCACCACCACCAACCCCCCCACCCCCCATCGGCTGGTCCGCAAGAATATTATCAATATTAAACTGGTCCACGGTGCGATAAAGGTTGGGGACACCTGATCTAGAAGGAAGAGAACAGCAGATACTTGGGATCACCACCACTTGGAAATCATCACCATCCTGATTTGCAAACATATCACCATTCCTTCATTGTTGTTGGGTCAAAATCATGGAATTCCCTCCCTAACAGCACTGTGGGTGTATCCTCACCTCAGGGACTGCAGCGTTTCAAGGAAGCAGCTCTTCACCATCTTCTCAAGGGCAACTAGGGATGGGCAATAAATGCTGGGGATGCCCACATCCCGTAAATGAGTAAGAGTGAAAATATATATATTAAAAAGAGTAAAACCTAGTTAATTGACACCAAGATGGTACATTATACATTCGTAGCTTCCCGATTTTTTTATTTATATACATATAATGTATAAAGTACCATAGTGGTGTCAATTAACTAGGTTTTACCTCTTTTTAGCCTCAATAGTTCCTTGTGTTTCAAACCCAGGTCTTTGACAGGAAAGATTGCTTAACATCTGAAACTATTTCATGCATCATAAAAAGAAGATTTAGGATGGCGTAGGAGCACAGCTTGTTTGCCCCAATTACTACATTACAATTGAAAGCAAATATCATTAATGTGAAATGGATGGATACTGGGTGCTTCCAAATCCAATCCATCAGAATTAAAGCTAATTTATACACAGCAGGGTATCTTCAATGCCAAAATCAACATTAATCTCAATTAACCTAAGAAACAAAAGGCAAGAACTCATTGCAGTCCTCTCCAAATTAACACTGCTACAAAGATACACCCAAGCTCTTGCTAACACATAGGCTGTTTCAGGTCAGCATTAGAAACATACCCTCTTGCACTGATTACAGGGACACCGAGGCACCATAGTACACCTTAACGCATAAGCATGCTAGGTGTTCAAAGAACCAAGGAAAAATGGCAGGACTCTGTCCTTTTATCTCAAGCATTTTTCTCCAAAAAGCCAGAAATACCTTGCAAGGAACAGTTCAGAGTTGCAATTACACTCTAATAAATGGACCTATTGGCTCCAAACCAAGAACAAGTTCCAACATGCAACTTAATTCTATCTGATCCCCATCCTGATCTCACCAGCTCATCCATACAAAATTCTTCAAGCAGTGCTCTACATAGAGGATTTAATTTTTCAACATTACATGATTTGTTCATCGGATAAATCTTAAAATCAAGGAAACCTTCATGATTCTCTATATACAGTGTTCTTTGATTTAATCACTTGGACATAAAAGACAATAAGTTCTTACCTATGGAAGGAGATTTGAAAGGATATTTGTCTGGTAGGTCCACTCTAACTTTCCATACACCACCTTCATAGGGAGCTAAACAAATTAAAAAAGAAATAATTTAACTGCAGACAAGTTAATACACAATAAACCCTGAACAAACAGATGTTTAGAAACAAACAGCTTGGATCAACATGCAAGAATTATGCTGTTTGAATACATTCAATCCAAATTCCCTTTGTAGATTTTGATCTATTGCTACAACACAAGATCTATTACAAATTAACAGATTTCCCTTGTTTTTGGGTAATAACGTAGTTTTTGCCAGTATCCCAGGTAATGCAGAAATTTTTAATAAAGCTTACATACAGATAAAATGTTGTAAGTAGTCAAAAATTGACAATTACAGGATTCTTTTGATTCCAACCCATCATTATCCAATTAACATTTAAAGAGATATCAGCCTCCATAAACACCATAAAAGTCTTGGAATTCATTCCTCCAATTTGGTTAACTTTACTAAAAGAAAAGCAGTGGTGTTAATTTAATAGTAGGGACAGAGGGAAAAAAGCAAAATCGACAGCATTTAGATCCCTGTTGGTTATCTAACAACTGGAAACACTTGTGAACATGCTGTAGATGTTGGGCAAGCAGGTTCTGTTGTGATGGTTTCAACAGCCTTCCAGTATACATCCTGAACAGAGGGAACATATCATCCAGCAAATAGTGTTACTCCCAACAAGTAGAAATAGCCTTTTTAAAATTTGATGTAGTAATGGGTGGAGTGACAGGCAAATGTTGTCATAGAAAGAGACCTGGGTTGTAGACAAATATTGGAACAGGAAAAACCATTAGGACAGCAGTGGTGAGAAAATTTCTTTACATACTGCAAGATACTTCGCAGCATAATCAATGCAAAACCAAAAATGAGGCAGCTTCCTAAAAATCTTAAAAACCTGGCAAGAAATGCCATCAAATACTTTAGAAATGGCTGAAATGAAGAGGAAAGTTGTAATGAATCAGAAAGAGGATATGATTTAATACAAACCTCTTGCTACTGAAATTGTTTATGCTGTAACTTCTTTGGAGATAGGGCCAACACCAATATTATTACATAGCCAATGTGTAAAGACTCATGCAGGTCACGCTGAAATTAGCAAAGCCTTTTCGCTTTCAGAAACGTACAACATACTTACCTGTTTCTATAGTAAAGGGCACTGGATTTTTACTGCTGACAAACTGAAGTGACAAGTAGTGAAGGCGTCTGATAAACTTGCCTTCATAAGCTGAGGCACCAAGAGGGACATTGTATTGTAACAGGACAAAACATTGGTTAGATGACACTTAGAGAATCATGAAGAGTTTTGGTCACCACAGTACAGCAAGGATGTGGTAGCAATGAAGTGAACAGAGAAGCGATTCATCAGGATGTTGGCTGGAATGGAGGACGCAAGTTATGACAGCAAAACACAAATAGCTGGAGGAACTCAGCAGGTCAAGTAGACTCTATAGAGGCAAAGGGACGAACAAGTCAAAATCTTGCATCAAGACAGAACGTAGATGGGAAACAGCAGTTTGAAGAGGGAAGGAAGGGGTCTGGAAAGGGATAGGTGGAACAAGATAAATGGTGGATGGACAGATGAAGCTTTGTTGGGGAGAAAGAGGGGTGGTGGGACTGAGTAACTGTGGCAGGTTCTTAATAGGTACAAACAGATTTGAAGAGAAGAGAGTGGGAGGAGCTGGAGATAGAGACAGGAGCTGCAAGGTGATAAGTGTAGTCACAAGAAGCTGCAGATACTCAAATATGATAAAGCGGAGATGGAGCCAGTCTTGGTGTGGATGGGGGTGGGGGAGGGGTGAAGACAGAGGACCGGAGACCCAGTAGGTTAAGTATTTGGGTAATAGGCAGGTGGAAACAAGTGACGGAGTGGAATAAAGCTAGGTAATTGATGAGCCTCACCTGCTTCCATCTGCCCTTTATCAAAGACAGACAGAAAACACTTAGAACTTTCTAACTATAAAACTGTGGAGAGGGAAATAAAAGGAAAATAGGTATGCAAGGTGCAGTACAGTGCTCATGAAGTTCTATTTAGCAAAGATCAGTATAATTCTCTGCCTCTACAATAAACTGCTTCTATGATGGCAAAAAATGAGCAATTATTGGTACCTTAAGAATGAGTAAAAAAGATAACTTGTTTCTTAATTATCCTCAAGCAGGTAAAAGCACGCCACCTTAAACTGATGCAATCATGGTGACATGTTCAATGACGGGAGGCAGGGAGTTCTTAGATTTTTCAGGTGGTGATGGTTACAGGTTTTGGAGACGTTGTGGAAGTAGCTTTGGCCTACTCCCACAGTGCAGCCTAAAGGTTTTGTAGTGTTCATGGTGGCTTTATTTTTTTTATATATTATATATATATATATATAATTTTTATTGAGTTTTCAAAGTAAATACAAGAGAAAAAAAAATATCTACCCTCCTCCCTCCCCTTAACCCTCCCCCCCCGATATATACTACTACCTAAAGAGAAAAGAAAAAAAAGAGAAAAAAAGAAGAACCGCCTGAATATTGGAAGGTTTCCACATGCTCCATGGGATTAAAAATAAATTTAATATATATTTGTTACTTTCCCCAAGGAACCAAGATCCTTATCATATCTAAATCATTACTTAGCTTCTCAACTCTCAGAGTTCCCTGGGAAATCTCTTTGAACTTCACCATGTTGCTATGTGTTTCCCTCCCGATCATCCAGGCAAAAAGAAAAAAAATAGATGAGATACAAAGAAAGAAAAAACAAAATACCCCCCCCCCCACTAATGTTGTGAATGAAAAGATACACAACACTACCCCCCTCCATTTTGCGGGTCGTGGCTATTGCCACGTTTGCACACATGAATAACATAGCGATTGGTCAGTGTTTCTTCCAGCTCCCCCGTAACAAAAAATTGTATATATATAAAAAAATTAATGTCATTATTCCCAGCTAGTATTCCTCAAATTTTAACCTTTCTTCCCCTCCCTCATATAATTAATAATATATTTATATATTCATCCGCCTAAAAATCCAACAGGCCTATTCCTTGATCCAGTCTTCATCTTCAATCCATCTCGCTCCCCTGGGTTTGTTCTTGTATCTGGTGAATATTCAAAGAATCTCGCACAAACTCCTCCGCTTTCCGGTAATCATCAAAAAATCTTTTTTCTCCACCAGTCAAAAAAATCTTCAAGGTTGCAGGATAACACAATATAAATTGATAACCGTGATCCCACAGGGCTTTTTTCACTGGATTAAATTTCTTCCTTTTCTTCAAAAGTTCATAACTTATGAACTTCTGGGTAGAAAAAAATTTTCTTCCCTTCTATCATCAGTGGCCCTTTTCTCTTCTTGGCAGCTTGGGCAGCCGCCTGTAGAGTCCTTTCTTTGCCTTGAAATCTTAAGAATTTTATTAAACTTGATCGTGGATATTGGTCATCTTGTGGTTTTGGTCTTAGAGCTCTATGTACCTGCTCAATTTCAATTGATCGGTCTTCCTCTTTCATTTGCAAGGTTTTCAGGATCCATCTTTGAAAAAATTCTATTGGATTATCTCCCTCTATACCTTCTTTAAGACCAACAATTTTAATATTATTACATCTACTAAAATTTTCCAACACATGCACTTTCTCCAAGAGTCCATTTCTTTCCGTGTTCCAGACGAGCACATCATTTGCTGCTTTTTCCACTCTATCGTTAATATGCTCCATTGTTCTTTCTATCTTCTGAAGTTTCTTATCCATTTTATCCTGTCTTTTCATAGCTTTATCATAGCACATCTTCACGTCTCTAAGCTCTGTTCTTAATTTTCTAAGTTCAGCCGTTAATTGCAATAAAGCCTTTCTTATGTCTCCATTGTCTCCTTTACTTCCAATCTCTTCCAGTTCTTCCTCCTCTTCTTCATCTGTATTCTCTGCGGAATCCAATTCTGACTCTGAGTCACTTTCAGTTGCAGTGGCCGTCGGTTCTTGTAGTTTAAGTTGTGTCGATTTGTGCATGCGTACTTCTTTGCGAATGCGCATTTCCGGCATCTTCTTCCAAGAGACCGTACCGCCGCCATTGCTCCCTGTTCTTCTACGCCAGAGATAAAATGCGTCTCCTCCGAAGGAGATCCAACTTGAATCCGAGGCTCCATCGCTGCAGTAGGCCCTTTTTTCTTCCCATCTCGCGGCGACTTCACAACAACAGACTTCTTCTGTTGCGGTTTACAAGGCATATCATAGAGTAGTCTTACGAAGTTTATAAGTAGTTTTGGAAACTATTTATTAACTTTACTTTGTTTAAGCGGTACTTTGCTGATTTTTTACGGGAGAGCTGGATTTACACGTCTCAATCCGTCATCACGTGACGCCCCCTATTTTTGATTTGCCGAAAGAAAGCAACTCTTTCAACCTTACTGTTCATCATCATCAGGTGCCGTGCCCAGTTTGAGCTTTGACTGCCATGGCCCATACACTCCTGTTTCAGGTCAAGTGGATCAATTCATTGGTATTCATTTCTAGTTCTCTGGCTGCTGTCTCCATCATCATTTGTCTTCGCCTTCCTCTTGCTTTCTTCCCTTCAATCTTTCCCATAATTACCGTGCATTCTAACTCCTCTTTCCTAATCACATGTCCAATGAAGTTACGTTGCCTTTTCATGATCTCATACATTATTTCTCTTTTTGTGTTTGCTCTGTTCATGACATCCTCGTTAGATATTCATTTCGTTCATGATATCCTTTGGATCCTCCTCAAAAACCACACCTCTGCTGCTTCAATTCATTTCCTCATGTTATTAGATATTGTCCAACATTCTGAGCCACATAACATAACTGGATAAACGTAACATTTCAGTACTTCAAGGCAGGTTGTCATGTTTAGTTTAGTATTGGTCAGTATACTCTTCATTCGCATAAAGGTGTCTTTTGCCATCCCCATTCTTCTTTTGATGTCCATGTCGCACCTGCCATCTGATGTCACCCAGCTTCCCAAGTAGCAAAAGTTCTGTACTTGTATTATGTCTTCCCCATTTATTCGCAGCCTGCAGATAGGATTCTCCTTCTTTTTGGATTCTGTAATACGTTCTGTCATATTGCAATTGATAGCTAGACCCATTTTTGCACTTTCTTCAACAATTATATCAATTAAGTTTTGAAGTTTTTCCTCCGTACTTGCAATTAACACAGTGTCATCTGCATATCTGGAATTATTGACGTTTTCACTGCCAACTTTGATCCCCAAGATGTCTCTTATTTTTTGTAATATTGTTTCACTGTACACATTAAATAAGCCAGGGGAGAAAACACACCCTTGTCTAACACCTCTCTTGATTTTCATAAACTGACTCACTTCTCCGTCTATTCTTACAGCGGCAGTTTGCTCCCAGTACAGATTTCTGATTAGGCGGAGGTCTTTCAAATCTTGATCTAGAGTTTTCTGTAATATTTCAAATAACTTATTGTGCTTCACTTTATCAAATGTTTTTGTGTAGTCGATAAAATAAACAAACAATTTTTTTTGCATTTGAATAGCTTGCTCTGATAGTATCCTTAACATCAATATTGCGTTTCTTGTACCTTTGTCTTTCACAAAACCACATTGTTCTTTACCTATTTCAGCTTGTATCTTACTTTTAGCTCTCGTCATCAAAATTCTTAGAAGTATCTTGGTGATATGACTCATTAAACTTATGGTCCTATGTAAATCATATTCTATTGCACCAGATTTCTTAGAAAGAGTGACAAAGAGCGATAGCACCAGTTGCAGCTTAGAGTCATAGCCAGGACCTGCTTACTGTTCACAACAGCAAAATGGTGTCATTGCCAGGTGAAAATTGAGCAGACTGTTTCAATCCTGATTTAGTATGCCCTCAGCAGACAAAAATGAGATCAGAGTATCTTTGGCCAAAATTCTCTGAGAAAAGGGATAAATACTGATCTCTGCTCTTAAGAAATAACTTGAGATTTTCTTTAAGAACTCAAGCTTTTAAAAGGAATGATTTTGATGTAACATGTAAGCGCACAGGGACATACCGTTATAAGATAAACTATCTTCTAAAGTACTTGTTCCTCAGAACTCCCCTCAATTTTTCCTTTCTAACCTTAACCCTGTGCCTCCAGTTTTAGAGTCTGTCCTAGAAAAAAAATGACTATCCTATGTCCCTTAAATTCTTAGTCAACCTCAATCCCCCAACATAGAAATTTACAGCACATTACAGGCCCTTCAGCCTACAATATTGTGCCGACCACGTAACCTACTCTAGCGACTGTCTAGAATTTCCCTAGCGTATAGCCCTGTATTTTTCTACGCTCCATGTAACTATCTCAGAGGTTCTTAAAAGACCCTTTTGTATCTGCTTCCACCACTGTCGCTGGCTGTGCATTCTACACACCCACCACTCTGTGGAAAAACTTATCCCTGACATCCCCTTGGTTCCCATTTCCAAGCAGCTTAAAACTATGCACCCTTGTGTTAGCCATTTCAGCCCTAGGAAAAAGCCTCTTAGTATCCACATGATCTATGCACCCCATTATCTTATACATCTGTCAGGTTAGCTCTCATCCTCCTTCGCTCCAAGGAGAGAAGGTCAAGTTTACTTAACCTATTCTCATAAGGCACGCCCTCGAATCCAGGCAACATCCTTGTAAATCTCCTCTGTACTCTCTCCATAGTATCCACATCCTTCCTGTAATGAGGTGATCAGAACTGAACACAGTACTCAAAGTGGGGACTGACCAAAGTCTTGTATAGCTGTAACATTACCTCACAGCTCTTTTTACTCAGTCCTACAGTTGATGAATGCCAACACACCATACACCTTCTAAACAACACTGTCAACCTATGCAGCAGCTTTGAGTGTCCTATCGACACGGATCCTGAGATCTCTCAGATCCTCCACACTGCCAAGAGTCTTACCATTTATATTATATTCTGTCTTCAAATTTGACCTACCAAAATGAACCACTTCACACTTACTGGGTTGAAGTCCATCTGCCATTTCTCAGCCCAGTTCCGCATCCTACTGATGTTCCACTGTAACCTCTGACAACCCTCCAGACAATCCACAATACCCGCAACCTTTGTGTCATCAGCAACTTACTAACCCACCCTTCTATATTCTAATGAAAATAAAATAGCCTATCCAATCTCTTCCAACTCCAGCTTCCATTCCAAGCAACATCCTGGAGAACCTCTTCTGCACTCTCTCCATTGCAACCACATCCTTCCTGTAGAATTATGTACAATGTGCTAAGTGCACTCATATCAACAAACAGTCCAAGGTAAACAATTAAGTTGCCTTGAGATCAAAAAGGAAAACAAGTTCTAAAACACTTTCTTACTCAAGAACAAGTTACAAATCCAATATTGATGTCATCATGCTAGTCAGAAAATTTCTACATAATGAATCTTTTGTTATTTTCGTCAGGATTGAAGGCTGATGGCACTATAATATTAGAAGCATAAGACACGAGTTAGGAATGCCTGATACACTACCAATGAGCTCCCATCATATTATTAAATATACAAGTCTGACGTACGCATGTTGGCTCCTCTTCCCACTCTTAAATTGTTGTTTCCTGCCAGTCTTCTGTGCTGTTGTACAATTCAATAATGTAAAGGAACTGTTACTATGCAGTGATTTGTGTACTTTCTGGCTTGTGTGAAATTAGCTTAGGATGTCTGTAATAACAAACTCATTTGTTAGCAGAGACAGGCTGGGTATTGAACATCAAGCCTTCCAGCAATTAACCCAAAGATAGAATGACGCATGATACGCTGAAGCCAATGACCCCCATGTAAGGTTTAAGGATACAATGTGCTGGGCTGCATACTAGACTATTTATGCTCCCAGTAACCAATGAATTTTGAAAGAAGCATTTTGTAATAACGTATGAAAGTACAAGTTGTTCAGGCAGTAGTACAATAATATTAAACAATTAATTATTTGGGTATTAAAAAGTAAAAGCCAATAATTAAGACATTTCCCTGATGTCCTGGAAAGAACATCTCAGCATCCAAACTCCCGCACAAATGCAATAGCCTCAAACTTGGCAGATGAGCTCTGCAGATTTTCTAGATGTACTCTGTCTGAATAATAGAAACCTGCTGAAATTTCTTAACTTTTACATTACAGACTTTGCTCTAGACCTGGCAAGTGGGCCAACAGAATCATTTGAATAGTAATGTTATAGCTGTGAAAGTGTCAAGTCCACTTTAAAATTGTGTTTGACATTTTAAAAACATTGAGGTTATTTATAATAAAACCTCAATTTATTATAATAAAACTATAGAAATGTGTTATTTCATTGCCTGAATGTTAGGTACACAAAACATTTACTAAAACTCCTGTGTTTTAACAGATGGCATTTCTGGAGGCATGAGTTTGCCGTCTGTCAGAGGTTTCCAGCTGAGCGTCATAGGCATGGCTCATTCTGCACTTGATTCTGCTTGGCCCCAGGACTGCTGTGCCAGCAAGATTGCTCAAATGAGGGGCACGGACAGGGTCAAAAGCAAGTATTCCCACAGCAGTACTGTGTATAACTAGAAGTCAGAGATTTAAAGTATGGAATAGGAGATTTCAAAAGGAATTTAAGAAAGAATTTTTTTCTAGTGTGGTTGGAATGTGGAACAGATTGCCCAAGGGTGATGACAGGTACTCAAAATGTACTTCAAAGAGCACTTAAATGTCCTATGACAGAAGGCTGTAGGCTGAGTTCTGGAAATCTGATTAATATTACAATAGTTTGCAGTTCTGGTCACCATACTATAGGAAGGAGGTCATAGGTTTAGGGTGAAAGGCAGAATACGTATTTAAGGGGAATATGAAGGGGAACTACTTCACTCAGAGGGTGTTGCAAATGTGGAATGAGAAGCTAGTGGAAGCACTAGTGCTCCGCCCATATGCCCAGACAGTGTGCCCCAGGTAACTCTCTCTCTTAAAAAAGATGCCTCAAATATCCTTTAATTTTTTCTCCACTTCTCATTTTAAAGCTACGACCTCTAAAGTAGAAGATATTCAATTGTCAGTTTTTCCTTGAGGGAAAGGGGAGACTAAAACTAGACTGCGTAAATTGAAGCAGAGGGGGAAGATTTAAATGGGATCTAAGGGGCAAGTTTTCTTACCTACACAGAAGGTAAAGGACTTATGGAATGTGCTGCCAGAGGAAGTGGTAAAAGCTGGTACAATTACAGAGGTTAAAGGTTCGTGGACAGGAAAAGATTTAGAGTGACATAGCCCAATGCAGAAAAACACACCAAGTTGAACCAAAAGACCTGCTTCCAAGCGGTTTAACTATGACAGACGAGTACTTGATGGCCACAAAAACAGCAAGTCAAAAGGACTGCTTGCAAGCTGTATGACCATCTCAAAGTATATCCAATTAGATTTAATCAGATTTCCAAAATTAGATTTAAACCGAAAATCAGGATCATGTCAGCATACACTACCCCGACAACAGGTAAATTGGTTCTAACATGTAACAGAAAAAGACTCTTGCAAGTCCTCTGCAATTTTATTTACTCTTTTTCCAATATTGAACATGCAACCTCAACATCATGCTTTGTAGGCAGATTAATCAATTACACAAATTGCTGTGGTAAAAGGTGGCTTAGAACCGGATCAAAAGAGAACTGAGCTTTGAGTTCACAAAGTTACAACATTTAGTTTTCAATATCATGGACATGGATACAAGTTGCTGGATCTACAATTAATGATCCACCTCAACCCTTCAAATTAAGTTTTATAAAATAATCGTAAGTCTCTGCTTCAGTTGTACAGTATTGATTGTGAATACTAGTTTAATTATTCATTACAGAATAAAAAAGTTAAACTTAAAACTGACAACTGACTTGTTTCACATATTAAGAGTACAATGACTATTTGTTGGTTGTGGCAAGGATGCAAGACATAGCCACCTGCACTCATGGATTTTTTGCCCATTTTTCATGTTAATTTTCTCCCCCTGGAGGTGTTGACATTCAGCCAAAGTGTATTTCCACAGCTGCTAGTCTCCATCACCTTGGCCTAGTGAGCATTCTTCATGCCCAAGATTTCACTCAATCTCATTTGATACAATAGGCTGAAGAGTGCAGCTGCAGGCATTCAAAATACATTGGGACTTAGTGTAGCACCTAATGTAGAAGAAGTTTCAGTTTTAAAATTATCACTTTTAACAAGGACTAAAAACTGCACTTTTTTCAAGAGGTTTTGTAAGAATATGATAAATTATGTAAAGAGAACCTCTTCCTATAATAGCCAAAAAAAAGTTTCTATTAGGAGGCACTACAAAGAGATACAAGTTTCAAACAGTTGATGAAATGTTGTACTATTCGTCTTCAGACTGGATAAATTTTGACTGAGGAAATATTAATTGTATAGACACAAGTATGTGGGTCTAAACAAGTTCTTCATGTAGTACAAGTTAACAAAGCATAATACCCTTGTATCATTCAAAAGTTGTATATTTATCTGTCCAACCCCTCCCATCACCCAGTAAGGTGCAAGTCATTGGCATAACTTTGTTATAAATTGCAAATCTACTTACTTCCTTGTGGTCCATAAAACTTGACTACAAATTCATTCAGCCCACCGAGTATGGTAACTTCATGCTTGCTTTCAATACTGAAAAACGTCAAGGAAGCACAAGAAACTGAACAAACAACTTACAAATAATCCACCAGAGGATCTTGACTGAATTATATATTTTTTAAAATAACAAGTAGAAATGCAATGAATTATACTAGGACTGAACAAAATAGTCTGAGCCATGCAGAAGGCAAATAGAAAATCCCATTAGCACTCAGCAGGTGAGTCACAATCTGTAGGAAAAAAACAATTGAGATCAAGTCCTAGACCCCTTGACTGGCCTGAAGCAGATTTCTTTCCACAGGTATTGCCTTACATGCAGTGCATTTCCATCATTTTTATATATAATTCAGCCTTCCAGCATCTGCAGTTCTTTCTAATGAATATTGTAGGGTATTACAATTTGGTTAAAAACAGCTTCAAGTGTTCAGAATAAATCAGATTCTGATCCCAACTTTATTCTACCAAACTAATATACTGCTCCCTGGGGTGTTCAGGGAAAGGTAGCACCTCTGGTAAAAGGGCTTGCCGTGTCCATTCTAGGATAGTTCACTCACCATTGGATCCCCAAGGAGACTCAGCTCTCACCTTTGGCTCCAAGTAGCTGCTTGCATGTGACAGCAGCCACACCCCAACGGGTAGGCTAAATCAGATGAAGGCAGCTGGCTGGTCTCGTACCCTGGTGAGACAAGGACATGCCTTAGCATGTGAATTCAGCTCCAGTGGTCGAGGCAGATGAAAACAGTGAGATCCAATAACCAGGAAGGCAGTTCTACAAAGCTTCAGGAGAGTGAAGACATGACAAGGCACAGACAAAGTCATGGTCATCCACTGCAACCAAGGAAGACCCCTGTTTGTGACAACTACTCATACCACTGGACCTAGATTTCCAATATCAAGAGAGCAGAATCTCAGTGCAACAGCTTTTCCACTTTTTTAAAACTCTTCCACACAGGTCTCCTGCCATTATTGGATACGACAGACAAGCAATAATATTTTGCGGCTAAATTGCACAGAAAATTTTCATTTTCTTCCCAAACTTCTATTTGCTCCTCACATAGCATCATCCCATCCCCTTTAACAAACTTCGGTGCACAGTTAATGCTGAAAGATGTCAACTAATTGACTGGGAATTTGACTTCCCAGAAGGACCAGGGTCAATGAGGTTGGAGATTCTGGAAGACAGGAAGAGGAAAAAAAAAGGTTTTGTGTGTATGTGCATGAATGCATTGGATGAGGGGTGGGTACTCATGATGATAGAGTTTAGAATGGAGTTGATTTAGAGATGGAGAGGAAATGAAGAAATATATAGCGAGAATAGAAGAATACGTTTTATTGTATTATTTTAGAAAATAATGCACCAAGATGGGAAGTCAATAAAGATCTAAAAGAAAAAAAATTGGGGGGATTCAATAAGTGTCAACATCAAGTGTATAATCTACTTATTTTTCTATCAGCATGATGTCTAAGTGTGCACTGGAACTATAGAGGATAAACGAAAACAATAAAAACAGAAGCTAGACAGGTTGAAACTGTCCTCACTGAACAGCAAGAAACCAAAACTAAAACCCAGAGTCCAACAGTAAAGGTTCACCACTGGTGGCAAGTACTTTATGGTACAGAATTTTCAGTATATTCTACCAGGAGTTTAGAATAACCTCAACGCCAGTGAGGTTGGATTGTAACATTACAGAAATCTGCATTCAAAATTGGACTGCTTATTTGTACTTTTCTGTAGTAAAGTTCACCATTCTTGATAAGCTACAAGCTTTCCTCAAACTCCCTACTGTATCACCTTTACCACAGAGGTGAAACTCTCAATTGCTCTAGCTTTATATAGCACTGTTGCAGTTACCATACTTAGTGGGGATCACTGTTTGGGTGAATTCCCAAAATTACAACAAGCATGAAGGAAACAAAGTAGAAAAAGCCATTGCTCATGAAAAAAGAGGTTTGCTTGTCCTTCCATTAATGTGATTAATCCACTAAGACATCAGTAAAATAGGATGGATATAGAGAAGGGTGGCTATGTTCAAGGAGGGGAGCAGGGAAGAAAGGAAGTAATAACTTTGTATGAAACACCTCAGTTATTTTACAGAAATTGCTCAGTTTGGGCAATTACCATCTAGTCGCAACCTCGAGAAAATTGGTAAAAATATTGTTTATGTAATGACCAATACCTGGGGAGACACATTGAGGGAGTACAGGGTTGTATGCAATCAGGACAAAATTTGTCTTCTGTAATGCAATCACATGGTATATTATCTTCTGAAACTGACAAAAGTTGCAGCAAAATTTAAAATCAAGTCTTAGCTCTTCCAATGTCTAGCAACTTCTTCAGCTTTCTCCCATTCTAAAAATAGTTTCTTCTCCACTCTATCCTCCCAAAATAGTGATCCAGTAGTAGCACCAATCTAAGAACTCATTATTGTATGTGACAAAATTCATGGTACCCCACTCCCAAATTCCAACTTTAGGCCAGGTTCTGCAACACAAAAAAATAAAAATGACCTACTGGGTACAAACTGGGAATGAACATTTAAGAAATTAGAGGAAATCAGGAATTGGGCGTTTAAGTAATAGTGGCAGAATAAAGTATCACACTCAAAATGCAGGAGGAACTCAGCAGGTCAAGCAGCATCTCTGGAGAGGAATAAACAGTCGATATTTCCAGTCAAAACCCTTCATCTTGAAGGATGAAAACGTCAACTGTTTATTCCTCTCCATAGATGCTGCCTGACCTGTCGAGTTCCTCCTGCATTTTTAAGGATGAGGTTTCAGGATACTTGGAGATGCATGACAAAACAGGCCAAAATCATCATGGTTTCCTTCAGAGGAAATCCTGCCTGACAAATCTTTTGGAATTCTTTGAGATAATAACAGGCAGGATAGACAAAGGAGAGTCAGTGGATGTTGTTTACTTGGATTTTCAGAAGACCTCTGACAAGGTGCTGCACATAAGGCTGCTTAACAAAAGAGGAATCAAAGGTATTACAGAAAACATACTAGCATAGATAGAAAATTCGCTGATTGGCAGGAGGTAGAGGCAGAATAAAGGGGGCCTATTCTAGTTGACTGCCAGTGACAAGTGTTCTGCAGGGATCTGTTTTGGGATCACTTCTTTTCACCTTATACGTCAATGATTTGAATGACAGATTTGATGACTTTGGGGCCAAGTTTGCAGATGATACTTTATACTTTATTATCGCCAAACAATTGATACTAGAGCGTACAATCATCACAGCGATGTTTGATTCTGCGCTTCGTGCTCCCTGGAGTACAAATCGATAGTAATTATTAAAAATTTAAATTATAAATCATAAACAGAAAATAGAAAAGGGAAAGTAAGGTAGTGCAAAAAAAACCGAGAGGCAGGTCCGGATATTTGGAGGGTACGGCCCAGATCCGGGTCAGGATCCATTCAGCAGTCTTATCACAGTTGGAAAGAAGCTGTTCCCAAATCTGGCCGTGCGAGTCTTCAAGCTCCTGAGCCTTCTCCCGGAGGGAAGAGGGACGCAAAGTGGAAAGAAGATAGGCGGAGGGGAAGGTCGTGTTGAGGAAGAAGGGAGTCTGCAGAACGACTCAGATTGGGAGAACAGACAAAGAAGTGGCAGGTGGAATACAGTGTAGGGAAGTGTACAATCATGCACTTCACTAGAAGGAATAAAGGCATAGACTATTTTCTAAGTGGGAAGAATATTCAAAAATCAAGGGTACAAAGGAACTTGGAATTGCTCGTGCATGATTCATTAAAGGTCAACTTGCAGGTTGAGTCAGTGGCAAGGGTGGCAAAATCAACGTTAGCATTCATTGAGAAGACCAAGAATACAAGAGCAAGATGTGATACTAAAGCATTATAAGGTATTGGTCTGACTGCAATTGGGAGTATTCTGAGCAGTTTTGGACACTTTACCCAAGAAAAGATGTGCTGGCATGAGAGATGGACCACAGGAGGTTCACAACAAAGATTCTGGGATTGAAAGGATTAATACACGACTGTTTAATGTCTCTGGGTCTGTACTCACTGAAGTTTAGAATAATGAGGGGGAAATCTCATTGAAACCTATTGAACGCTGAAAGCCTAGACAGAGTAGATGTGGAAAGGATGTGGATGTAATAAGTGAGTCCAGGATCAGAGAGCACAGACTCAGAATAGAGGGACATCTATTTAGAACAGAGTTGAGGAGGAATTTCCTTAGCTAGATGGTGGTGAATCTGTGAATTTCATTGCCATGATGGCTGGAGGCCAAGTCATTGAGTATATTTAAAGCAGAGGTTGACAGGTTCTTCTTTAGTCAGAGTGTTAAAGGTTAGGGGCAGAAGACAGAGTAATAAATCAGCCATGATGAAATAGTAGAGCAGATTCAATGGTCCCAGTAGCTTAGTATCTTCATAACCAGTGGCAATAATGACAAAATCCAAATTGAACACTAGGCATCACAATCCACCATACAAGCTGGAGTGGGGTCAATTTAATTCATTACTTGTGCGGCAGACAATCTTGCGTTAAATGAAAACCTAATTTGAGGGCATCCAACTCTAGCAAGTTGAGAAAGAATGGTAATGTTAATTTCTTGATCAGTTCAAACAGATGAGGTTTTTCCTGGAGTTATTTTCCAACAAGTGAGATCTCTAGGACCCATGAAATACATTTAGTAGTTTTCACCAATGAAGGAACTATTGATTTTCCACATGCCACAGATACTCTATTTTGTGCATCAGGTAGATTTGATGTTTGTAGTCTTGCTTTACAAATGACAAGCAAATAGTCACCAGTGTCTTTTAAGGTCAAGAAAAGGCAAGTCATGCTGGAAAGGTAATGGGGTACTACTACTACGTCGACTCAGGCCTAGGGGGCCGGCACTGGGTAATGGGGTGAAGTTGAAAAAGCTTACTATTCACTACTATTGCACTATTCACAAAGCTATGGGTAAGGTAAGATCTGCAGAATCCAGCAGCTCATGCAGCTTGATACTGGCATTAGAAGTTGTTACTGGAATAGATATTTCCTAAAGAAGAACAGGGAGCGAGTGGCATGCCAAGGAAATATTTTATTCAATAGGGCTAAATGCTTAAAATTAGGACAAGAGAAAGAAATTGTTCTTGTACAGGCTTTACTACAGTACAAAGTCTATTTCTCAAGAGTGTAATGGAAAGAAAATTAAATTGATATTACTCAATTACTTCAATTAATTAGAAATGTACATTTGCCTCATTACTCCAGTGATTTGAATGTGGCCTCAATCTAGAGTGCAATTTTGCCCACTATATTACTCTTTCAGTAAGTAACTTTGCCAGGACCATTACAACAAACTCAAATTTATAGTTTCCTGCTCTGTGGCCCTGGGCCCAACAACTCAGGGACCACCTCCGTGTGATTGATACCCAGCTTATGGTTAGCTCAGGTTGTGCCATGCCTCTGAAAAGCACAGGAATGATGTAATTCTCAATTTTAAATTTAACTGAAGTTATTCGAGAAAAAGAAACACACAAGTCTTGTCACTGATCTCTAATCCGTAACCAATACAAGGAAATTCATACAGATACCAGGTATACACAGATACAGCTAAGATTCTTCCTCACAAACCAGTTTAGCCTGACACTGTCCAGGTAATTACAATCATTATTGAATGTAGCTTGAGAATTACTGGAATGTGTGGAACTGTTATTTTGTTTTCAACAGATTAAAGAACAATTTACAAGAATTTCAACAACATGCTATTTGGTGATAACCAGGCTGTAAAAATAGGGGACAAGCTCTCCTCTACAATCACTCTGAGCACCGGTGCCCCACAAGGCTGTGTACTCAGCCCCCTGCTGTACTCACTGTACAGCCATGATTGTGTAGCCAAGTTTCCATCAAACTCAATATACAAGTTTGCTGATGACACAACAATTGTAGGCCATATCTCAGGTAATGATGAGTTTGAGTAGAGAGACGAAATTAAGAACCTGTTGGCATGGTGCAAAGACAATAATCTATCCCTCAACGTCAGCAAGACAAAGGAATTGGTTGTTCACTTCAGAAGGAGTAGTGGTGGTGCGCAAGTGGAACAGGTCAAAAGCTTTAAGTTCCTCAGGGTCAATATCACAAATGACCTGACTTGGTCCAACCAAGCAGAGTCCACTGCCAAGAAGGCCCACCAGCACCTTTACTTCCTGAGAAAACTAAAGAAATTTGGCCTGTCCCCTAAAACCCTCACTAATTTTTACAGATGCACCCCCGTAGAAAGCATTCTTCTAGGGCGCATCTCAGTCGTAACTTCACGGCACATACTTCACTTCCCTGACACTCTTGAATGTCCGGTATACTGCAGATGTCTTCCACCGCGAAGAATGATGCAAAATACGCATTCCGTTCCTCTGCCATCTCTGATTGCAATATCTCTATTGGTGCTATATCTACCCTCAACTCTCTTTTACCCTTTATATACTTAAAGCAGCTTTTAATATCTTCTTTGATATTAGTTGCCAGCTTCCTTTCATAATCCATCTTCTCCTTCCTAATAACCTTCTTAGTTTCCTTCTGCAAGTTTTTAAAAGCTTCTCAATCCTGGACCTTGCCACTAGCTTTGGCTTCATCGTATGTCCTCCAGCTTTTACTTTGGCTCTGACTTCAATTGTCAGCCACAGTAGTGTTCTTCTTCAATTCAAAAATTTCTTCTTATTTGGAATATATCTGTCGTGCACATCCCTCATTTTTCGCAGAAACTCCAACCATTGGTGCTCTGCTATCCTTCCTGCTAGTGTCCCCTTCCAGACAAGCTTGGCCAGTTCCCCTCTCATGCCATTGTAATTTCCTTTTTTCCACTGAAATACCAACACATTGGAATTTAGTCTCAAATTTCAAAGTGAACTCCATCATATTGTGATCACTGTTCCCCAAGAGTTTCTCAACCTTAAGCTCTCTTATCACCTCTGGATCATTGCACAACACCCAATCCAGCAGAGCCGATCCCCTAGTGGGCTCAACAACAAGCTGTTCTAAAAAGCCATCCCTCAGACATTCGACAAATTCTCTCCCTTGAAGTCCAGTACTGGCCCGGTTTTCCCAATCCACTTTCATGTTAAAATCCCCAATTATCATGACATTGCCCTTCTGACACACCTTTTCTATCTCCTGCTGTAATTTGTAATCCACATCCTGGCTGCTGTTGGGAGGCCTGTAAACAACTGCCATTAGGGTCCTTTTACCTTTGCAATTTCTTAACTCAACCCACAGAGACTCTACACCTTCCGATCTTATGTCATCCCTTTCTAATGATTTAATATTATTTCTTATACACAGGGCCACACCACTCCCTCTGCCTACTAACCTATCTTTCCGATACACCGTACATTCTTGGACATTCAGCTCCCAATGGCAGCCATCATTTAGCCAAGTTTCAGAGATGGCCACAACTTCATACTTCATATCTTGAATTTCAAGATCATCCATTTTATTTCTTCTGCTGCGTGCATTCAAATATAACACTCTGTCAGTCCAGTATTTGTTGCTTCCGGTTTTAACCGCATCACGCCTCTATTACCCTGTAACTCATCCCACTAGCTGTGATTATGCCTCATCTCCTGCTTGTCCTTTCTATCATCTCTGTTGCACGCCATCTCTGATTTATTTCTGTTTTCCCCTTCCTCAGTCCTATCACTCCAGTTCCCATCCCCCTGCCAAATTAGTTTAAACCCTCCCTAACAGTTTTATGAAACCTGCCTGCTAGGATATTGGACCCCTTTATCATACAGATTGGCTAGGTATGCCACATCTCCATGTAGAAGTTCAATCTTATCTCCCAAGCTCGTCGATGCTGAGCAAAGATTCATACAGTGTCAAAAAGATCAAAGAAACGTTTTAAGCAGCAGCCTTTTGACAGGTAAGGCACTTCAGTGTGAAGAAGTGTTCAAACTCTTCGTTATCTTAGCTTAACTAGTAAAATATTCTATTTAATAGATGAGCTTTAATTTTGTTGATAGCAGATATTACAAGAGTCAAACTTGAAAAAGTCGCTGGCTGCGGTTTTTTGGCTACAAAAAGCTGACGATGAATTACACAAAGGATTGCAAACAGACATGGAATTCCTTTTTTCATAAGTGCCAATAAACCAGCAGAGTGACTTGTCATATATGGTGCTCCATCTGTTGCACAAAAAAAATCATGTTTTATCCTCAATATACATTTTGAGCTCGTCGTAGATTGATTCTCCATCGATATTTAACTGTTTACAAAAGAGAATCTCTTCATAACTTCCATTTTTGATAAACCATACATACACCATTAGCAATGCCTCATTGTCTTGCACAGTTGACTTGTCTAGTTGTACCACAAATTCTGTTTTTTTTAAGCTCTGTGCATGGCTGATACTCAATGCCTTCACTCATTTCTTCAAAATCAGAATCAGGTTTATTATTACTGGCCTATGACAAGAAATTTGTTAATGTAGCAGCAGCAGTTCAATGCAATACATAACATGGAAGAAAACAACAAAATAATAATAAATCAATTACAGTATATGTATATTGAACAGATAAAAATCGTGCAAAAATAGAAAGACTATATATTTAAAATATGAGGTAGTGTCTAAGGGTTCAATGTCCATTTAGGAACCAGATGGCAGAGGGGAAAAAGCTGTTCCTGAATCGCTGAGTGTGTGCCTTCAGGCTTCCGTAACTCCTACCTGATGATAACAGTGAGAAAAGGGCATGTCTTGGGTGCTGGAGGTCCTTAATAATGGACGCTGCCTTTCTGAGACACCGCTCCTTGAAGACATCCTGGGTACTTTGCAGGCTAGTACCCAAGATGGAGCTGACTAGATTTACAACCCTCTGCAGCTTCTTTCGGTCCTGTACAGTCGCCGCCCCCCCCCCCCCCATACCGGACAGTGATGCAGCCTGTCAGAATTCTCTCCACGGTACAACTGTAGAAGTCTTTGAGTGTATTTGTTGACATGCCAAATCCCTTCAAACTCCTAATAAAGTATAGTCACTGTCTTGCCTTCTTTATAACTGCATTGATATGTTGGGACCAGGTTAGATCCTCAGAGATCCTGATACCTAGGAACTTGCAACTGCTCACTCTCTCCACTTCTGATACTTCTACGAGGATTGGTATGTGTTCCTTCGTCTTACCCTTCCTGAAGTCCACAATCAGCTCTTTCATCTTACTGACATTGAGTGCCAGGTTGTTGCTGCGGCACCATTCCACTAGTTGGCATATCTCACTCCTGTACGCCCTCTCATCACCACCTGAGATTCTACCAACAATGAATGCATCTTCAGCAAATTTATAGATGGTATTTGAGCTATGCCTAGCCACAGAGTCATGTGTATATAGAGAGTAGAGCAGTAAGCTAAGCACATATCCCTGAGATGCACCAGTGTTGATCATCAGCGAGGAGCAGATATTATCACTAATCCACGCAGATTGCGATCTTCCAGTTAGGAAGACGAGGATCCAATTGCAGAGAAAGGTAAGGAGGCCCAGGTTCTGCAACTTCTCAATGAGGATTGTGGAAATTATGGTATTAAATGCTCAGCTACAGTCAATGAACAGCATCCTGACATAGGTGTTTGCGTTGTCCGGGTGGTTTACAGCCATGTGGAGAGCCATTGAGATTGCATCTGCTGTTGACCTATTGTGGCAATAAGCAAATTGCAATGGGTCCAGGTCCTTGCTGAGGCAGGAGTTCAATCTAGTCATGACCGACCTCTCAAAGCATTTCATCACTGTAGATGTGAGTGCTACCGGGTGATAGTCATTAAGGCAGCTCACATTATTGTTCCTAGGCACTGGTATAATTGTTGCCTTTTTGAAGCAAGTGGGAACTTCCACCTGTAGCAGTGAGAGGTTGAAAATGTCCTTGAGGGCCGGCTGGTGGCGCAATGACATTGGCGCTGGACACGGGAGTAGAGGTTCCCGGGTTCGAAACCAGTCCGGTCCGCGCCCAAGTACGCTTTCCATCCATGCCGGGTTGAGTCGAGATCACAACTCAACCTCATTAAATAAAGGGAAAAATACTGTGAAAATGTCTGTGTGAGGAGTGGCGTGCCCCGCAGTCTCTCGCTCGCTCCGCGCCTTGCAAAAGCCATGAAAAAGACATCGTCACGGACCCACGCACGCAGACGCACAGACTTGCATGCACTCAGGCACACGCCAAAAAAAGAAAAGAAAATGTCCTTGAATACTCCCGCTAGTTGGTTGGCACACATTTTCAGAGCTTTACCAGGTACTCCATCAGGACCTTCTGCCTTGCGATGGTTCACTCTCTTTAAAGACAGCCTAACATCAGCCTCTGAGACAGAGATCACAGGGTCATCAGGTGCAGCAGGGATCTTCACAGCTGTAATTGTATTCTCCCTTTCAAAGTGGGCATAGAAGGCATTGAGTTCATCTGGTAGTGAAGCACTACTGCCATTCATGCTATTGGGTTTCGCTTTGTAGGAAGTAGTCTTGCAAACCCTGCCAGAGTTGTCATGCATCTGACAATGCCTTCAAACTCATTTGAAATTGTCTCTTTGCCCTTAAAATAGCCCCCCGCAAATCATATCTGGTTTCTGGTACAGGCCTATGTCACCAGACTTGAATGCCACAGATCTGGCCTTCAGCAGATGACATACCTCCTGGTTCATCCATGGCTTTTGGTTTGGGAACATACAGTAAGTCTTTGTAGGCACACACTCATCAACACAGGTTTTAATGAAGTCGGTACAAATGCAGCATGCTCATCCAGGTTCGAAGATGAATCCCTGAATACAGTCCAGTCCACCGATTCAAAGCAGTCTTGTAGGCGCTCCTGTGCTTCCCTTGTCCATACCTTCTTGGCCCTCACGACTGGTGCTGCAGTCTTCAGTCTCTGCCTGTACTCAGAGTAGAAGTACAGCGAGGTGATCAGACTTCTCAAAGTGAGGGCATGGAATAGCACAGTAGGCATTCTTGACTGTGGTGTAGAAATGGTCCAGTGTGTTGTTTCCCCTAGTATTGCAAGTGATCTGTTGATGGTAGTTGCTTAGTGATTTTTTCCAGACTGACCTGGTTTAAAATCTCCCAAAGCAGTGGTGAAAGTGTAAGGATGCGTTGTTTCATACATGTTGATCCCATTGCTCAGATCATCTGAAGCCTGATTGACATTGGCCTGAGGTGGAATGTATACCACTACCAAATGACACCGGAGAACTCCAAAGGTAGGTAAAAAGGATCGCATTTAACTGCTGGATATTCCAGGTTTGGTGAGCAGAACTGGGACAGCACTGATATATTTGTGCATCAAGAAGAGTTGATCATGAGGCATACTCCTCCACCTCCACTTTTGAGAGACTCTGTTGATCTATCCTGACAGTGTATAGTAAACTCGTCGATCTGAATCGCTTATCCAGTATGGAAGGGGTTAACCAGGATTCTGTGAAACAAAGGATATACGCGGTCCTAATGTCCGTCTGATTCAGCACCCTAGCTCTGAGATCATCAATTTTATTCACCAGAGAGTGCAAATTTGCCAGCAAGATTGTCAGTGTTGGGAGTTTAAAAACTCCATTTCCTTAAACGCACTTGTATCCCTGACCTACAGCTACGCTTCCTCCGTGGACGCTTCCGACCACAATCGGTGTTGTTTCTGTCAGCTTTAAGCAGCAGTAGTTCATTTAAATGCATTAAGACATCTTTGTTGACTGTACTGACCTTGGAAGCAGTTGTGCTTTTTAGCTGTATCATGCTGAAATGAGAATATTTAATCATATCCATTGAGAGTACTGTTGCTACTCGAGTCGACCCTAGGCACCCCAGAAAAGCTGCAGAGGAATTGATTTTAAAATACCGGTATTCGCTTTGAGAACAGTGGTGAGCATTTCTAATACAACAGGCATTATTTACCTTTCACCAATTCTATGAGATTTTCCACACTTTGGTTTCATTTTAGAAATGCTATTAAAAGCAATGAGACCACTATCAAGGTCATTTTTAGCAAATGACTCGAGTGTGCAATGGTTTTGAAATGCTTCTTTCATTTTCTGGAGCTGAGTAATATCATTTGTAGCCTTGTCAGGGTGTGTTTAATGGAAGTGTTCCTGCAACCTTGATGGTTTCATGGCCTCATCAGACAGTACAGCATTACAAATAAGACACATGGGGTGTTGCTGATCTGGAGTCAGTGAGCCAATGGAACAGTGGCCCTATTTCACTGTTTGGTTCCAGCCAGCGCTGTATTGACCTGTTTTCTTGTAGATCTGTAGAGAAAGTTGAGAGGGCGCACTTGACTTACCAACTGTTAAATCACATGAACTCATTCCATGCCGCGAGTCAAAGGGATCTGTTGGCCACCCAGGCTGCTAAGTTAATGCACCCCCAACAATGTCTGTCTGGCTGGTAAGGTTAATGAGATTGTCGCGTTTCCGATGTATTGTGATGACAAGTGTTCACTGCCGGCAGAACTATGGTTCTTCCTGTGTTCCAACGCCTCATCCTTTTTTTGGAAGTGGTTGACACAAAAAAAAAACACACAATTGGCCAGGTCTTGTGCCTCAAGTTAGGATGCTGCTTACCAGCACCTCCCCCCCACCCCCAGGAATCTTGGAATATCCTCCGACAACCTCTATTTCTGCTAACATTCCTTTAGGACACATAACCGCCCCCTTGGGGAGCGGGAGGGAATTGGTACTGCCCTCATTGGAAATCACTGCTCTAACTGCAAAATTTCAATTTTTCAGTTGTCTCATGGGGCTTTGATTTTAAAAAGCATCTTCAAATATTACTACAGACATTTCAATCTACAAGCAAATGAGTTCCAATGAATCTAAGAACACTCACATCAAAACAAGCAAGTTAGTTTTCCCTTTCTTGGCCCATTTACTCTCTTTTATAGTGCTGACTATACACAACCCTCACAGCCACCTCTTTCATTCTTGAATTTAGACGGTAAGCCTGGGACATCACAGAAGTGGATGCTGCAGACAGGAATCAATATTAAACATAACACATGACTTTCTATTCCTAAAGTTATGCTTCCACTTGATGTTTCATATCTGATTCAGTAAAGAACTTCAGCATTTCAGAATTTCAGGACACTGACAAGAGCTTTTGAAGTCCACCTTTCACACTTGGGGAAGGCAAAGGGCAACTGCTGGTAGGGCAACTCAGCTCTCAGTCGCATTCTCACTGCCCAACAAAAGATTTGACAATCACCAGTGTTAACACTTACTACAAGAGCTCATACTGTAAAACTTTCCACTGGATGAAGTAATCTGGACCTAAGTGGTTACTCTCAAGTATTACTAGCCAGAGTTCAGGAAACATCACCAAAAGCTTTGGTGGCACTACTAATAATTATTCTGTATGGAATGAGTCAAAATTATTCATGGCTTGTATGTGACGAACCTCTGAAGGGTGATCAAGTCATCTAAATTGGGGTGATAAATGTACTAGCAATTTATGATTGGGAAGCAAGAAAATCATGCAACTATATTTTATCCAGAGGACAATCAGCATCAGTATTATGCAACATTAATGGATTAATCTTGGTTCAGTGGTAACAATCATTGGAATCAATATGTTGAAGACTTCTCTCTCTCCAGGGACTTGAGTAGATAATCTAGATTCAGGCTCTAATGCAAATGAGATAACTGCAGACAAAGCAAGTATGGAGGTTACAGTAGCGCAGTGGCTAAACTTCTAGCCAAGCACCCAGTGCCTTGACTATTGAAGAAAATTTGTATTACACCAGTGGCTGTTAGATTAAATTCAAGTAATTATATCAATTTGGAATCAAAATGCAGGTATCATTAAAAACACCATTAGCTTCAAACAAAGAAGACAGTCTTCCCATCAGGTCTAACCGATCTTAACTATTTTCTGAAATGCCCAGAAAACTACTCAATTCCATAGAAATGGTCAATAAAAGCTTACTATTTGATTAGCTTGATAATTACTGCCAGGAACACAAAAGCAAATCACCCTCAACTCTGAAGAGCTGTCCGAGGATGGTAGCAAGTTAAATAATATCACAACCATGGCAGAGTTATTTTTAATGGTCACAGGAATAATAAACTTCAATGGAAGGGTCAGAAAACCAATTTATAATCTACAATTGGGGAAAAAAAAACTCATCCATTCAGAAAGATGTACAGCAGGAAGTGCTCAAACGACATGCATAAGATATTGAAAAATATAAAACAAGAGGTACTGAGAGACTCTCTTCACCAATACTAGGCATCTTTCTGGTTATAAACCAGCATCATCACTAGTAATAAAAATTTCCCATCTTGGAGCTTAATATTTTGGTCCAGCATAACTGTTTTCAGTAGCTGATGGACCACAGTGTGGTGAATGAGTGGGACAATGGGTCAATTCAAAATCTTAAATCCCAATGATAGAAGAACTGCAATAGTTTCTTTGAAATCTTTGAAACTCCCATCAATCCTGTCAGTAACCTGTTTGAGAATTCCCACTCTAATTTGCAATACTTGCATTCCCAATTTTTTGCCCAAAATTATGAATATGACCCCAAGTATTTAAATTTTTGCACCAATAGACCAATAAAATCCCATCATTTTTTATTTTCATTCTTCAATTTGATTGTGAAAGAACCAATATTTATCAGGTTTATCTTTTCATGAGCCACTCCCTTAAGTTTCAAAGCCATTAGTTTTGCAATAATTATATCAAATTATTACTACAAATTCCATTAAATAGTTTACCATTGAAACTGCTTTCAACACAAACTTGTCATTGACCATGTTCAATAATATTGTAATTTAATCACCAGCTCATAACAATAGGACTGGGAGGAGGCATACATCATTCAGTAAGATTGTAAATGACCTGACTCCTCAGTCTTAATTGAGCCTCAACAGTTCTCTGGAGGAAAGAATGTCCAAGATTCATGACCCATAGAAGAAACTCTTACACCTTTTTTCTAAATATATGACTACTTGTTTTAAAACATTTGTCCTGGATTCCCTCAGAAGGGTAAACATCTTGTCTGAATCAGCCCTGCTATGCCTCTTCAGCATCTTGTGTTTCAACAAGATAAATTACTCTCTCATCTCTCATGATAAATTACTATCAGTGAACTTTTCCCTCATAAAACTCCTCCCTCCCAGGCATCAACCCACTACACCTTCTCCGAATTACCTCCAATACAAACTCATGCCCCCTTAATTAAAGATGTCCAAAACTGCTGTCTACAGATGGTCCCACCAACATCTTATATAATTGGAGCAAGATTTTCCTACCTTTATTCTTCACTCCTCCTTGCCTACTTACTTACTAAATCTACATGTTAAATTAATGGGGATACCCACATTCCTCTGGATTGAAGCAGTCCAGGAAATCGATCCACTTAAATATTGTGCTGTCCTATTCTATCAAAGTGGACGACTTCCTATTTCTCCTCATACTTTCTGTGAAACTTTCACCATTGAATTAACTCCTCTATCCCCCTTTACAGGTTTGGTGTTCTCACTAATTGATCACCTTCCTTTCTTTGTATGTTCTGCAAATTTGACCGCAATACAAATCTCAATTATTGGGCCACTTGGCAACTTCAAAATGATACCTTTCAGTTGACAATTTTCCTGTTATTTAGCTAATCCTCTATCAATAATTAAACATTAAGTAGAAACATTTACTTCAGTTTCTACCACAGGAACTGTGGTGTAGTTCATGGCATTTTGTTTCACATTACTTTGGATTTGTCTTAAAGACAAGGACCAAGAAAGAATCTCCTGTCCATTCACCACCTCCCTCAGCTCCATTCAGGGCACCCAAGTCCTTCACCTGCAAGACTACTGGAGGTGTCTACTAGATCCGAAGGTCCTGATGGAGCCTCTTTTACCTTAATGAACCCTGATGCAGAATGGGAGATTGCTCTATTAACCACCTTTGCTCTATCCTCAACAAGCAGGACTTCCCAGGGGCCAAACATTTTAATTTCAGTCTTCATTCCCATTCTGACGTGCCAATCCATGGCCTCCTCTATTGCCATGATGAACACCTCATATTGTCTGGGTAGCCTCCAACCTGATGGCATGAACATCGATTCCAAATTCTGGTTATTTTCTCCCTCGCCTCTTGTTCTACTCCCCACTCTGGCTCCCCTCTTCTCTTCACTTGCCCATCACCTCCCCCTGGTGACCCCCCTCCTCCTCTTTCTCCCATGGCCACTGTCCTCTCCTATCAGATTCCTTCATCTTCAGCCCTTTATCTTTTCCATCTTTCATCTCCCAGCTTCTCACTTTAGCCCCCCCTCCCCTATCCACCTTCCCCCTCCCCTGGCTTCACCTATCACCTTCCAGCTTGTACTGCTTCCACTCCCCCCCCCATCCTCATTCTGGCTTCTTCCCCTTTCCTTTCCAGTGCTGATGAAGGGTCTCAGCCTGAAACATCAACTCTTTATTCTTTTCCATAGATGCTGCCTGACTTGCCAAGTTTCTCCAGCATTTTGAATGCGTTACTCTGGATTTCTAGCATCTGCAAAATCTCTTGGACTTACAATTTTCTGCCTATATTGTTGTTATTGGATCTTAGTTTAGTCTCATAATTGGCCACAGTACAACATGGGTTTGGTCAGGGATATAATACTGACTGAATACAGTTAGTGCATTCAAGGACATGAACCAGACTGATCCCCTGAGCCCTTACCAAAGACTGTTCATACATGAATGAGATAGTGTAATGCAATCAACAGCTCCGAACCTTTCACCACACCCCGTCATATTTCTGGTCTCAAACAGAACATCAGGGGTCTTCCTCTCCATACTTGAAAGACTAGGCAAGGAAATTACTACAATGTTATCTTGCACATTATGCACACACACATAAAAGAAGCAGTCTCTACGGTCCTGGAACATAGTGGCTTGTCATTAACAATGGAGAGAATCTAAATGGTTAAGAACCTATGGTGAAAAATGACACAATTTCTCTTAAGCCATACAAATCTTTTAAACTTGTATCAGAATGAAAAAAAAATCCTGAAGACAAGAGCAAGTGCTCTTTAGAAACTCTTGGCTCAAAACAAAATCAATTACCTCACTTACTACAGTTTAACAAAGGCTTTACAATAGTGTACTGATTTCACCCGCTATCCAAAGGTAGAGCGTTCTTATGAAACGGTTCATAAGCCGGAATGTCGTAAAGTGGATAAGCAATTACCATTTATTAATATGGGAAAAAATTTTGAGCGTTCCTAGACCCAAAAAATAACCTACAAAATCACGCCAAATAATACACAAAACCTAAAATAACAGTAACATATAGTAAAAGCAAGAATGATATGAGAAACATACAGCCTATATAGAAATACTTTTCTGCAGCACTGTCTAGCGCGGTGAAAATCTTGCGGAAGCACTCTTGGCAAAAACACGGCGCAAGCGCTCTCAGCAGAAACACCCTCTCCAGCAACCTTCAAGCTATGAAGCTGCCAAATCATACCAAATAACATAAAAATACACAGCCTATATAAAGTAGAAATAATGTATGTACAGTGTAGTTTCACTTACCGGAATCAGGACGACTCCAATAAATTGCAGTTTTGTCAGAGTTAAACACTTGCTTATATGAATAACCACCTGACGCAATCGGCAATCGCCTCTGATCTGGGCCGAAATTTACGTGCCGGGCGGCACCTAATTAATTAGCTTGTTTATTTCAGCTTTTTTCTTAAAGATGTGCTGCGTGCATTCCAACTACCACTGCACCACCGCATTCATCGCAGCAATGTATCGGTCAGCGGCCCGGAGGTTGGGGACAACTGCTTAAATTATGAAGCTGCCCTCGCCTCAAAAACCGATCAAACCACCCATGACTAACTTTAAATTCCACTTTCATCACTATTGTCCAGTGCTTTCTGTTTCAGCTTATTAAAAGGTATCCGGAGGGTTTGTTCATTACAGCCCGGGACTTTAACCAGGCCAACCTCAGAAAGGCGCTGCCAAATTTATACCAACATGTCTCCTGCCCCACTAGAGGCCCGAATATACTTGACCACTGCTACACAGCAGTCAAGGATGCCTACCGTTCTGTCCTACGACCTCACTTCAGAAAATCGGGCCATCAGGCCGTACTCTTCCTCCCGGCTTACAAACAGAAACTGAAGCGGGAGGTCATGGTGTCAAAAGTAGTGCCACGTTGGATGGAGGAAACGGATGAGGTCCTCCATGACTGCTTTGAATCGGTGGACTGGTTAGTATTCAAGGACTCGGCAACTAACCTTAATGAGTATGCCTCAGCTGTCACGGACTTTATTTGGAAATGCACGGAAGACTGTGTGTCTTGCAAGACAATACAGGTATTCCCTAACTGGAAATTTTGGATGAATTATGAGGTCAAGTCCCTTTTAAAGGCTAGAGCTGCGGCTTTTGGGTCTGGGGATACCAGTCGCTACACGGAATCCAGGCGTGAACTCCGGAAAGCCATTAAGGGTGCCAAGAGGCAACGTCGAGCCAAGTTGGAAGCCCAGGCCAACCAGAGGGTTGCCAGTAGACTATGGCAGAGTCTAAATGAGATCACTGGGCACAAAGAAAAGGCTGGGAATATCAATAACTGTGGCGTTTCTCTTCCTGACGAACTTAACGTATTCTACGCAAGATTCAAACAGAAGAGGAGCGTCCCGCTCCCTCCGGATGAACCGGACCTGGTGGCATCAAGATTCATCGTCACTGAGGAGGACGTTAGAAGGGCCTTCATGAAGATAAATCCAAGGAAGGTGACGGGCCCAGATGGCGTCCCAGGACGGGTTCTTCGGGCCTGTGCAAGTGAGCTAGCTGGAGTGTTTGCTGACCTCTTCAACTGCTCCTTGCTTCAGTCTAAGATCTCCTCGTGTTTTAAGAAGGCAACAATAATCCCAGTGCCGAAGAGCAAGGTGGCATACCTGAATGACTATCGACCTGTGGTTCTGACATCAATTGCTATGAAGTGCTGCGAGAGATTGGTTATGGCACACATCAACCACAGCCTACCGGTCAACCTCGACGCTTTGCAATTCGCCTACCGGAGCAACAGGTCAACAGCAAATGCCATCTCTCTGGCCCTACATTTCTCTTTAGAACACCTGGAGAATAAAGATGCATACATAAGGCTCCTTTTCATTGACTACAGCTCTGCCTTTAATACCATCATTCCAAATAAACTGATTCCTAAGCTCCGGAACCTGGGCCTTAGCACTCAGATCTGCAGCTGGATCTTCAACTTCCTCACAGACAGGACCCAGGCTGTAAAAATAGGGGACAAGCTCTCCTCTACAATCACTCTGAGCACCGGTGCCCCACAAGGCTGTGTACTCAGCCCCCTGCTGTACTCACTGTACACCCATGATTATGTAGCCAAGTTTTCATCAAACTCAATATACAAGTTTGCTGATGACACAACAATTGTAGGCCGTATCTCAAGTAATGATGAGTTTGAGTACAGAGAGGAAATTAAGAACCTGGTGGCATGGTGCAAAGACAATAACCTATCCCTCAACGTCAGCAAGAGGAAGGAATTGGTTGTTCACTTCAGAAGGAGTAGCGGTGGTGCGCAAGTGGAACAGGTCAAAAGCTTTAAGTTCCTCGGGGTCAATATCACAAATGACCTGACTTGGTCCAACCAAGCAGAGTTCACTGCCAAGAAGGGCCACCAGCGCCTTTACTTCCTGAGAAAACTAAAGAAAATTTGGCCTGTCCCCTAAAACCCTCACTAATTTTTATAGATGCACCGTAGAAAGCATTCTTCTAGGGTGCATCACAACCTGGTATGGAAGTTGTCCTGTCCAAGACTGAAAGAAGCTGCAGAAGATCGTGAACACGGCGCAGCACATCACACAAACCAATCTTCCGTCCTTGGACTCACTTTATACCGCACGCTGTTGAAGCAGTGCTGCCAGGATAATCAAGGACACGACCCACCCAGCCAACACACTTTTCGTCCCTCTTCCCTCCGGGAGAAGGTTCAGGAGCTTGAAGACTCGTACGGCCAGATTTGGGAACAGCTTCTTTCCAACTGTGATAAGTCTGCTGAACAGATCTTGACCCGGATCTGGGCCGTACCCTCCAAATATCTGGACCTGCTTCTCAGTTTTTTTGCACTACCTTACTTTCCATTTTTCTATTTTCTATTTATGATTTATAATTTAAATATTTAATATTTACCAATTTTTACTATTTTTAATATTTAATATTTGTAATCCAGGGAGCGGGAAGCGCAGAATCAAATATCGCTGTGGTGATTGTACATTCCAGTACCAAATGTTTGGCGACAATAAAGTATAAAGTACATTGCTGAATCACAGATGTCCAAGCTGCCACAATCCTCAATGAAACCAAAAGTCTATACTAATTTCCTCTCTTCATTTTCGACAGTAGGACCAACAATCTCCCAGGGCAATATATTATGGCATTACACACCTTTGTTTATAGTGTCATAGAACCCTGCAGTACAGAAACTGGCTCTTTGGCCCATCTAGTCCATGCTATATACTTAATCTGCCTGAGCCATCAAGCTGCACCTGGCTCATAAGCCCTCCATACTCTTGCCATCACCCCCTCTGCTGCCGTGATGAGACCACACTCAGATTGGAGGAACAACACCTTATATTCTGTTTGGGTAGCCTCCAACCTGATGGCATGAACATCAATTTCTCAAACTTCTGGGAACTGACCACCCCCTCTCCTCCCCCATTCCCATCTCCTTACCTGACCATCACCTCACTCGAGAGCTCCTTCCCGTTCCTTTCTTCCATGGCCTTCTATCCTCTCTTATCGGATTCCCCCTTCTCCAGGCCTTTAATCTCTCATCAAATGACTTCCCAGCTCTTTGCTTCACACCTCCCTCTCCCGGTGTCACCTATCACTTAATACCTCATACTTTTCCTCCCCTCCGCCCACCTTCTTACTCTGACTTCTCATCTTTTTTCTCCAGTCTTGATGAAGGATCTCAGCCCAAAATCTCGACTGTTTACTCTTTTCCATAGAAGCTGCCTGGCCTGCTGAGTTCTTCCAGCATTTTGTGTGTGTGTTGCTTGGATTTCCAGCATCTACAGATTTTCTCGTTTGTGATTTACCTATCCAAATTTTTCTTATATGTTGATATCAAACCCACATCCACCACTTCCACTGGCAACTTGTTCCACTCTTACCAACATCTAAGTGAAGAGATTCTTACTGAGAGTTTGACCAACAGTCGTTTCTCAGGATGCTAAATAAAGTTGCAATGCCCTCGTCAACCCTTACCGACTGTTTTTTAAAAATCTATGCTCTGGAGGAAGCATTCCACTTGGATGCATTACAACTTTGACTGGCAACTGCTCTGCATGAGACCATAAGAAACTGCAGAGCTGTGGACAGAGCTCAGCACATTACAGAAACTAGCCTCCCCCTCCACAGAAGGCTATCGTTTCCAAAGCCTCTGTAAAGTAGCCACATAATCAAAGACCTCACCTACCTCACTCATTCTCACTCCTATAGGACTGAATATACGAAAGCCTGAAAGCACCTATCACCAGACTCAAGGACAGCTTCTACCTTGCTTCCCTGGTACAATAAAATGAACTCAAACTACCTCATATCTTTTTTCTCTGCAACCACACTTTCTCTGTTGCTGTATGAACGATATGCAAGCCAACCTTTTCACTGTATTTCAGCACTTGACAATAATAAACCAAGAATTCCAATAATTGGAACTCACACTGGCTAGTGCACCATGGACTATTAAATAGAAAGGTTATATCCACAGTGGATACCATCTCAAAATGTTGCAACATTCTGAATGAAGTGTGGGATGGTTTGGCATGTCACATTATTGATGTCACAATTTATTCTGAACTCAGATCAACCACTGAACGAAAACCCAGATGCACTGTATCAAGCTATCATGGGTGACAAATTCATAGAAGAACTCTAAACTTCAGTGAAAAAAGGATTCTAAAATTGTGAACTAAACTACAGTTTATTTCAAGTGTCAGCCAGTATAAGGGACTCCGGCAAGCTGCTGTCTGTGGCCAATGCCCCAGCAGGGTTGAAGGGTTTAAGACATCGTAGCCATTCTGCACATTGCAAGACACCACCAACAGCAATGAGAACAATAAGAGGTTAAATGTCACTTATAGCAGCAACGTGAGGCAACAATGGCTGACAGCATAAAAGCAAAAGTGAAGTTATTCAATATAGCAAAATGATTGAGAATTTTGGAAATCTTAAAAATAACAGGAGGAACCAAAAAAGCAATGAGAAAAAGATGAAGTATGAAGGTAGCTAGCCAAAAATATAGAAGAGGATACCAAAAGTTGTTGTTCAGATATACAAAGAATAAAAGACGCACGATTGGATAATGGACTGCTGGAAAATGACGCTAAAGAGGTAGTAATGGGAACAAAGAAATTGCAGACGAACTGAATAATACTCGGTGTCAGCCTCCACTGTGGAAGACACCACAACATGCTAGAAATTCAAGAGTGTCAGGAGGCAGAATCAGAATCAGAATCCTTTATTATCGCCAAGTATGTGGACACATACAGGGAATTTGATGCTGGTTTCCCTGAGCTCTCGCTGTACAGAATCAAAAAGCAAACAATAGTGCAAATAATCGTGAACTATATACAGTGAGGTATACCTGTGTATCTATAGGTGGACTTGGTTTATAATAGACTAAAATTCAAGTGTTCATAAGACTGATGGCATACGAAAATAAACTGTTCTTGTACCTATTTGTCCTGGCATACAGTGATCTAAAGCGCCTACCAGAAGGAAGGAGTTGGAACAGGTGATGTCCAGGGTGTGATGGGTCTACAATAATGCTGCTTGCTCGCTTCCTGACTCTAGATGCATAGAAGTGAGAGTAGTTGCTGTAACTAAGGGAAGGTACTTAGGAAACTGGCAGGTCTGAAGGTAGATAAGCAACCTGGACAAGATGGACTCCATGCCACAGTTCTGAAAGAGGTAGCTGTGCAGGCCTTAGTAACCTTTCAAAAATCACTAGATTGTGAAGTAGTTCCAGATGACTTGAAAACTACAAATGTCACTCCACTCTTTTTAAGAAGAAAGGGAAGCAAAAGACATGGGATGATTGGCCAGTTAGCCAGCTTTCAGTGGTTGGGAAGATGTGGGATTCCAGTAGTAAGGATGATGTTTTGGGGTACTTAGAGGAACACGATAAAATAGGCAGAAGTCAGCATGGTTTAAGGGGACTTGTTGCCTGACAAACCTGTTGAAATTCTTTGATGTAGTAACAAGCAGGATAGACAGCAGATATTGTTTACTTGGATTTTCAAAAGCATTTGACAAAGTGCTACATATTAGGCTGGTGAACAAGAACCAATGGTATTACAGCAAAGATTCTAGCATAGACACAAGTTTATGGCCGACTGGCAGAAGACAACATTTAAGTAGTAAGAATAAGTGGGGCTTTTTCTGATTGGCAGCAGGTATCGCTGTTGGGTCTGCTACTTTTCATATTATATGTTAATGATCTGGATGAGGAAGCTGACGGATTTGTGGCCTACTCTGCAGATGATGCAAAGCTGGAGGGGCATGTAGTGTTGGAAGCAGGGAGTTTGGAGAAGAACTTGGGACAGGTTAATAGAATGGGCAAAGAGGCAGATGGAATACAGCACAAGGAAGTGTATGGTCATGCACTTCGGTAAAAGGAAAAAAGGTGTAAACTACTTTCTAAAGGCTGGCAAATTCAGAAACCTAAGATACAAAGGGACTTGGGAGTCCAAGTAACAGTACAGGCTTCCCTAAAGGTAATTTGTAGGTTGAGTTGATAGTAAGGGAAGCAAATGCAATGTTCACATTCACTTCCTGAGGGCCAGAATGTAGAAGCAAGATGTAATGTTGAGGCTCTGAGACGTTGGTCACACCATATTTGGGGTATTATGAGCAGTTTTGGGTCTATATCTGAGAAAGGATATGCTGGTATTACATAGAATAGTTAATGTATGAGTAATGTTTAGTGACTCTGAGGCTATACTCACTGACATGTAGAATAATGAGGGTGGATCGCATTGAAGCTTATTGAATATTGAAAGACTTAGATAGAGTGGATATGGAGAGGATGTTTCCTATCATGAAGAGATTAGGGCCAGACAGCACGGACTCAATAGAAGGGCACCCTTGTAGAACAGATTAGGAGGAATTTCTTTATCCATAATTTAATGGAATTCATTGCCACAGACGGCTTTGGAGGTAATGTCACTGGGTATATTTAAAGTGAAGGTTGATATGTACTTTATTAGTAAGGGTGTTGAAGGTTATGGGGAGAAGGCAATAGAATAGGGTTGAGGGGGAAAATAAATCAGCCATGATCTCATGGCAGAGCAGACTTGATGGTCTGAATGGCCTAATTCTGCTCCTGCATTTTATGGTCTTACTTCACTCATTAGCTTTTGAAAAGCAAAGCTACTTATCTAAAGCTCAAATGCAAGCAACTGAGCAGTATTGTCAGAAGTGTCAGCTTACAAGCAAAAAATGATCAAAGTACAATTATTCTAATATATATATATATATATATATATATATACACACACACACACACAAAAATCAACTACAGCCTCCAAAATTCTGAGGAAAAACCTATACACTAATGAGATCCAACTGTTTATTGATATTAAAAAATTATGAATAACTTCAATGTCCTCTTTTGCAATACATCCAACTATCTAGCTGGGAGGATTTTTGTTTTGCTGGGGATCTGCTGAAGAACTATTTTTGCAAAGTTGAAGGATTTTCTTCTATTTAATCTGATTACAATTCATTTTCATACATGGATATTACTGCTAGGATTAGTGACCTGTACAGCACCAAATAACTGTCTAATTAATAAACGATTAAAACAATACTGGAAAGCCTAAAATCCCGATGAGTCTGACATAAAAGATGAACTATTTCTCTCTACAACTGCTGCCTGACCTGCTACATCTTCCGTCATTTTGTTTTTATTTCAGTTTTTTTTAAAAGAATCAAAGTTCATGATTGGATTGGAGTCAAGTACAAGTCAGGCATAAGAAGGCCAACTAAATGAGTTTGCAATTAATGAAGCGTCCCATTTGTTACATAACTTAAAAAAAACTTCTTCAAAGGGGATTATCAAGTTTATTGTAGTAATATTCAAGTTTAATTTAAAAGCAACCTTGGCAGAGAGTTGGTATTTATTTCTTGTCTCTCTCAACATTACTCAAAAGGCATGTAGACATGACAGCAAAATCAAAACGAACTTTTCTCACAGTGTACCAAGGCTATGTGGAAATATATCTGTAACCCTGAAGTCTTCATGAATTTCTAAGTTTTGTAAAATGTAATGTGACAAAAATGCAACCCATGAAATCCCAAGGTGTTTTGCTGGTTTGGATGGGAGGCTTACAAGACTGGGTGTGGTTTATGATAGGAAGCAGTATGTTTTTTTTAAATGACAGGAGATTTGTTTTAATGGCTTGGGGTGGGGATGGGGGATGTTTTGACAAAAAGAGGTAAACAGGCTAGAGCTTCTAAAGAACAAATGTCAGAACCAGATAAGGATAAAGATAACGGAGGAATGTCATGGAATGGAACAACCTAATAACTGTTCAAACCTTGTTTGAGACACAAGATCGAAAATGTTTTCCAGGCAATACTTGGCTGGAACATAGAACTATCTTTGCAAATAAAATAATAAAAGCACTATAACATGATCCACTCTGAATGTGTTGTAGCTTGTTACTTTATATTAGAAGACACAGCTGAATGGCACATGACAATTAGTATATTCCTCCACTATGGCAAAGTAACTGGACTTGGCTCTGAATCAGTATTGAGTTAAAAAGGATCTGCATAGTGACATAGTTCAAGCAAATGGTAAGCCATTTCTTCAAGAGGTTCTAGAAAAAAAATTAGCATTCAGCCTCTTCAAGATACTTCAACATTCAAGAACTCTCCAGAACCAATGAATTGTCCTTATGAATTTTGACATGGCCTGGATTGACAGTTAGCAAAATAAAAGGGTGTATATAGTGACCCAGAACATTTTTTTATAGATAGTACAAGGATCCTCAGCAGAGTTTATCAGAACATAGGTGTTCACCTGCATTAAAACAACAACACTTCAAGAAAACCTGCAAATTTCATTGGGAAGTGCAGAAATATCAAACAATAAAATTTTGGAGTCCTCGTCACATTTCCAAATCCATTGGAAAATTGATATACTAATACATAATGTTTTAAAAAGTGAAATGGAGTGTTTGAATAGAGTAACACAGTTTCCATGGAAAATCTGCAAGTCCAGCAAATCCCAAGGTATCTATTATAGGAGTTCTATTGTACAAATGCAAGCTTTTTTTCTTGCCTTTTGTACAGAAAGCTAGATTACCCCTCAGCTTAATGCCTTATTCAGAAACCATTATAGGCAATGCCCAGGTTATGCAATTGTCCTTTCTGTAAGCCAATTCTTTCTGCAAGTCAGAAATGTACATTTTCTATATTAACTGATAGCATATAGTTCTGCCTACACATTATAATTGAAATCCTTATTCACTTTAATGATACCCATAATTAAACTAATCATAGTCATACTTTATTAATCCCTGGGGAAATTGGTTACATATATGTATTGGGAATGTAATATATACTGCATCCTGTCAGTAATGCAGACCACAAATAGTTTTATTAACAGCAAAATACAAGATGTTAGAAGACACAAGTAATTCTGAAGATGTCGGAAATCTGGAGCAACACACACAAAATGTTGGAGGAACTCAGTAAATCAGGCAGCATCTATGGAGGGGAAGAGGTCAATTTTTCAGGCCAAGAAACTTCATCAGGACTGGAAAAGAAGGGAGCAGAAGGCAGACCAAGAACATCGGGAGAAGGGGAAAGAGAACAAGCTGGCAGATGATAGGTACTGGGGAAGGTGGGGTGGGGGTGGGTGGTGGAGGAGGATAATGTGAGAAAATGGAGAGATTTGTGCAAAAGATAAAGGGCTGAAAGAGGAATACAACAGGCCAGCAGTGAACTATGGAATAGAGGAGATGGGGAAGCCGAGGGAGATGATGGGCAGGTCATGAGGTGGAGGAGGAAAAGAGGAGTGAAAGAGCCACCAGAATAGGGGGAAAAACCAAAAAAGAGGGGAAACCAGATAAGAATATTTACTGGAAGTTAGAAAAATCAATGGTCATGACATCATGGTGGAGACTAACTACTCAGACAGAATATGAAGTATTGTTCCTCCAAACTGTGTCTGGTCTCATCATGACAATATAGAAGGCCATGGACAGACATGTTGGTGTGGGAATAGGGAGCTGAACTGAAATGAGTAACCACCAGGAGATCCTGTTTGTTGTAAGTACAAGGATTTTAATTTTTCTTTGGAGAGTATTACTGTCTGAAATGGTGCCAGCTTTCTGATTTGGCTTCAGTGCTATATAATGGTGAACTGAAAATGTAGTACAATCAACATCAATAAATTTATTCTTTAATGAAGACATGTCATGGAATTTGGTCTCCATCAGAAGTGGAGTAAATGCCTAGTACATTTTGGGACTATGTTGATAACTTGGTCTGATTATGGAACACAGGGAAACCCCTCCCACCCCTCATTGTAACAATCTGATTAATAGAAATTTGCCCTTACAGAACTCAAATCTCTACACTGATTTGAAATATGGAATAAAATATTCTTTTCAGAACTTTAATGAAAAATAAAGTGTGCACTAATGACATGTGCTAATGACAGAAATTGCAATACAGAACTTTTTCTAGAAACATGACTCACTCTCATAACGAGGTTATTGGTGTATGTATGACATTAGCTCCAGATGTGACATTTTGAAGTGGATCATGAAAAATTATCTTTAGTTTGAAAGAGTTTGTGTAAACCTCGTCTTCAGATTTTGATGAAAACTTAGTTGCTTCTATAATGAAGGAAGGCCTTCAGTAAGTGGGAACATACAAGGATATTTTAGTGATGGTAATTAGGAACAAAGAGGTGACTAGGTATTTATCTAGCATGTGACAGAACGTATATAGCCTAATCAATCTAATATTGCTCGCAATATGTTTAAGATTACTATTGTCAAAGCAAAGGAACGTTGTACTGGAATTCTATTCCAAAATGCTCTGCAAAATTCTTAAGGGATATGGAGGACTCCTGGATCACAAGACTACAAGACATAGGAGCAAAATTAGACTATTCAGCCCATCTATTCTGCTCTGACATCCCATCATGGCTGATTTATTTTCCCCTCTCAACCTCGTTCTCCACACCCTGACTAACCGAGAACTTACCAACCTCCACTTTGAATATACCCAATGATTTGCCCTCCACAGTCATCTGTGGTGATAAATTCCATTGATTCACCACCTCTGGGTAAAGAAATTCCTCTTCTGAAGGGATGTCCTTCTATTTTCAAATAGAAAATTGTCAAATGTGATTATAGATTAACATCTGCCGGACGATGCTGAGGATGTTCTACGAGTCTGTGGTGGCCAGTGCTATCATGTTTGCTGTTGTGTGCTGGGGCAGCAGGCTGAGGGTAGCAGACACCAACACAATCAACAAACTCATTCGTAAGGCCAGTGATGTTGTGGGGATGGAACTGGACTCTCTGACGGTGGTGTCTGAAAAGAGGATGCTGTCTAAGTTGCATGCCATCTTGGTCAATGTCTCCCATCCACTACATAATGTACTGGGTGGGCACAGGAGTACATTCAGACAGAGACTCATTCCACCGAGATGCAGCACAGAGCGTCATAGGAAGTCATTCCTGCCTGTGGCCATCAAACTTTACAACTCCTCCCTTGGAGGGTCAGACATCCTGAGCCAATAGGCTGGTCCTGGACTTATTTCATAATTTACTGGCATAATTTACATATTACTATTTAACTATTTATGGTTCTATTACTATTTATTACTTATGGAGCAACTGTAACCAAAACCAATTTTTCCCGGAATTAATAAAGTATGACTATGACTATGACTAGTATTTCATTTAGAGATACAGCGTGGAGTAGGCCTTCCCAGCAGCCCCGGCAACCGGCAATAAACCCAATTAACCCTAACCTAATCATGGGACAATATGTAATACCCAATTAACCTAGCCAGTATGCTTCTGCACTGGGGGAGGAAACCAGAGGGCCTGAAGAAAACCCATGTATTCCACAGGGAGGACATACAGAGACTAATTACAGAACGGCACAGAAATTGAACTCTGAAGTGCCTTGAACTGCAATAGTATTGTGCTGCTATGCTACTGTTAAACCACTATGTCTTAATTAGAAAACTGTGGGCACACGACAGGTCACCAAATATGTTAAGTTCAAGATCAAGTGTATTGTCAAGTATCACAACTTGGTATGGAAGCTGCACTGCAGCAAACAGCAGGATTCCTATAAAGGGTAGTCAAAACTGCCCAACGCAAAATGAGCACCAGCCTATTGCTATCAAGGACATATATACAGAAGGGTGCCGGAACAGAACCAATAACATCATGAAGGATACCACCCACCCCGCTCTTGGACTGTTTGTCCCACTCCCATCAGGGAGGAGGCTACCACACTCCATGTCAGGACTACCACACTCAAAAACAGTTACTTTCCTCAAACAGCAAGACTGATCAATACCACCCCACCCCCACAACCCACCAACTCCATCACAACTACTTCCTATTAGTCACCTTATGTACAGCCTGGCTGTCACTTTATGGACATATAATCAATCTACGTATATAAGCAATCTTTCATTTTACTTTGTGTTTTATTATTATATTATGTTCTTTATCTTTCTTGGCTTTTTTGTGCTGTATCAGATCCATAGTAAATTATTTCATTCTCCTTACAGTTGTGTACAGGAGATGACAAGACAATTTTGAATCTCATAATTCACCTGTGTACCTGGCTGGTCGCAGGGAGCTCAGCAGTCTCACACCCTGGGGTGGGAGAGGATAGGTAGAAGCTGTTCCTCATCCTAACAATCCTTGTCCGAACGCTATGGTACCTCCTGCCTGATCATAAGGTGGGTGGGGGGCAGGCAACGAGATTATGGGATGGATGGTTGGGATCCTTGACAATGCTAAGGGCCCGTGTACACAGCGCTCCTAACATCTTAAAGTAGCCCTTGAAATATCCAGGTAGAGGCACATAGAGATCAGGAGGAGGCAAGGCAATAGAAGTGAAGTATATGCCCCTTTCCCACGCTCCCCACCCCCATGTCTATCCTGTGACCCAAAAGGGCCTTGAGTTCAGGGACAGAATACTTCGTCAATATCAGGCCCACTCATTTTCATTTCTGGGTATAGCTGCACTCTTAACAGCATACACTAGAATACATTATTGAAGGTTACAGTTTCTTAGTACCTCCAACTGTAATTTTTTAAATCTCAGAATGGCACACGCACAAATGGCTTTAAGATTCTGTTGTACTATTATTCCTACCAATCTCTGTGCCATATTTTATTCTACTTGAAACTAAGTTTATTAATATGAATGATTTCCAGCTAAACATGGTGAGAGGTACAATGAAGTATATGGACAGGGAAGATCTGGTGTCCATTGTTCTGACTTCAGGAAGTTGAAAAATTTACCCCCACCCCTAAGAAAGAGGCAAAAACTTTTTTTTTGTGTATAGTTCCAACTGGTTTGGAACATCAATTTTACAGTTTACCTCTGAATAGACATCTTTGCCTCAGGACCTCCTCAGAAGCCAGGTGACTGTTGACTAGACAATCCACCACCTGAGATACATTCAAAATTTAAAATAAAAAGGATGGTGGATGTTCAAAAGCAAAATACTACAGATCTGGTCATTTAAATGAGATGGGAAAATGAGGTGCACAGCAAAGCAGATTAGCAGGAGGTTCACATTGCCTACTCCCATTGATATTTGGTGGTTCTTGCCTTATACCATTTACATCATTCCTTTCTTTACTTTAAGATCTCTATTTTTTGCTTTGTTTTACTGGCTTCATTTTTAAACATACAGCATCAAGTTTTCTTCAATAAAAGATACCAATATCAAATGTAACCTGTTGTTGAAGTACTATACACTGCCAAATCAAACCCAAAGGTGCGCCAAAATTTATCCATTTTTCAAAACCTCATTGGAGAACATTTCTTTTACAGCAACACAATATCTGTGATTACTAACAGAATTATCAGTAGCTCTGATTTGAGTATCAGTTCATGAAACATGATCCAAGGTAAATAAAAGAACTATAAAGTAGCATGCCAGAACCCCAAACTACTCTTCCATAATAGCAGCTAATCCAAGGATTTGGAGAGAAAAAGCAACAGCATCAAGACACTGGCAGCACTACTAAATTCCAAGAAGACATATCATGCTAGCACTTAATCAAGCAGCAGACCACGAATGAGTAATGTTTTGAGCTGATGAATTGCAAATCCTGTCCAAAAAATAACGAGTTGGGAGAAGAATCTGAAAAGTAATTACACAATCCATTCAGAATCAGGTTTATCATCACCAGCATGTGACGTGAAATCTGTTAACTTAGCAGCAGCAATTCAATGCAATACCTAATCTAGCACAGAGAAAACATAATAAAGAAAACATAATAATCAACAAGTAAATCAATTATATACAGTGAATAGATTAAAAAACATGCAAAAACAGAAATATTTTTTTAAAAAGTGAGGTAGTGTCCAAAGCTTCAATGTCCATTTAGGAATTGGATGGCAGAGGGGAAGAAGCTGTTCCTGAATCACTGAGTGTGTGCCTTCAGGCTTCTGTATCTCCTACCTGAGGGTCACAGTGAGAAAAGGGTCAAGACAGAGAGAACTAACAAAATTCTCCAAGAATTTTCAGACTACCAGATGAAAATTGACCAAACCACAAAGAAATAACAAGACAGATGACTGAAATTTTGAGAACATGATGAGCTCAACACAAAATAATAACTCTTTTCTTCCCTGACCTGCTGAGTATTTCAAGTGTAGATTTCAAGCAACGGCCTTGAGGACAGAGGAGAAAAACAGAGGGGTTTTGGTAGGAAACCACAAAGAATATAGATCTCTGGTAGCTATAGAAATACCCTTCAATAATGGAGGGAGTACATGTGGAGATGTACAAGCATTTAGAACTAGAAAGTGCACCTTAGTGGTTGTTCAGTAAGTTCGGAAGGGCTTGGTTCAGTGGTGACAGACTGCCTAAGAATGAAGTGTCAGCCTAGTGAGTTGCAACACGGGTCATGCCGAACTAAAACCATACTCGATACACATAGCTGAGATATTACACAAGTCAGATCACAGCTCTGTAGTCACAGAGCACAAACAGCACAGATAAAGGCCCTTCAGTCCAACAAATCCACATTTTAAAAAAATGACACTAAGGTTGGTAGACAGCACAGAGGATTATTGTAGGATGCTGCACCATCCACTTACGTAATGTAACCAATTAATCTGCTAACCAGTATGTTTTAGAGATGAGGGAGAACAGAGCACCTGGAGGAAACTCACATGGTTATGTGGAGAACACGCAAACTCCTTTTAGATAACAGCAGGAATTTAACTCATATTGCTAGCACTTTAACAACAATACACCAACCACTATACTACTAGCCTGCACTTAAGGAATCTACTGAGGCTAAGGTAGCAGGGAATCTTCCGTGAAGCCAAAAAGGGAATATTAAGACAATCAGGATGCCATACAAAAAGAACAGCACGATACCTTCTGCCAAAGTATTCATGATGCATTTATATTCAAAAGGGGATTCGTTTATTATTCGATTATGAAGACACGTAGTCCCCTTTTATTGTCATTTAGTAATGCATGCATTAAGAAATAATACATTATTTCCTCCGGTGTGATATCACAAAAACACAGGACAAACCAAGACTGAAAAAGTTGACAAAACCACATAATTATACATACAGTTACAACAGTGCACAATACCATAACTTGATGAAGAAGTCCGTGAGCACAGTAAAGTTCAAAGTTTCTCAAATGTCCCACATCTCAGGCAGACGGGAGAAGGAAGAAAAACTCTCCCTGCCATGCCCACCACAATCTGACTGAGTCATCCGAAAACTTCGAGCTCTGGTCAGCTCTCCGACACCGAGTATTGAGCGCCATCTCAGTCTGAGCGATTCGACCTCTTTCTCGGTCCCCAAAAGCAGGCAAGGCCAGGGATTTTGAGGCCTACCCTCCAAAAGATTCCCCACCACACAGTAACGACAAGCAGCGGATGGGCATTTCAGAAATTTCTCCAGATGTTCCTCTGTGCTTTCACGTCTATCGCCATCAAATCAGAAGTTGTCCACAGCCCCTATTTAACAGATACAACATCATTTTTCACCGGAAAGCTGCGCACGCACGGTGCGCTGCCATCTTCTCCTCCCGCCCTTTTCTTTTCTTTTGCCAAATTTGCAGGGAATCTGCAAGATGCAGGGAAGTGCTCCTTTATGTTTCAGCCTCATGAAATTGGTTCCAACTCATGAGAGTTCACACTTCTACTACAATCACATTGAAACTTTGTTGCTTGCTGTGAATTAATGGTGAACAGTAGTTTGGGGCTCTGAATCCAAACCACTATGAACAGTATTAGTTTTAAGACGACATTATAAAGCCAGGACACACTGATCCAAAGAAAGAAATCAAGAGGTTTTAGAGAAGAAAGAATGGTATTCAAACCACTACACTTCAGTTCCTAATTTTGTTCTTGCACATACTAACTTCATTTCACTTTTTATTGGATGTGAAGGGGGTGGGGTAGGAGGAAAGCGGAAAGGGAAAGGGGAGAGATCTCTGCATGACTGACATGGCCAGCATTCATTTCCCATACCAAACTGTACTTCAACCAAGTTCTATCTCTTGCTCTATGGAAATGGTTAATTTAGCACTCAATTACTAGTCCAGCAACTTAACCACTGTTATCATTGTCACCATCATCCCAAAGAATATTCTCCCAAAGGTTAAATATAAGCATTCATAAACATAATTCCTTTAACTGTATGCAGTGTACTGCCTGTTACTTCGTGGCATGAATTTGTAACGGTAGCAAATTACACAGCCTTCACACAAACCAGGCTTGAGGTGGGAGAGGCATCTCAATCTCACAAGTTTGGCGATACTGGTGTGCCTTCCCCAGACTCATGCAGCCAAGGAAGCTAGGGAGTTTCATATAGTTTTTTTTAAACAAATACTTAAGAAATGAGCAAACAAACATGCTACTTAATGATGAAACTTGATCACTAGTTGCCACCAACCTTCCTTTTCCCTCAGATTTTAACCACCATCTTCCCCATTTAGTACGAGCAACTCCCTGGCTTTAATCAAACCATGACATTTCTCTAAAATTTTATTGGCACCTGCACAAAGCAAAACTCAGTTCTTTATTCCTCTCCACCCACCCCGCCCCCAAAAAAGTGTAATATGACCACATAGCCCAGATTTGCATTAACATTAGCAGATATGAATTATTATGGTAGTGCTCTCAACTGCACATCACTTCCTACTTTGGACTGCATCAATGTCATTTCCCAGGGAGAACATGCAGTCCCCAGGTTACTCAAGGGTTTCATTTCCAAGAATTGCCTTTAAGCCTGAAACCTATATTCTATAACCATATCATATTGCTCTACACACAAAATTGTTCTAGTTCATTTCATTGAATAATCACCTTGTTAGTGGAGTATATACTGTACCCAGTCATTAAAGGATGTTATTGAACATTATTACTAGCTTTATACATAATTTGTATCGTTTATTAAGTCAGATCATTTGTAACCCCTGTACCTCTTAAATATTCCTGCAACACAAATGGAGATATTTTGTCATTAACTGTATGGATCCACAACACATCTCATATCTCCAGTCTTTCTCAGTAGATTTAAAGATTGCTTGCACAATAATCCATCCCCTAGCCAGGGGCTTAGCAATATGATCTCATCTACAACATTTACTGAAGCCTTTGTTCTAACCTTTCATTAAAACTCTCAAGAGATGTCATTGAAAATCAATGTGCAAACTCTTCAAACATTTCATAGTTGAATGGATGTCACAGGTTACAAACAGAGCCAGACCGGAAAGGTTGGAGGCTCACTTCCTGGAATGTGCCAAGGGAGATGAAGCCTGTTGCGCTTTACTTAGAACAAAGAGCTAAAGCTGGAATAAAACTGCACTTTGATCCAACCAGCTACAAAATCCAAGCAAACATTTTGAGTATGCTGTATTGGCACACGAACGCAGGCCTCCAGCATATCCTTCGGTTGTGTTGGTTGTTAACAAAATGACTCATTTCCATAAGACATGGGAGCAGAATTAAGCCATTTGTCCCACAGAGCCTGCTCCGCCATTCCATCATGTATACTTATCATTCCTCTCAAACTCATTCTCCTGCCTTCTCCCCATAACCTTTGACAACTTTACTAATCAAGAATCAACCGTCACTTTAAATATACTAAATGACTGGGCCTCCACACCTGTCAGTGGCATTAAATTCCACAGATTCTCCACCCTCTGGCTCAAAAAAATTCCTCTTTGTCTCTGTTCTAAAGGGACGTCCTTGTGTTCTGAGTCTGTGTCATCTGGTCCTGGACACTCCCACTACTGGAACAACCTATCTAATGTCCACTCTATCACTGTTTCGATGTGCATGTGTTAAATAAACGAATCCAGATCAAAATAATCAAACCAACTTTACACCATTCCTGCTGGGGAGCCTACTCAAACATTTTTCTAATATCATTTCAGTAATTCTGACCAGTTCAGGGCCAGGTCTTCAAGATGTGTGCAGTTTTGGGCTTCTTATTTTAGAAAGGATGTGCTGACATTGGAAAGGGTTCAGAGAAGATTCATGAAAATGATTCTGGGAGTGAAAGGGTTACTGCATGAGGAACGTCTGGCAACTCTTGGGCTGTATTCCCTGGAGTTCAGGAGAATGAGGGGGGGGATCTCATAGAAACATTCAGAATGTTAAAAGGCCTGAACAGATTAGATATGGCAAAGTTATTTCCCATGGTAAGGGAGTCTAGGACAAGAGGGCATGTCTTCAGGATTGAAGGATGTCCTTTTAGAACTGAGATGCAGAAAAATTACTTTAGTCAGAGGGTGGTAAATCTGTGCAATTTGTTGCCACAAGCTGCTATGGAGGCCAAGACATTGGGTGTATTTAAGGCAGAGATAGATAGGTTCTTGATTAACCAGGGCATCAAAATGTATGGGGAGAAGGTAGGGGTGTGGGGATGACTGGAAGAATTGGATCAGCCCATGGTTGAATGGCGGAGCAGACTTGATGGGCCAAGTGGCTTGCTTCTGCTCCTATATCTTATGGTCTTACGTGCAACTTTCAGCAGCTTCCCAGTATCTAAACCTTTCTGTTGTACATGAATGGGATCAGACTACTACTTATAGTTTTGTTTTTGAACAGCAGATACTGGTAGTGATTCTAACACTACTAGCATTTATTTTCATCTCGACCAGAGTTCTCTTCTACCCCACCAACATATGAGCTTCAACCCAGTACTGGATTGCTCAGAAGAGCAACAGTAAAAGAATCACTCCAGCCAGTCTTACAACAAAGGAAGAAAGACATTGTGGGGGAGGATACATTGTCATGACTTGACTGATTTCCTAGATAAGAAATAGGAAGGGTGAAGCTAGTATGTTGCAGTGAAGTCTGCCTGGGCCTTCATCTGCCACACTTGTGTGCATTGCTCTGCATGCTGCCCTTCCTCTTCCTTGATACGCACTGCTACACTGAGTGAGTGCAGAACAGTTGGCTGGGATGACAGCAATCAATCTATTTGTTCGTTGGTGCATCTGCATCCTTCCACTGAATGAGCTAAATGATGGATTTATGCCAATTTCTAAAACAGTTTATTCAAAAGATAAAAATGGAGAATACTGAAATCACACAGTATATTATGCTGCATCCAAGGACTGGGAAAGTCGTTTCAGGTCAGGAAACTTCGATCATGGGAGTCCAGTTTAAAACACAACACCCTGTCACTTTGCTTAAAAAAAGTTGCCATTTTACTGACAGCACTTGTGCCAGGAACCTGGCACATATCCCTGCCCCACCTGGTACTAAACACGATACCAGAAACTTCACGGAGGGTTCAGGTTTCTGCTGGCAGTCTCACATTGAAACAGTTCAACTACTCTTATTGCCACATGCATAAAAAGGCAGTGATGAAAGCCAGCTTGTGAGACTTTTTTTTAATAAAACTAGACAGTACACAGATTTAGGTCAAGGAGCAACTGACAACTAGTCCCCCACTCCCAATCCTGCCCAACTGGGTTCAGACACTACAGGTTTGTAAAATATTGATTTAGATCCAACTTTTAATAGAATTAACAGCAGAGGCTGGAAATCTGAAATGACGTCAGACAATGCTGTACATACTCAGTTGGTCAGGCAGCATCTGTGGGGAAAAATAATAATGTTTCAGGTCAAATTCCCTTTATCATAACTGGGAAACATACAACCAAGTTCCCAACAGAGGAAGTGGAAAGGGAAGGATAGAACAAAGTGAATATCTTTGCTAGAGAAGCAGCAGAGGGATAAACTGCATAAGTTACCCAGTCGATGGCTTAATGGAGAAAATAAGGAGGAAAAAAGTTAAAAACGGTAAAATGGGGACAGCTAAAGAATGCAAAGGAACTCAAAACGTTGTTACACACAGGACTCCAGATCACACCCTGCAGTTCAGCCTGTGCTAATGGAGAAGGAAAAAAATAAATTTATCACAGACTTATGACCTACTGCAGAAATCCAGTTCCAAACAATGAAAGCAAATTGCCCAAAGCTGTAGAATTCAATATAGCCCAGAAGATTACAATGTGCCTATAATCACAAAATGAGATGAAGTTGTGCATTGTTGTTACCACACAGGTGATAGGTTACAATGGGAAATGGAAAGAAGGATTAAAGTGGGAGGTCAGGGAGAACTCCAGGTCACTCCTACAGACTGATGAGTGCATTACCTGTAGTCAAGTACAATAGTAGAATATTGTAGACACTGAATAGTGAATGCACACTTGATTGGAAGAAATGCAAGTGAAAAACTAGTCAACTTGGAAGGACAGTTCGGGTATCTGAATGATGGGATGGAAGAGATAAAAAGAACTGCTCCAACATCTGTCATTGTTGAAGGTGGGGCTTGCAGTGTAATTGAGGTTGTTATTACTTAGCAAAGGATGATTTGTTTTAATGCTGTCGTGTTCTGACACCATGAGTGAGGACACTAATGAAGTTTACCAATGTTTTGTTTGTCTTATCTCCCCTTGTTTTGTGTGATAAACACTTGATTACATTACTCCTGCTATCTACGGTATCACAAATCTTGCCCATGTTCTACTTCGTAAAACTATTCTAGATGTAACAAGTTTAAACAAGTTCAAACCAAAATTACAAACCCAAGTATTTTATCCATGATACATGCTTAGCTTGCCAAGAACTTTGAGCACTTTCTATTATTTGGTACATGACAGGTTTTGCTGTTTGTTATATGGTCAAAAACAAAGCAGCAGATTTCTTAACATCTGATCTTTGCAAGCTGTGAAATTTCACTCTTTCAGAAAACAATATTATAAGATAGTGTTCCAAAACCCTCTTATTGAAGAAAAGTACATTTGGCAATATCAAGTTCATGCTGCTAAGAACATCAGAATAGAAACACCATTGCCAGCTTTAAATGCTGATACATTCCATTACTAAACAGCTTAACAGAAAAAAATCTGGATTCTCAAAAAAATAAGTGTAAGAAGGTGTGGTCAAGTCTGGAGAGAATAAAAGTAAAACTTAATGCAGACCTGAGCAGTTTGGAACTGAATATTTAGCGCAAAACGGTGTCTCAACAAATACTGACACTCATACAAACATTAAATCCATCTAATAAATACAAATGGTGTTGTTTTGTGAAGTACAGGGGCTTACAGTTTCACAGATAGCTAAAACTGACTATGCCAGTAGTGTCTTAAGAAAAAAGATGTGGAATCATAACCAATGCCTAAACAAAACAGAGCCAGTTCTTTCTCCTTTGTCTTCTGGGATTTTACATAGAATAGGTAAGTGGCAAAGTAAGGAGTCTCTAAAAGAGATTTTTCAGGACCTGGAAGTGAGTGAAGGTTTAGCTCTCAGAACCACAAGTGCCAAATCAAATTCAATGTTGGTGTAATACATAAACAACAGGAATTCTGCAGATGCTGGAAATTCAAGCAACACACATATTATTCTCCGTAACTTCCGCCACCTCCAACGGGATCCCACCACTAAGCACATCCTTCCCTCCCCCCCGCCTCTGCATTCCGCAGAGATCGCTCCCTACGCAACTCCCTTGTCCATTCGTCCCCCCCATCCCTCCCCACTGATCTCCCTCCTGGCACTTATCCGTGTAAGCAGAACAAGTGCTACACATGCCCTTACACTTCCTCCCTTACCACCATTCAGGGCCCCAAACAGTCCTTCCAGGTGAGGCAACACTTCACCTGTGAGTCGACTGGGGTGATATACTGCGTCCGGTGCTCCCGATGTGGCCTTTTATATATTGGCGAGACCCAACGCAGACTGGGAGACCGCTTTGCTGAACATCTACGCTCTGTCCGCCAGAGAAAGCAGGATCTCCCAGTGGCCACACATTTTAATTCCACATCCCATTCCCATTCTGACATGTCTATCCACGGCCTCCTCTACTGTAAAGATGAAGCCACACTCAGGTTGGAGGAACAACACCTTATATTCCATCTGGGTAGCCTCCAACCTGATGGCATGAACATCGACTTCTCTAACTTCCGCTAAGGCCCCACCTCCCCCTCGTACCCCATCTGTTACTTACTTTTATGCACACGTTCTTTCTCACTCTCCTTTTTCTCCCTCTGTCCCTCTGAATATACCTCTTGCCCATCCTCTGGGTCCCCCCCCCTTTCTCTTTCTTCCCAGACCCCCTGTCCCATGATCCTCTCGTATCCCCTTTTGCCTATCACCTGTCCAGCTCTTGGCTCTATCCCTCCCCCTCCTGTCTTCTCCTATCATTTTGGATCTCCCCTTTCCCCTCCAACTTTCAAATCCTTTACTCACTCTTCCTTCAGTTAGTCCTGACGAAGGGTCTCGGCCTGAAACGTCGTCCGCACCTCTTCCTACAGATGCTGCCTGACCTGCTGCGTTCACCAGCAACTTTGATGTGTGTTGGTGTAATACATATTATGCCATTTGTTAAGAACAACGATTTTGCTCTCAGTTTAGACCAGCCAGCTCCAAACTGAGAATATTAAACCTGAACCCGACCTGGGTACAATAAAACCAAACTATATTATATAATCTGAAACCCATGTTAGGATCAAACCAGTTGAGAAAACAACTCCAAGTACCAATCCAATCTCCATAATACCCTCCCAGTACAAAATTTAACATGTTTTTTTGAATATCTCCCAAGCAGGTATACAGAAGCCTGGAGGAAAGACAAATACAAAGTGGAAAGTGCGATATAAACTTCCTTTCTCCAATCATAAAGGAAGATGTGGAAAACTGGCCAGTAAAGTTACACAAATCAGCAGGCACAGTAACACCTTGGAGCTGCACTCAGCAGCTCAATAAACAATTCTACAAAATTAGACAAAATGCAGTCAAATGAAAGGAACGTACTCTACATTTAAGTAACTACACCACAAGATTTCTAAAGAATAGCATGTTCAGACTACAATGGGTGACTATATCATTCTTTTTACTGAAATTCCAATTTCATTTTTCCACTTCTTGGCGTATAAACCTACAAGGATTATAATTAGCTTTCCCCACTTGAGCTTCTCCTCCAATCTGCAACATCTGACTGGGTCACCAATGGGACTGAGCCGTCACTTAATTTTTAACAGAAGTTCCAATTTACTTTTCAGTGGAAACTATAACCCTTCTGTAAAACAAATGTATGATTAAGGTATTGGCTCAATTTCCTGTTCAGAATCAGTAAGTTCACCGTGTAAATTACAAAAACCCATCATCTTATTTATCAATGTACGGTTTCTAGAATCTTGCACTTACAATCTTCTCAATGCTTCCTATATTATAATTGTGATCCCATTTCAAAACTACTTGTTTGAGTCAAACATTTTTGGGGGTCCTGGTTTTATGAAAGTTACTGTACAAAATCAAATTATTTTCTTCAGTTAATACTACTAATTTGATATCTTCTTGCTAACTCCTTGTCTCTATCCACTTAATTAGTCCACTTAATCCACACAAGTAAGCCTTACAAAATATAATACAACCCCTATTATGTTCGTTATACCCTTTACTTTATTGTCGCCAAACAATTGATACTAGAGCGTACAATCATCACAGCGATATCTGATTTTGCGCTTCCCGCTCCCTGGATTACAAATCGATAGTAAATATTAAATATTTAAATTATAAATCATAAATAGAAAATAGAAAAGGGAAAGTAAGGTAGTGCAAAAACAAAAAAACCCGAGAGGTAGGTCCGGATATTTGGAGGGTACGGCCCAGATCCAGGTCAGGATCCGTTCAGCAGTCTTATCACAGTTGGAAAGAAGCTGTTCCCAAATCTGGCCGTACGAGTCTTCAAGCTCCCGAGCCTTCTCCCCGAGGGAAGAAGGACGAAAAGCGTGTTGGCTGGGTGGGTTGTGTCCTTGATTATCCTGGCAGCACTGCTCCGACATCGTGCGGTGTAAAGTGAGCCCAAGGACAGAAGATTGGTTTGTGTGATGTGCTGTGCTGTGTTCACGATCTTCTGCAGCTTCTTCCGGTCTTGGACAGGACAACTTCCATACCAGGTTGTGATGTACCCAAGAAGAATGCTTTCTACAGTGCATCTATAAAAATTAGTGAGGGTTTTAGGGTTCCTAACACACCCACCATGATGAATGGAGAGAAAGAAATTTTACACACCATTCTCCTTAAATTTGCTTCACCTGCATTCTTGCATGAATTATTTTTGAATACCACACTAATGGGCTTCTTTCCCAAAATTATTCTTCCCTGTAATCCTTTCCCTTTGACATCTCTTTTACTTTGGCCTTCATAATCCAATGGAAAAAAATGTTAGATTTAAGCCATTGCATTGAGAAACAGAAAATCATAAAAACGTTCAAAGAGTTTGCATGCCAACAAGTAGAGAATGGTTATGAAGATCAGCACTTCCTTTCTCTCCTTGGGAGTTTTGATGTGCCACATACAACCGGGACAGATTCTAAAGAATAAGTTTGTTTTTGTGAGTTATTGTTTAATCCCACTGTAAAGATGAGGGGCAAGGACCTTGTTTTTAAGCATCAAACATTGCTTTCAACTTACAACTTATAACAGCATTGTCGTATTGGTCAAACATTAGATGGATGTCAGCTGGCAGCACTTCAGTTAAAAGATTCTAGTGGGAACTGAAGTCAAATATAAAACCCAAATGATTACTGGTAATCATATTACATGAAATATGGAACATTGAAAAAAATTCTATTAAACACATTGCACTGCAATGCAATAGCTTTCTGAAGTAATTGTCTTTCAAATCAAAGCCTACAGTGGTAGCACTGGCAGATCATTGAAATGCAGCAGATATCACAGCAAAAATCACAGTGTCTTCAAGAAAGACATATATACATTCCAGTGGGCATGGAATAGAAAGAAGTAGATTTAGTTAGTTTTCTTTCCTCACTCCAATTGTTCACAATTCCAAACACTTCTGTAGTTTCACACTGAACAGTCAAATGGAAACCAAGTTCAATAACACAAGTAGCCACTCTGATGTAGATTTGACCCACTGAGTCAATATTGGCTTTCAGAGAAATCCCATTCACCCTCTTACTTCCCCATAACATTTTTTCGTAGGAGCAACAGCTTCAACAATTCTCCTGTTACCCACCTACATTTTAAGAGATTAGCTTTGTCACATGTATAACTGAAGCGCACAGCAAAATGTATTGTTTGCGTCAGACCGAGGCAATTTACAGCCACTAATTAACCTACCAACCCATGCATCTTTAAAAGGTGGGAGAAATGTTAGAGCACATGATCATAGGAAGAATATGTAAACTCCATGTCAATAGCAACCAAGGTCAAGACCGATACTTGTCACAAGAGCTGCAAGACAGTAGCACAACATGTTGCACGAATTACTGGCTGATGGTTGGGTATCTCAATTCAGTCACTCAACCACTACAATCCAATGACTGGTTTTTAACATTAGATGCAGTTTCTCTCTTGGAATTCATGGAAATTCAAGGAAAACATGTTGCACAATTTGTGCTCTTTATTGATCGTGGGAACAAAGCAAATTAAAGTCAAAGTTTAGAAACTGAATGCTTACTAGCAATTGAAATCACCCAAAATATGGAAATTGGAAAAAATAAAAAGCCCCCTTTAATATGGTGATGCATTTTGATCAATTCTTCCCTGACAAACCCAGATCACCTCCAACCAAACACTGCAATCTTCTAATATGTTGCACAGATTAACAAGCCATTCAGGTTCCATTGCATAATAACTACATTTGTAACACTGTGCAAAGAGGTGCATTACTTAGGGAAATAGTTCACTGTGTGTTATTGATAGGGATGGAACATTGGCTGGATATTAGGCAATGGAGCAAACAGTTTCTGATTGGGACGATCGAACAGAGCAGTCTGTGCCAACCATAATTCCAATTTCAACAACACAGCTGCCTGCATGAAGTCAATCTCAATTTATGCCTATTCATATGTTTAAATACCTTTTCAATAATGCTGTTGCATCTGCTTCTGCACTTTCCCTGGTAACATGTTCCAGGTATCCATCACTGTATAATCGAAACAACTACTATTCAAGTCTGCTTCAAACATTCTCCTCTCACCACAAGCTATGCCCTTCAGTACTTGACATTTCAAGCCTTGGGCAAAGATTCATTATTTTCAAATTTCTACTAGGTCACACACAATCTCCAACACACAAACAATTCAAATTTGTCCAACCTTTCTGTATAGCTAATATTCTAATCTAGACAACATCCTAATGAACCTCTTCTGCACTTTGGTCAAAGTCTCCATATCCTTCCTGTTATGCAGAAATGTGATCAACTCCATGAGGCCAAACCACAGTTTACTAAGGCTGCAACCCCAGCAACCTGACTGAGAAAAGCAAGCATTCAGTATGCCTTCTTTACTACCCATCTACTTGCATAGTCACTTTCACAGCTACGGACCACAAGACCATGAGACACCAGAATTAGGCCATTCAGCCCATTGAGTCTACTCCATTCCATCATGGAATATTTATTATCCCTTTTAACCCCATTGTCCTACCTTCTCTCTGTAGCCTTTGACACCCTTACTAATCAAGAACCTATCAACCTCTGCTTTAAATGTACCCAAGACTTTGTCTCCACTGCTGTCTGTGGCAATGAATTCCACAGATTCACCTTCCTCTGGCTCAAGAAATTCCTCCTTATCTGCTGTATGGACTTGCATCTCAAGATCCCTTTATACAACAATTCTTACAGGGGTCCTGTTATCTACTGTATATTTTCCTTGTACATTTGACCTGCCAAAGTGTAACAAATTTCACTTCCAGATGAATGCTCTTGATCAGAAATTTCAATTGTCAATTTCCCTCCATGGGTGGTGTCTTACCTGCAGAGTTCCTCCAGCGTTTTGTGTGTTGCTCCAAGCTCCTGCATCTACAATCCCTTGTCTTCGAGAATTCTTGCTTCTCTAGATTAAACTCCACGTATCATTTCTTAGCACACATATCCAACTGGCTTGTATCATGCTGAATCCTGGATTAATGAGCGATTGGGCAGAGATCAGCAATTATAAGTGTTTTGGATAAAGGAAGGGACTGAAGGAACAGTTCCTAAGTTTGCTTACGCTAATGTAACAAAAATAGGCAGGAAAGTATATTGTGAAGAAATAAAAAAAGCCTACAGTAGAATATAGATTATGACTGGACAAATATCTGCCATTTTGAAGAACATATTGAGAAGGTGAAAAGTTGTCCATTTACAGCAAGAAAAATAAAACATTATCTTGATGCTGAGACTACAGAGCTCTCAGGTGCAAAGGGTCAGAGTGATCTACAGCCTGTAAATAGGAAAACTAACAAAATGGTATTGGAGCAGAACACAATACATAAGTGGGAGGTCATCCTGATACAGGAGATCACATCTGGAGTACTACATGCAGCACTGGCACCCTTATTCAAGGAAGACTTAAATGACTGACACCTCAAAAGGTCAAGTCAATTTTTGGAGGAAACACAGGCCCAGCTAATCTCTATTGTACTGTCTGCAGAACAGCTTCATCTTTTAGTATGGTGACCAAAATAGTGCAATACCCACAAATGTGGGCTAAACAGTATGCCCTGTATATTTTTATTCCACCTCCATTGTGCTTTATTTACTATAAAAGCAAGATTGCCATGTCTTCTTCACCAACTAACCTTGAGCCCCAAAGTCCCTCTGTTCATCCACATTCCTCAGCACCCCACCATTTATTGTACATGTACAACTGCAATTTGACTTTGGAAAATCTAGAACTAAATGTCAATTTCCTAAAATAAGAGGCTGTTCATTTAAACCCTATCCCAGAAGGTCATGATCTTTCAAACTCTTTCTTAAAAGGTGGTGGAAGCACAATCTTTGCAATATGTAGATTCTTGATAAGCAGAAAAATGAAAAGTGAGCAGGAGAAATCTGAGGTACAAACATATCACAGCATTATTCAGTTGTGGAGTAGGCCTAAGGAGCTGAGTCTTTCTCCCAATGTATTTGTTTTTAAGTGTTCAATCATTTTTTGACAAAATAGCAAAGAATCTTTTAGCTGATACGAAGTGAGCTTAACAACGGTGAGATGACTCATACTGCAAACATTGGACCAATTTTCAGAGAACACAGTGCCCTCCAGTGCCAGGAACAGGCCCTCTGGCCCATCCCGCCTGCACCAACCATGATGCCAATCGAAAGTATTTCTATGTGCATGCACACAATCTGTATGACTATTCCCTGTTTGTGTCAAAGAGCCTCTTAAACATTGCTATTGCAGCTTCTGCCAGCTACCCTGGCTGCATGTTTCAGGCACCCATCACTGTGTTGAAAGGTTCCCTTGCAAATCTCCTTTAAATTCCTTCCACACCACCCACACCCCCTATCTTAAACCCATGTCCTCTGATATTCGATATTTGGGAAAAATTTCCAACCATTCACTCAATGCCTCTTGTCTTATTATATACTCTTATCACCTGGACATGCCCTGATACTTGTGAATCAGATCCCCAGCTATGGATAAATAGCCCCACTGCCTTGTCGTCAACCTCAGGAGAGACAAGGGCTATAGGAGTAAACCCAGACAGCAAATCCGGAGTGGAGCCCCTGAGGCAGCTGGACAACACTGAACATCCTTCCGGCAGCTCCTGCAGCCAAGCTGATGCCAAACGTATTGCTTCATAAGCTTTCCTTTGGACTGCACTGATGAGGCCGAAAGGGGGATCTTGACGACTGGGCATCTCAGGATCTCCACACTTTCCGATCAGGCTTGTGATGATGATTACCCATTGTCTTTCAAGACAGAGAAATGCCAACCTTATCAAGTAACCCCTCAGTCTCTGACACTCCAGACAAAACAAAGTGTGTTCACCTTGCCTTATAGCTAACACTCTAATTCAAACAACATCCCATTAAATCTCTTCTGAATCCTTTCAAAAACTCTACATTCTTGCTGCAATGTGGCAACCAGAATTATACACAATACTCCAAATGCAGTCTAAACAGAGTTTTATATAGGTTCAATTACTTTTATATGTCAATTTTCTTGCAGGCATTTACAGGAAAATAAATACAGTATTGTGCAAATAAAAGAAGTACTTTAAAGTGAGTCAGTAGGTTATGTAATCAGTTCAGATTCTTTGCTTCATCCCTGCTGGTTCAGGAGCCTGTTCCTAACCCTGGTGGTATGGGATCCAAGGCTCCTGCACCTCGGGCTAATAGTAGGAGTAAGAAAACAGCACGGCCTGGATAGTGGGGGTCCTTGATAAAGGATGATGATTTCTTGTGTGAGTATTCCTTGTAAACGTGCTCAATGGTAGGGAGGACGTTGCCTGAGATGGACTGGGCTGTATCCTCTACTTTATGTAGCCTTTAACATTCCTGGCTTTGGTGTTTACATACCTAAGCCGTGAGCAACCAGTTAGGATACTCTCCAACTGGGCATCTAGAAATTTATCAAAATGTTTTAGCTGAAATGCGAAATCTGTGCAAACTTCTAAGAAAGTAAAGGTGCTGTGTGCCACCTTTGTTATGGTACCTACATGCTGGTCCCAGACAGATCCTTTGATATTACGATGCCAAGGAATTAAAAGGTACTAACCCTCTCCACCTCTGATCCCCGATGAATACTGACTCAGACTACTGGCTTCTTCCTCCCATTATCAACAATCAGCTCTTTGGTTTTGCTGATGTTGAGTGAGAGGCTGTTGTTGTGGCACAGTTCAAGCCTATTTCCAATCTCCCTTCTATATGCAGATTCGTCAACACTTTGATTCTGTCAACAGCAGTGTCATCAGTAAAATTAAATATGGCATTGGAGCTGTGCTTAGCCACAGAATCATAAGTATGAGCACAGCTAGGGACTAAACACACAGCCTCGTGGTGCTCCTGTGCTGATGGTGATTGTAAAGATGTTGTTGTACTGACTGGGGTTTGCAAGTGAGGAAATTAAGGATCCAGTTTAACAGGAAGATATCAAGGCCTCAGTCCAGAAAGCTTAGTGATGAGTTTCAAAGGGATGACAGTGTTGAATGCTGAGCTGTAGTCAATGAAGAGTATCCTGATGAATGCATCTTCACTGTCCAAGTGTTCCAGAGCCAAGTGAAGGGTCATTAAAATGGCATTTGATGTTGACCTGTTAAGGAGGTAGGCAAGTTGAAGAGGATGCAGGTCACTCCTCAGGCAGGAGTTGATGTGCTTCATGATCAACTTCTCAAAGAACTTCATCACTCTGGATGCAAATGCTACTGGGTCGCAGTCATTCAGACAAGTTATCACATTCCTCTTGGGTACTGGTATGACTGAAGCCTGCTTAAAGTCAGTGGATACCTCAGAATGCTAAAGCGAGAGGTTAAAGATGTCCAGCCAGTTGCTTAGCAGGTTTAGCATTTAATCCTTGTGTTAATGAACTTTCTAAACAGTGCTGTACTGTTCATAATGTGTAATTTACCACATTTTATGCTGAAAATCTCTAAAGTAAAGGAACACCTGTCTGTCTTCAGTCTTCCCGTCCTCCTAAAAGTCACTAGTCCTATATTTATCAGTTAGCAGATCTGAACACAAACCTAGAGAACTTTGCCATCCCAGAATCACACCAAACAAAAGCAAGTAGCAAGCTGGAATTCTGAGATAATAAATGTGGAAACATAACCAATCTTGAATACAGCAAAACTCCTCCCCCAGCACCTCCAAATAACTCACTGAGGGTAGATGCTGTTGGACAAGGCACTAGAGGCCTTCTGTCATTACTGGTTGGACAATTTAAGGCAAGGCCACACATATCCATAGGGATTCATAGTGCTCCATGAGTAATGTTCTAGATGATGCACTGAAACAAAGAACTAAAATATAAATAAAGTTTTAAGACAGACATTAGCTTTTTTCAGTTTTTATTACTATTGTTGAAAGTTTTATTTTAGCCCACAAAGCAATCTCACATACTTGAATATACAGATCAGTTTCCTATTTAACTGAACATTGAAATGCTAAACTTATTAGACTAGGACAGATCAAAGCAACCTCTTCCCTCTTTTTAAAAATTAAATACTACCTTCACAAGCTGTGCGCTTAACAGGTCAGATCAGCTGCACCCTAAAATTGGCAAACCTTGCAGCCACCAATCTAAAACTTTTTTTTTGACACACATTGCCTTTCAAAGACATTCATCCCTTCCCCTTCCTATCACTTTGTTAGACATACTCAATTTCCAACACCCTTGGTTTTATGATATACTCAGGTGCCTCTTCTAAGCCAATGTAAGCAAGATCATTTCCTGTTCTCTCCCAATTCAGAGAAACAGTGTTGCCATTCTGTGAACCTAGAATGCAAATTTGTCTCAAAAAATTCACATTACAGGAGGTTCTCTGCAGCCAAATCTGCAAGTAATAAAGCTTTATAAAATCAGTATCTGAGATTGTTCCTAATTAATATATCAATCAACTCAGAATCAACATTAAAATTACCTTTGGCTTCACGTTTACGACTAGCAAATCTAAGCAAGGGTCCTACTCGTGATGATGCCCATTCTCTACTGGTAACTCATCAGCAGGGCTCTCATCACTGCTATAATATAGCCTCACCAACTCCTGCACAACCGCAGAGGAATCAGATAGCTTTCTGACACATGATCCAGGTCAAGGCTCACATGAATAAGACAGCCGATATACAAGATAATATGCAACAAATAACTTCTAGCAAAGTCAACCTTTCAGAACCAGGAAGCGACAAGTCTAAGACTGGAGCAAAATAAGGCCATCAAGTCTAGTCTACCATTCCATCATGGCTGATTTATTGTTCCCGCATCAACTCCATTCCCTGCCTTCTCCCTGTAACCTTTGATGCCCTGACCAATCAAGAACTTACCAACCTCTCCTTTAAATATACTCAAGTGACTTAGCTTCCACAGCTGTCTGTGGTAATGAATTCCGCAGAATCACTACCCTCTGACTAAGTAAATTCTTCTTCCTCTGTTCTATTGAAGGACATCCCTCAATTCTGAGTCTGTGCCCTCTGGCACGCTGGAAAACATCTTCTGTAAGTCTACTCTACCTATGCCTTTCAATAGGTTTAAGACTGTTTAGTCATTTCCTGTACACCAGTGTAAAGGAGAACAAATAAATGTTAATCCAGATCTGATGCAGCAAACCAACCCAAAAATACCAAGAACACAATAAATAGCAATAAATACAAACGCATTAGACAGCTTATATACATATGATTGCATGCCCATAAAGTGTCGCAAGGATATACACAAGATGACTGACAGGAAATAATAAAGTAGTGGGGGAGTTAGTGGGTAGAGGTGTTGATCAGCCTTACTTCTTGTGGAAAGTAACTGTTTTTGAGTCTGGTGGCCCTGGTGTGGATACTACATAGCCTCCTCCCTGATGGGAGTGGGACAAACAATCCATGAGCAGTGTGGGTGGGATCCTTTTTGATGTTATTGGTTCTTTTCCAGCCCCTTTCCATATACATGTCCTTGATGGTGGGTAGGCTGGTGCTAGTGATGCATTGCACAGATTAGATGACCTATTATCTATTATTCAGTAGATTGCAATGAGATCTCATTAGTGTTACTTCAAAACTCTGGCATGTACAGGCCCTTGTACGTAAACCTTGTCATTCTGGATCATTCTCATGAGCCTCCTTTGGACTCTGCAATGCCAGCACATCCTTTGTGATAAGGAGTCCAAAAGGATAGTATTACAGTTTAGGGTGTAAGAGGTTGGAATTCAATTCTGTCATCATCTGTAAGGAGTCTATACACCTTCCCCATGGAATGCATGGATTTTCTCCAAACTCTCCAGTTTCCTCCCACACTCCAAAGACATACCAGTTAGAAGGTAAATTGTAGGTTAGTAAGAATAGGGTTCCTCTTGTCCTCCCCTACCACCCCAACAGCCTCTGGGTCCAACATATATTCTCCGCTACTTCCGCCACCTCCAACAGGATCCCACCACTAAGCACATCTTTCCCTCCCTCCCCCCCCACCACTTTCCGCAGGGATCGCTCCCTACTCGACTCCTTTGTTCATTCGCGCCCCCCCCCATCCCTCCCCACCAATTTCCCTCCTGGCACTTATCCTTATAAGCGGAACAAGTGCTACACATGCCCAAACACTTCCTCCCTCACTACCATTCAGGGCCCCAGACAGTCCTTCCAGGTGAGGCGACACTTCACCTGTGTGTCAGCTGGGGTGATATACTGCGTCTGGTGCTCCTGATGCAACCTTCTATATATTGGCGAGACCCGACGCAAAATGGGAGATTGTTTCGCTGAACACCTACGCTCTGTCCGCCAGAGAAAGCAGGATCTCCCAGTGGCCACACACTTTAATTCCACATCCCATTCCCATTCTGTTTTGTCTATCCACGGCCACCTCTACTGTAAAGATGAAGCCACACTCAAGTTGGAGGAACAACAGCTTATATTCCATCAGGGTAGCCTCCAACCTGATGGCATGAACATCGACTTCTCTAACTTCCGTTAATGCCCCACCTCCCCCTCATACCCCATCCATTATTTATTATTATATATGTATTCTCTCTCTCTCTCCCGCCTTTTTCTCCCTCTGTCCCTCTCACTATACTCCTTGCCCATCCTCTGGACTTCCCCCTCCCCCTTTTCTTTCTCCCTAGGCCTCCTGTCCCATGATCCTCTCATATCCCTTTTGCCAATCAACTGTCCAGCTCTTGGCTCCATCCCTCCCCCTCCTGTCTTCTCCTATCATTTTGGATCTCCCCCTCCCCCTCTCAAATCTCTTACTAGCTCTTCTTTCAGTTAGTCCTGACGAAGGGTCTCGGCCTGAAACGTCGACTGTACCTCTTCCTAGAGATGCTGCCTGGCCTGCTGCGTTCACCAGCAACTTTTATGTGTGTTGCTTGAAATTCCAGCATCTGCAGATTTCCTCATGTTTGAGTAGGTAAATTGTTCTGTGATTAGGTTAGAGTTAAATTGGGTATTGCTGGGCATTACGGCTCGAAGAGCCTATTCCACATTGTATCTAGAAATAACTACAAATAAACTACTGACAACACTTCAAATTCCCTCTGATCAAGGAGCTATAAAACCTTAGCATCACGTCCTTGCTTTTGGGTTTACCCCTGTTCAGGTTTAAGATGTCGCCGGTGTGACATAGTGACGCCTTACTGGCAGCAAACAAATCTACTAACTGCAAACAACAGGAATTCTGCAGATGCTGGAACGCAGCAGGCCAGGCAGCATCTCTAGGAAGAGGTACAGTCGACGTTTCAGGCCGAGATCCTTCGTCAGGACTAACTGAAGGAAGAGTTAGTAAGAGATTTGAAAGAGGGAGCGATCCAAAATGATAGGAGAAGACAGGAGGGGGACGGATGGAGCCAAGAGGTGATTGGCAAAGGGGATATGAGAGGATCATGGGACAGGAGGCCCAGGGAGAAAGACAAAGGGGGGGGGAACCCAGAGGATGGGCAAGGGGTATAGTCAGAGGGACAGAGGGAGAAAAAAGGAGAGTGAGAGAAAGAATGTGTGTATAAAAATAAATAACGGATGGGATACGAGGGGGAGGTGGGGCATTAGCGGAAGTTAGAGAAGTCGATGTTCATGCCATCAGGTTGGAGGCTACCCAGACGGAATATAAGGTGTTGTTCCTCCAACCTGAGTGTGGCTTCATCTTTATAGTAGAGGAGGCCGTGGATAGACATGTCAGAATGGGAATTGGATGTGGTATTAAAATGTGTGGCCTCCTGTCCCATGATCCTCTCATATCCCCTTTGCCAATCACCTGTCCGGCTCTTGGCTCCATCCCGCCCCCTCCTGTATTCTCCTATCATTTTGGATCTCCCCCCCCCCACTTTCAAATCTCTTACTAACTCTTCCTTCAGTTAGTCCTGACAAAGGGTCTCGGCCTGAAACGTCGACTGTACCTCTTCCTAGAGATGCTGCCTAGCCTGCTGCGTTCACCAGCAACTTTGAAATCTACTAACCGCTCTATTAAATCGCCTTTTTCTGGATAACCACTGCAATCAATAGCCTGTTACTTCCCTTTCGGCACAGTGCTTTTGAACCACCTGTAAATCCTGGCATTTTGGTGGTGTGAACTGAAGTCTCCAAGGTGCAGGATGGTTACATGGTTGCCGGGCCCAAGAGGAGCAGCAAGCCGATGTCTGACCGATTTAAACACCAGGTCAGACTGGAAAGGTTGCAGTGCTGGGGCCGGAGGTGCGGGACTGATCAGTGTTCAGCTCACTGCTCCACGAGGTTTACTCATCTTTGTGCTGAACTGAGGCTGCAGCCTGCAACTAAATGACTCCTAGACTAGCTGAAGTGATGACTAGCTTCGCAGCTCTGAACTCACTTTTGTGAACTTTAGTTCTGAATGTTATTTGCCTTCTTTTCATTGTTTGCATGATTTGTTCTTTTCCTTTTGCACATTGGGTGTTTGAGGTTCTTTTTTTTAAATGTGTTCTATTGGGTTTCCTTGTTTTGTAACAAGACGAATCTCAAGGTTGTATATAGTAAACATACTTTGATAATGAATGTACTTTGAACTTAATATTCTGGTTCCCTCAAAATGAATATTATCATTACATTTGCCTTCTTTACTATCAACTCACCTTGCAAGTTAACCTTAAGAGAATACTGCACTAGAATTCCCAAGTCCCTTTGCACTTCCGACTTCTGAATCTACTCCCCATTTAGAAAATAGTTAGACCACAGCTTTATTCCTTCTACCAAGTGCATGACTGTGCACTTCCATCTGCCACTTTGACAGTTAGGAGAACTGGCAAAGTTTAAAAACCATCAGAGCACAAACTATAGTGTTTCAGAGACTCCCAAAATTCTAGTAAGCATCTTATCCACAAAGACCTCTACGTGCACTTACTTATGGCTTGACTTGCAAATTCAAAAAAAAAGCTGAAAGCAAGGACACAATCACGTCTAATGACAGTCTTTAAAATATTTAATATCAGAATTCTTGGGATCAGCTTTGTATTTATCTAATTCTTAAGATTGATATCAGACCTACATGTATCAGACTTCTGAAAACTCAACAGTCTAGCTACTTTTCCTCCATTAATATTTACAAATGAGAAAAGAGACACTCTTAATTAGAAGGTCATTGTCAGAAACTGTACAACGAGGTGCACAAATCATAACAGTGGTAACATCTAGCAACTAGGCACAATGCTTATGTAACAGATTAAAAAGGATCAGTGCCATAGATAAGACTTTTAAATCAAAGTTCTCTTATTTCAGTCTAATTATTACTGATTTACTTCAATAGATAACCAGTCCAATGCTGTTGAGAGCAGAAAAGATATTCAAATTTATGCACTTGGTTACGCATCCTTCTGTTATTGAAAACTCTTACTGTTGACTGAAACGGCTTTAATTCTTCCTGCATACTACTTACTTCCTTTGTACTTTAAATGGATAAACTCTAGACACCAGCAAATAAGATCTGTGCATACAATTTAAAACAATTTAAAACTCAAATGATGACGGTAATCTAACTGTTAGGAAACAAGTAACGCAATACTTCTCTCTGATCTGTCTATCTAAAATGTTAACGTAATCGCTTCATCTGATTTTCAGAAATTAATTTGGAAGAATTTTGCAAGAGGTACCTCTGATGCTTTGAAGTACACGATATCCGTGCCACATACACGACTTCCCGTCAATGATCATGCTGGCAAAATAGCCTTTCATTAGGTGTAACACACACAACCTGCTGGAGAAACTCAACAGGTTAGGCAGCATTTATGGAAGGGAATAAAGAGTCAACGTTTTGGGTCGAGGCCCTCTGGATGAAGAGCCTCGACTCTACTCCTTTCCATAGATGCTGTCTGACTTGTTGAGCTCCTCCAGTGTTTTGTATGTGTTACTCTGGATTTCCAGCATTTTCAGAATATTTTGTGTTTATGATTGCAACAGGTGTGCAATTCTAGTTTGCATCCTCTTCCTTGGAATGGCCAAAGCTGGATTAGTCGTTATAAGAAGAATTCTATTTTTTCCAGGTCTTGTGTGGAGCTTTACTATAAATTGGCATTGACTGGCAGAAGGAGCAGGATGGTGGACATCTACAAAACATTCAACAAGGCCTGAGAGACAAAGTCAAATCATTACAGAGACTGGACCTCCAATTGAGCATACACAAGCATCATCTGTGTACTGCAAGTTTGGAATATTCTTTGTTCTGCAGTGGAGGCGATGTAGATTGAACAGTTTTTTTTCTCCTGTAGATCAACTCCAACAGCAGATGAGATGTAGCACTGGGTGCTATGGCAGCATAGCAGTTAGCACAATGCTCTTACAGCCAAGGCCATTCAGAGCTCAGAATTTAATTCTGGTACCGTCTGTAAGAAGTTTGTACGCTCTCCTTACGAGTTTCCTCTGGGTCTTCTGGCTTCTTCCCACAGTCCAAAGATACACTGGTTAGTTGGTTAATTAGTCACTGTCAATTGTCCTTTGATTCGCTGGGGTGATATAGGTGGGTTGCGGGATGATGTGGCCCAATGGGCTGGAAGGGCCTATTCCACACCCCATCTCAAAATAAATTTGTAAAAAACTTGTGATGAGGCAATGATACAGTGGTACTCAACTACAGTCTGCACTTAAGATTGTGATCTATGTGAATAGTGATTACAATCAATACTCGCATAACTTCAGACACAGGCTGGAGATAAATTTCCAAGTGTGGTGAAATATCTCATTTGACAAAGTTAAAAGTTTTGAGATCAAAAGTCCATGAAAGTCCAGTTGATGCTACTTCCTATTCTTCCCCTTGGAGCTAACACAGCTAACATATCCACCAGGCATCAAAGTGAAGAAAAACCACATTGCAATAAGAGGAGAAACGTTTTGATCACAGAAGATGAAGATCAGGATGATGCTTACAATGGTTTTTCCCTTTGGCTGACAGAAGAAAGAACTCTTAGATTTATATCAGTCTTGAAGGTGGTCTTCTCACATGTCCGCAACAGGAGGCAAGGCCATCAATTTGGCCAAGTTGGAACTTCTGCAGGGTCAATGTCAGTTTCAGGTCTTCTTGTTTTTTGAATGACCTACGATTTTTGATTTCTTGTCCGCCTGGACCAGATAAATTAATGTGGAATGAAGTCAAAAGCAGCACATCAGTGGCAGAGTAAATGGCCAAGGAGTTTAAAGAAACATTTTTAAAAACACTGTTTTCATTGGAAATCTAAAATGAAAACACAAGATGCTAGAAAAACTTGAGCAAAGCAGCATCTGTAGAAAGATTAAGTTCGACTCGCTGAGTTATAACCAGCAGTTTCTATTTCCCAGTGGTCACTGACTATTATTGAGAAGATTGGATCTCAGTAGTTTGGGTCCTTAAATGTTTCAAAAGTGGCGAAGAATCCATGTCATCACTACACATTTCTTTCCTCTTGGTGCATGTTTGAGTTGGCATATATGAAAAAGCATTACATTTTGGATTTTTCTTCATCATTCTCATCACTTCAGTCCCAGTGGTTTCTATTAAAAATAAACAGCATCTCATGCTAATTACAGCACGCTTCTGGGCCATCCAGACGCAGGCACAGACACTGACACTCTGGCTCCTGGTAATTAGCTTTGTCAGCCTGTCTGCCAGGTGCTTGAGGTTTGAGGAAAAACAATGGGACACTCAACTATTTTCTTGCAACAGAGCTCTGGAAAATGAGGTTATTTGACCATTTTATCCATATCATTTCCTTAACACGCCAGTAGAGAGTAGCCCATTTACAGTCACCTCAAATAGGATTCAAATCAACAACCTGCCACAGATCAGCAAGGCCACGATAGCCTCCTATTGATCTGCAAACAGGTAATGGGATGATTAATCTGAGAATTAAAACGTTTATTACATCAAAATAAATAACTCCTGAAGATAATGGGATGATTAATCTGTGAGCATTCATCAAGACATTCATTACATTAAAATAAATTACTTCTGAAGAGTAAAACTCCCATAAATCAAACCTCATTTTTAAATTAACATTCTCTGTACTTCCTGACAAAGGACAACCTTTTATTGTTTCACTGCACTTAAAGTGTTGGTAGTGATGGAATACTTATCAAGAAATCAAGCAAATGACCAAAAACCAGATCATAAAAACAAGAGGTCAAATGAAAACACCTACATAACTTAACAGCTGTCTTTTCAAAATAAACGACAACAAAAAATCTTAATCTCATGTACCTTCAGGAGTTTTGTTAACTGGAGATAGGGGAACTCATGTTTTGCAATTGCAACCAGACCACAAATACATTACAATAGTTCTCAAAGACAAGAATAAAATAATATTCAACTGCTGAAATACAAAAAAAAAGATGCAGCTGCTGGAAATCTGAAGTAATAGAAAATGCCAAAATACTCAACAATAGGGATGCATCTGTGAAGAGAAACAATTAACATTTCAGGTCAATGATGATCACAGACCTTTTGATGAGAGAAAGGAGTTGAAAGGTTAACTATTTCCTCACCCTACATTTTGCAGTTAGTATTAACTTTACTGCAGCAACATTTTGTACAATTTAATATGAAACAGGAATTGGGCAATTGGCCCCCATGCCTGTCCCACTATTTAATGAAATCAAGGCAGATACATTAACACTTTCCTGCAGCAACCCCATCTCCCTGGACATCGTTAATATCTGAAAATCTATTTGCTCTTCAATACAATCAGTGTGTTAACCTCCATAATTTCTTGAGTAGATAATTCCAAAGATTCACTATCCTCTTGACACAAAGTTGCTTCTCATCATTGTCACTGAATTTTTTTAGTTTTGAGATTGTACATTTCCCAGGTTCAAGATACCTCAGACCAGACAGACATCATTTCCATGTCCACTTTGTCAAGCCATGCAAGAAATTGATCGTTTCAATGTAATCACCACTGATTTTCTAAGCAACACACACAAAATGCTGGTGGAATGCAGCAGGCCAGACAGCATCCATAGGAAGAAGCACAGTCGATGTTTTGGGCCAAGACCCTTCATCAGGACTAAATGAAAGAAGAGATAGTAAGAGATTTGAAAGTGGTGGGGGGGGGAGATCCAAAATGATAGGAGAAGACAGGCGGGGGAGGGATGGAGCTAAGAGCTGGAAAGTTGATTGGCAAAAGGGATACAAGGCTGGAGAAGGGAGAGGGTCATGGGACAGGAGGCCAAGGGAGAAAGAAAGGGGGAGGGGAGCATCAGAGGAAGATGGAGAGCAGGCAAGGAGTTATTATGAGAGGGGCAGAGAGAAAAAAAAAAGAGAAAAAAAATAATAATAAATAAGGGATGGGGTAAGAACGGGGAGCATTCACAGAGATTAGAGATTTTCTAAGTATGGGCCCAATTCATTGAAGCTTTCCCCTCCAAATCCCAGTAATCAACATACCGAGTGTTTATTGCACTCAATTACAGTAAGTACTATATTCTTCCTTAGGCAAAGAAAGCACATTTGCTCGCAATATTCAGTTTGCAATCTTATTGTACATAAAGGTCCCTTTAGTATTGTACAAAAACCTGTTTGCAATAAGGCCTATCATACTGTGCATATTTCTTGTACCTGTCTGTATGCCATCCTTCAGTGATTTGTGAACTAGAATCAGCTTTTTTATAATCATTGACATATGTTGCGAAATCTGTTGTTTTGCAGTAGCAGTATATACCCAGATCTCTCTTTACAACAAGATCTTTCAAGCTCTCACCATCTCTGCTTTGCTATTAAAGTGGATAAAAGCCCCATATTACATCTCTCAACTATGTTGTCATTACCCACTCACTAAACCTGCCTCTTTCCGCTTGGAGTTTCTCTCCTCGTCCTCCTGAGTTACACTGCTACTCAGCCTGACATCAGCAACAAATGCAAATGCATTACACTTGTGCCCGCTCCGCATTTCAATACCACTTATGTAGGCTTCTGAACAACCAAGGTCACTGCAGCAGCCCACAAATCCCGCCTCCTAGTTCAAGTATGACTCAGTTGTCCAATAACCAATCCTCAATCCACACACGATGCCACTAATCCTCACTGTTCTATTGTACAACAAAAGGCCTTCTGAAAATCTAATCCTTTCTTCAAACTTATGTTACCACTTAAGAGATTCCAGCTATTTCTCTCTTACTGGTGTCAGACTAATGGATCTATAGTTCCTGATTTTCCCCCTCAATTTTGTTTAGTAGTGAGGACCTAATTGTTAACTCCCGATCAGTGAAAATGGTTCTAGAACTTACTTACAAAATTTTGGAGAGCTGCTAACCAGATCCTGGTGCCCAAGCGAGTTTCACTCTATTTTCTCAAATACTTTTGAAAATATTCAAATCATTTTCCTTCACTCTTTCTTGGAAGTCTGTGTCTTCCATGAAAAAATTGATTATTGTGTTTCATCCACTTTTTACAGGCAATCTTCTGATTTCCTTAATATTCAATCTCAACCTTAAATGTAGAATAGCCACTATATTTTCCATAAATAATTTTCTTACTTCAGTCCTAAACAGTCAATTCTTCATCTTCACATCACCTTTTATTATAGATTCTCAAACCGGACTGTCAATCTTGTCTGCCTCCAAGATTCACTGCACTCCTTCCCGTTGCACCTATTTTCCCAACTAAAAGCAAGAGTTGACCACCAATGAAGCACAAGCCTTGAGCAAGTTAATTAACAAGAAGCAATTTGTAATGAAGACTGATCCTGCTGCATTCATGTTTTGCCACATTGATCCAAAGAATCACACACAAAATGCTGAAGAAACTCAGCAGGCCAGGCAGCATCTATGGAAAAAAGTACAGTTGACATTTCATTTAGGCCCAAAAACGTCCACTGTACTTTTTTTTTCCCCCATAAATGCTGCCTGGCCTGCTGAGTTCCTCCAGCATTTTCTGGGTGTTGCTCAAATTTCCTGCATCTGCAGATTGTCTCGTTTATGATTTGATCCACAGTATGATTGATCTAACACGTTACAGACTTACCCATAATAAAATTTAACTTTTGGATAGTATTCATTTACAGCAGCAAAACTTCAATAGGCAATTTTTCAGATAAAAAATTGCCAATTGTTTAATAGGCAAAAAGGGAGAATCACAATGGAGTTGACACCAAGGTTCAAAGGTTCACTGATTATCAAATTATGTACACAGTATACAACTCTGAGATCTGTCCTCTCCAGATAGCCATGAAACAAAGAAAACCATGGAATTTGTTCAAAAGAAAACATCAAACACACAACCCTCTGGCAACGTGATCTTTAACCACCCCCCAGCCCCCTCCATGCACAAAAAACCAACAAAACAAGGCTGAATTTTTCAGTAATCACTTCAAAACAACATTTATGAAACCTTATGAATAGTGACTGTACATCTTACAGAATAAACATACTTCCTGAAGTGAAAAGATATTTGGCTACTTGAGAGCACATTAGCATGTACACCAACACCAATAAGATGGGGCTATCCTTCCAAAAAAATACAAACAGCAGCCAAAATACTTACAATGTGAAAACAATCAAAACTACTTATACTTAAACACAAAAAGCCATATTTCCATCTGTCAATTAACAGCAATTAAGTTGTCACTTGAATAGTAGTTATAATAGCAGTTCCAAGCAGCTTCAGAGTTTTACAGTACACCAGCAAAATGGCAACTGTAGCCAAGTTGATATGCAAATTTGTGAGAAAATAATTTAAAATTTGTTGATACAATTACTTTTTGAACTGCATGGTCACATTCTTGGGCAAATACAGTGACCAATCCACAGTACATCATCCTCTCAGACCTACACTGAAATTGGAACCTAAACCATGGCCTCAAGTCAAATCTCAGTCAGCTGCCTGTACTATGTAAAAGATTACAAACTTAATTAGTACGGTAATCAGAAGCAATATTATGCATAACTGTGATTGTTTTTAATGGGTTCTATCCCTCTATGCAGGTTTAGTCACCGTCTTATCTGAACCCTCATGCTGTCTTTCAACCTTGCATTACTTCATTCAGAAACCACACTTTGTTTCTATTGGGCAGGTGCATTTTTATTGAAATAGTTCCTTCTCTCTTCCACCAATTCCTATGTTTTCTATTTAAAACCATTGAGGAATTTAAAGCTAAAATTGGGTTATCAAGATCAATGTTATACAAAATTCCTAATTCCATTACTTCTAACAAATACAGGAAAGATATTTAACACTTCTTCACCACAATATAAACAAAACCAGACATGAAATTGATTGCCCAATTCATCCAACAAGCCCAGCTATCACAATGAAGTTGTGCCTATCTAATCTATTGCTAATATCAACTAAACTAAACTCTTAACAGCCAAAGTAACTGTTGAATCTAGTGTTAAAGGTTCCTCCATGACTCAACTATTATTTTAAGTTATTCATTCAAGAGATGTGGGCTTTGCGGACAGAGCCAGTGTTTAAATGCCCATCTCCAACTGCCTTTGAGAAGCTGGTACAGTAATGTGGTTCTCACAGCACTACCGTGCTTAAGATGGGGGGGAATGCACAATTCTGTTAGGGGGAAGAGTTCCAGGATGCTGACACAATGACAGTGAAGGACTGATGGTACATTTCCAAGTCAGGATTTGTGAGTGTCTGCATTGCACTCTGGAAATGATACAGATTGCTGTTACTGTGGATTAGTGGTAGAGTGAGTGAATAGGGTGCCAATCAAGCAGGCTGTTAGTCTCAGTCATGCAAATGCCATATAGACGAAAAGCACCAAGTGTGTTTATACCTTGGCTACAATTGGGAAAGACACTAAAGTGACACGTCATTGTTTTTTTAAATGTAAATTGCCAATGACCTTGAAGAAAAATAAAGTTTACATTTCAAGCCAATAAATTCAGATGAAGTTAAATGACAAAATGTTAAGTTTTTCTATCCTCCAATGTTGCCTGACCCATTCACTGTCTGCCTCCAACCGGCGTAGATAACTTTGCTCATCTCAACAGGGAACTGACACCACTCCTATGGACTCACTCTGCAACTCAGGTTATCAGTATTTATTTATTAATTATGACTATCTGTTTTTTCTTCGTATTTGCACATTGGTTATTTGTCAGTTTGTGTATAGTTTTTCACTGATATTTATTGCATTTCTTTGTTCTACTGTGAATGCCTGCAAGAAAAGGAATCTGTATATAGTAACATATACATACTTTGATAATTTACTTTGAACACTGTGCCTTTATAGTCTGATCTGCAGCATCTCAAAGAAGATAGCATCTTCTTTCCTTTAAGTTACATAAGCATTACCTAGATTTAGCTTTTAGTATTCATGTATCATAGGGAAAAGTCTTAGTTAAAATACATATTTCAGTATTAATGGTAATGGTTTCCTACAGACTTTCACCCATCAATACAAGTTCTAGCCAGTTCTATGTAACAGTTAGAACTACCAGAATTTCATTCTAGACCCAAGCTCTCTCTCCCAGAGTTCAAGTTCAGAAGGATAGTGAAATCCAAACAGGCAAGAATAACTTGTTTAAGTTTTTACAGAAGCAGGCTTGATGGAGCATGTTATACAGACATTGAATGAGCTTTGGTAATTTCTTTAATCAACCAAATCCAAACTGCAAACGAACTGGCATATAATTAACAAAATCAGCAACTGATGCTCTGATAAATTACATTCTTCAATAAGACAACCGTGTTTTCAATGCTCAATTATTTTCCTACCTTGATTAGGTCAAGAGCAGAATAATATTCTCGGGCTCAGTTTTGCCAAATTAATTGCACAATCACTCAAAAGAATGATTAATCCACTGTACAGCCAGTTCCATTTTTACAGTGCATTTCAAATTTAGATAGATCACTTTTAGTTCCTTTTTAAAAACAGATTGGATTAAATTAATAAAGACAGATAAACAGTCTTAGATTCAGTTACATATGGGTGTAATTTCAATCCAAATGCACCCTGCAAAAGTAGATCTTCAAAAGTTTAACACTTCCCTGAACCTTATCATACAACTTCATGCACGGCACTTTGATTAATGAGAATATCCAAACTCAATTACGGAAAATGTTTGCATTGACTGCTCTCCCCAACTTCAATCATCAAAACTCATGCTAATTCTTCTTTCAATATTTTCAACCAAATCAAGCTTGAATCCTTTTCCCATTTTCTGGAAACGTTTTAGTGAATTAGTCGTGATTTCAAAGCCTTGTTTACAGGGCATGCTAGAGATACCAACAGTAATTTAACTGCAAAAGTGATGGTGGTAGAGGCAAGTACATTAGAGGCTTTGTAAAGGCACAAGGACCTTGCACAGACACATTGCCCTTTAAAGGTCAGAGTACCTGCATTTAAAATCCAGCTTGTAAACTGAAATCAGAATGAAAGGGACGTAGTGGAGCTGTGAACTTGAGGATATCAGCTGGGACAATTAGTTTCAAAAAGACGCTCACTAAAGGATTAATACTAAATGACAAAAAATATCATCATCCCCCGCGCCCCCCCCGCCGCCCAGTCTCCATCTCATTTCTCCTTGCCCTCACATTCAGGATGGATAAGTAATGTAGTATTAGTTCAACAGGTTTGAGGAGAGGTTTGTGAAAACATTCAACTCCTACTCTCAAGGACAAAAGCTGTCAGGCCTAACCAAGTACCAATCCATCAAATTCAGCTTCTTGTGAATGAATTTCCCCCACCATCCCCACCTAATGTTTTCCTCAATTCAACACTGTCACAAAACACCAGTTTTAGATCAGATATGTCCATGGTGCACAGGTTATTTTAATCAAATTCCACTAATTATAGGAACTACATTGCATTCTGACAGAAGATCTTACGTCATCAAGCAGTACAATGCTAATATTTGTATAATGCTACCAGTTTAAATGCAAATACAAATCAGACAAAGCTTGAAAAAACATGCCAGGTGTAACTACCTTCCTGACAACTGCAGAAGAAGAAACAGTGACACCAAATATTAACCTGGGTGCCTCTGTGCATTGCACTATACACCAGCTTCTGACAAGGACAATGGCAGCCGAAGAATACCCTGCACGTTTGTCCTCTTGGGCTGCAATGGTCAAATAATAGAAAACACTGTGTCAAGCTGTACAAATGATTGCATGGTAAAAATGGAATAGTCCTTACTGATGCTTAAAAAAGGGATTTTCTTTAAAAGATACTCACGTAGCCATTGCATACGTTCGAAAGAGCCAAAAAATAATTTAGACATGAACCCAGATTTAGTGGTTTTTTCTCCCCAAAAGGGTGGCTAAACTTCCAAATTTTTCCTCCAATTACATGCACTACTGACCTTCCAAACCGTAGATAGCTCGGAATAAGTAATCCATTATACAGAATTAAACAAACTCTCTGAACTAAGCGGCCACTTGTCACATAAGTAACTTGTGGATTAACCCCTTTTTTTTGGGGGGGAATGAATTTTGTAATGTTTTAAAAGTAGCTGACATTTTGTGGTTAATAGTGGTAAGTAAGGGGAAGCCAAAATAGTTATTGGTACCAATCTACAGCCATTTGCGTTTCTACCTTCAACTATAGAGTTAGATGTCTAAATCTTTCCTTTGAAGCATCGGCTGGAGTGTTTGTGTGTTAAAACAAGCTCCTCCTCCAACCCAATTCCGGCTGGTAACAGCGCAACCAATCGCTCTCTGCAGCTCACTTTAGGACCAACAGTTGCTGTCCAACGAGTTCCAGCAGGTAGCACCATTAAAAACAAGGCCAAAATGGGCGAGGGGCTAAAACACATTTAAAAATGTAGCATTTACCCACCCTTCCAAAGAGAAATTAAATTTATTCCATACATTTTAAATAACGAAAGCGACAAGCTGGCACTTCAAAACAACAGGAAACACAAAACTCAAAATTATTCACAAGACCGATAAATAAAACAATAATTAGACAGCAAATATTCAAGGAAGTCACTTTGCCCCGCAGAATGCGCATATGCATGCATAAATGTGATCTGGTTAAAACTGATTGCAATCGGCGATCAAATTCCTTTAGTTTTTCTCTTTTTCTCCCATCCCCCTCTCAACTAAACCTGGACTGATCAACAAGCCAAAAATACCCTGCAAATAAACGACGTCAGACAATCCCCAACCTCTGAAAACATAACACACACGGTTTCATGAGATATGACCGTGCTTTATCATCATAAACCGTCTGCTGAAGCATTACATCTGCTTTTCCAACGACAGAACAAAATAAGGTTTTGTCTCCCCCCCCCCCAAAGATACAGGCCCAACAGGCATCAGAACAATTTGACATTACGACCAAATACCGCAGATTCAGAACTACACACCACTCATTTAAATAAACATTCCTAAAATTCCAATTAAATGCTTTCAACAAAAAAAGGTTGACTTCTAGAGTATTACAACTTTAAAATATAGGGGGACGCCTTAAAAGCCGTCTCCATTTGAACGGTAACAGTTTTTCATTATGAACCATTAAGCATCCCGAAAAACTGACAAACGGAACCTCAAAAAAAAACTCAACCATCATGTCAGTTGCGTTTTCATAACTGGAGATATATGATCAGATATTACGATTTGCAATGATGGGCTAAACCTGCGGTGCAACATGAAATGGAAGATTTAACACAAACAAACGGCGCAGTTGACACGACAATTAACAGGCGAGACAAAGAAGACAGGGAGAAGGAGGGGGAAATAAGGGAGAGGGAGCAAAATGAAGCCCCTTTGCTTGTCTGAAGGATACAGTTTGACCACATCGGTGTCCATTCGTCTCTTCCCAGGACTTGGGGATGACATGTCCGTGCTGTTGAGGGGGTGACGGCAGGCGAGTTGGCTTTTAAATCCTTCCCCGGGCCTGTCTTCCTCCAAACCCCCGAGAGCACAACACAGAGGAAACAACCAAACTCTCTCAGGTGTAATCGAGGCACGAAATTCCTCTCGATGGGGGTGCAAAGAGGAGAAAAAAATGTCTATGTGTGTGTGTTCATTCGGCCAGCAAGGCGGAGGAGGGCTGGCGGTGCGTGCCCCACTCGGCACTCCTCAGTCGGACGCTGCTGCCACTTTGTCCTGCTCAGCCGGAGCTGCCTCTCCGCCAGTCTGCGGGGCTCCCTTCACTCCGCGCTCTGGCTGGCTGTGATGGCGGCTGTTTGTTTTGGCCTCGCTCCTCACACGGTTATCCTCACACCAGCACCAGCGCCAGCGCCGCCACCCCTTCCTCCTCCGCCTCCTCCTCTGCCTCGTCGGCTTCCCTCCCTCCCTCACTCGCTGCCTCCGTTAGCCTCCGCCGGAGCTTCCTCTCACTCCGATCCTGAACCTTCTCTCCAGCACTCGCCCGTGACGTTGACGTTGTTGTTTGTCAGCGTCGTCCTCCACGGCGCCGGACGTGCTCCTGACGTCACCGCTCGCCCCGCCTTTCCCCCGAAACGCCTTCTGGGACATGTAGTCTTACGGGTTGACACACGTCAGTAATTCTGTTGTTATTATAAAATTTAGCTAGACTTCTTGTCCCTTTATTTTTAAAAAAAAAATCACATTTACTTTATACGCACGTATTGGGGAAGATGGGTGGTTTTCCAAATACCAAAGTGGCGAAGATAGGCGTTATCCAAATGAATGAGTCGATAGTGCGTATGTAATTGTGTGGTAAAGGATGACGGGAGTTGTAGTTCGGTTATTCGAACTGGCTATTAATTGAGAGAAGATAGTGAGGGCAGCAGAGAATTACGTTAAAGAGATGTGGTAAGGATATATGCTTTGGAACGATGTATTAAAATTAGCATTTAGAAAGGCCTCAGAAATAGAAACGTATTTGAACTAACGAGGAAAGTAGCATTGATGGATGTGATTCTGGGAGATGAGCCAAGCTCAGTGAATCAGTTTATCAGTGCAGAACATCTGAATACAATGATCATAAGTTTTAGAACAGCAATCGAAAAGGTTAACAACTACTCTGCGGTGAAAAGAATTAGACTGGAGAAGGGCCAGTTTCAATGGAAAGAGAACAGAACAGAATTGCTGAAATGTTCTCCAAACTTGGCACACAAAGCTTCAGTTGAACAATGGGAGGCCTTTAAAATTGAGATGGTTTAACAATAGTCTAGATCTTTTCTCCTCAGCTTCATCTTCCCCCATACTTTCTGTCACTCTTCAATTCTCAGAGCTGTAGAAGATCTTTGTTTTGCCACAAACCCCTCTGTATATTTAAAAATTCCTCAAGATAAACTTCTTTCACCTCAGATAAAACATTTTTTCAGCAGTCTGAGAGGGCTCTTCCCTCTTTGATTGCCTGGTCCAATCTTTCATCTCCAGCAGTGCCCACCCATTCACACAGTAATTGCATGCCATTTTAATTCTTCATCCCACTGCTGCTTTGAGCTCTTCAGGACTTAGCACACATAGAGTCATACAACATAGAAATAGGTTGGTTAACCCACTGAGTCCGTGACAATCATCAAACACCCAATTACACTAACCCATTGACCATGTGCTCCATTGAGTACATTTACAAAGAGCGCTTGTCACAGGAAAATAGCATCCATCGTCAAAGAACCGTATCCAAGCCATGCTCTCTTCTTGCTACTGCCATCAGGAAGAAGGTACAGGAGCCTCAAGTCCCTCAACCATCAGGTTCTGGAACCAGAGCAGATATCTTTACTCAACCCAACGCTGACCTGATTCTACAACCTATGGATCCCCCTTAAGGACTATAGAACTTGTATTCCTGATATTTAATGCTTATTTATTTATTTTTGCATTTGCACAATTTGTTGTCTTTTGTTTGATTGTCTTTCCCTATATGTGTGGTTTTTCATTGATTCTACTGTGTTTCTTTCTATTTATCATGAATGCCTGCAAGAAATGAACCTCAGGGTTGTAAATGGTGACATATATGTACTTTGATGATAAATTTACTTTGAAATTTTAACTTTGAACACTTCCCACACTCTCATCAACTCTCCCCAGATTCTACCAACCACACTCCAGCAACGATCTACAGTGGCCAATTAACCTACCAACCCAAATACCTTTGGAATCTGAGAAGAACCCAGAGCACCTGGAAGAAGCCCATTAGGTCTCAGGAAGAATGTGCAGACTTGACTCAGGTTGCACCAGAGTTCAGGATTGAGTCCAGGTCACTGGAGTTATGAGACAGTAGCACTATGAGCACTGACATCAATAATAGGTACATCATCAGATATTTCATGTTTCCAGTATTCACCTCCTTTGCCATTTCAGGCTTCATCCATCTCTTGCTATTAAATTCCAGTGGACATTTTGTCCTTCGGCATCCTCTTTCAGCCAGCACCACCACCGATATCATATTGGTAAATGAGCTTATTATTGGCCCATGTACTGAAGTGCAGTGAAAACCATGTCTTATGCCATTCTTACAGATCTATTCATTACAACAGTGAGACAGTACAGATAAAACAACAGCAGAGTGCTACAGTTACTGCAGGAAGACAATCAGGTGCAAGGACATAAAGAGACAGAACGAGGTCTTGAGTCCATCTTCTCATACGAGCGAACTGTTCAATAGTTCTCTGATGGTGAGATAGAAGCTGTCCTTGAGCCTGGTGGTGCATGCTTTCAGACTTGTGCACCTTCTGCCTGATGGGAGGAGAGAGAAGAGAGAATGTCTGGGATGAGCATATTACCACGATAGCAAGACATGTAGAGAGCCCATGAAGCACGAAGGGGAGGCTGTAACCTACAATCTGCCACAGATCTCCCCATTTGTGCTCTTGTGCTCCTTCCTTTCTCTGCAAATGAAAAGGTATTTCAGTTCTACAATAGCCTCCAACCTGATGGCATGAGCATCGATTTAAGCTTCTGGTAAACAACTTCCACCACCCACCCACCCCCATTTTTCTCTTCCCCATTTCCGCACTCTGACCTTTTACCTCTTCTCACCTGCCTATTACTTCCCCCAGGTTAGCACCTTCTAGCTGGTCCTCCTTCCCCTTCCCCCACCATTTTATTCTGGCATCTTCCCCCTTCCCTTCTAGTCCTGAAGAAGGGTCTCAGTCTGAAACGTCAACTGTCTTTTCATTTCCATAGATACTGCGTAACCTGCTGAGTTCCTCCAGTATTTTGTGTGTGTTGCATCAGCTCTGACTTTTCCTGGTTCTCGTTAAGTTCAAAGTCAATTTATTAACAAAGTATGCATGCTACCTTGAAATTCATTTTCTTGCAGATGTTCACAGTAGAACAGAGAAATATGATAGTCAATGAAAAACTACACACAAATATGGATGACAAACGGCCAATGTGCAAAAGAAGACAAATTGTGCAAATGAAAAGAAATGCTGTCAGTAAATAAGCAATCCTGAAAACATGCGTCCATAGGTTGTGGAATCAGTTCAGAACTGAGGTGAGTGAAGTTCTCCATTCTGGTTCAGGAGGCTGATGGCTGAAGGGTAATAACTGTTCTTGAACCTGGTGATGTGGGACCTAAGGCTTCTGTACCTCTTTCTCAATAGCAGCAGCAAAAAGAGACGTTGGCCTGGATGGTGAGGGGCCTTAGTGATGGACGCTGCTTTCTTGTGACAATGCTTCTTGCAGATTTTCTCAGTGGTGGGAAAGGCTTTGCCTGTGACGGATTGGGCTGTGTCCACCCCGTGTTGTAGGCTTTCCTGTTCACTGGCATCGGTGTTTCCATACCAGACTGTGATGCAACCAGTCAAGATACTCTCCACTGTGCACCGGGAGAAGTTTGTCAAAGTTTTAGATGATATGCCAAATTTGTGCAAACTTCTGAGACAGGAGAGGAATGGTACTGCTTCTTTGTAGTGGCACGTGTGTGTCAGTCACAGCACAGATAATCTAATATGATAACGGCAAGGAATTTAAATCCCCAAATGAAATCTGGCACCAGGACCTCCGGTTTCTTCCTCCAGTTACCATAAACATTGACTGTTTCTCTCTCCATATCCACCTGGTCTGTTTCTTATTTTCATGTTTTTTCAATATTTATTTTCCTTTCTTTGCTCCTTTGACATCTGATCAGTCGGCTTCATTCATGATTTAGAGGCAGAGCAGTGTACATATGAAGATCCGTAGCTCAGTAGGCCAGCTTCACCACATGTACTGCCTCGATAATATTGTAAACTGAATGTAAGGCAGAAAGCCAGTTCCCCACAGTTCACAGAGCAGGAAAAGTGAATTTCCTTCTCCCATAATTACACTGAGTTTAACTCATCAGTCCCTCCCTCTATGTAGGCTTAGTGTTAGGGCAGAAGGGAAGTAAGTCACTTGGGAGGTGTATGAATATAGATGTCATGAGCTGTGAAAAATGTATATATAAAATGAATATAAAATACATGCAGGTACTTGCTTAAAGATTATAAGGGTGTGTTCTCTCTTTAGTCTAAACGGTCATTTGCCTTCCATTTGCTGATAGTGTAAAGCAAATAGATCATGAACAGTTTATGTCATTGCTTATCAGTGCTACCTTCTTGTGCTGCAAATGATCAGCGAACTGTGCTCTCATATCTAAGTAAGAAGCTTGTAGATTCGAATTGTGCTCCTGAGACTTGAGCAGAAAGCTCTCGGCTGATGTCCCAGTGAGGGTGGTCTTACCCTTCGTGAGAGATGTTAATCTTTACCTCCTTCCTCTAGCTTATGTGAAATGTCTCATGGCATGATCTTAAAGAAAAGCAAGGGAGTTAGTTGTGACAATCGGGCCATGTTTACCTCTAATTCCCTTGTTCTCCGTTATTATAAAAACATAATAAAATAAATCATACAAACAGATAATCAGGTCTTCAATATATTGCTGTGTTTCGTTCATTAGCTCAAGGATTACATTTCAAATTATTGTTAACCATAAATCAAAGTTCAGCATTCAAAGTAAATTTTATTATATCAGACATCCCACCTCTCCCGGAAGTTCCGGGAGCCCCCCCGCATATTGATAGTGGCTCCCTGATGCCCGCAAATTATGTACAATATCCCGGAAATCGATTTTTTTTGAGAGCGAGCGAAAGAGAGATCATGAGAGAGAGACAGCAAAAGAGTGCATGAGAGAGCGAGAGAGAGAGTGTGAGAGTGCAAGAGAGAGAGCGTGTGCGCAAGAGAGAGCGCCATGGCAGAGTGTTCCAAAAAAAGAAAATATAAAACGTACTTCACCCCAGAGTACACTAAAGTGTACCCCTGCCTAATAGGGGTCAAAAATAATGACAGTGTTGCTCGCTGCACTGTTTGCAACAGTGACTTTTCCCATGGTGGGTTAAGACTGTAAAAGACATGTTGAGGGGAGTTTAACAGTCATTCGTTCATTAGCATAGCTAACGTTATTTAAACCAGCTGGCTAGCTGCTTAGGAGCTACTCTATTGCAGACATCAGTGGAAAAATCCTGCTTGCATATACTCTATCTATACCCCTCATGCTGATACAGTTTTGAGGGTGCACTGTGATTTAGGTTTTCATGGAGTTACTCTTTGATAGAATTAGGCTGAAGAGGTTTCAGCAAGGAGGCACAGGTGGGATCAGTTATGATTTTATTTTTCTCTTCATCCTTAGCACTTGGCTCAGTGTAGGTAAATGGCAGTTAGGGCAGTGGAATGATCTTGCAAGACGTGGCGACTCAAGAAACCTCACAGTCTCCCTGATGACTACGTTTATGGGAAGTGCCTCCAGGTGCAGATCCTGACCAACTGGGTAAAGGAACCGGGGCTGGAGCTGGATCACCTGGGGTGCTGAGAGCATCATCGACGCTCTTTCACTGAGGTGGCCACTCCCAATATACGGGTTTCAGATAGATGTGTGACCAGCAGGAGAAGTATGTGTGGGGTTCTCCTGTGGCCTTTCCCCTCACTAAAAGGTATATCTCTTTGGATACAGTGGCTGGGGATGATCCTTTAGGGGCTAAAAGTCAGGGAAGGGTGCATCAATTTCTCCAACATCTGGTAATTCTCCCCCCTTCCCCTTCTCTCTCCTTTCATTCCCCATTCTGTCTCCCCCTCTCACCCCTTCCCCTCACCTCCCTCTGGAGCCCCTCCTCCTTCCCTTCCTCCCAAGTCCACTCTTCTCTCCTATCAGATTCCTTTTTCTTCAGCTCTTCACTTATTCCACCCATCACCTCTCAGCTTCTTTCTTCATTCCTCCTCGCTCACCCACGCACCTTCCCCCTCACCTGGTTCCACCTATCACCTGCCATCTTGTACTCCTTCCACTCCCTCTTCTCATTCAGGTTTCAGTCCCCTTCCTTTCCAGTACTGATGAAGGGTCTCAGCCCAAAATACTGAATGTTTATTCCTCACTGTAGATGTTGTTTAACCTGCTGAGTTCCTCCAGCATTTTGTGTGTGTGTTGCCTGGAAAAGGTTGCGGTCAAACAGACTGTTAGTGAATGGGACAGTCAGGAGATCCTGTGGCCATACTCGAAACGCTAGGATGTTGCGTTGCCTCCCAAGGGCCAGAGCAAATGCTATTTCTAAGCAATTGCAGAACATTCTCAAGGAGAAGAGTGAAAAGCCAGAGGTTGTTGTGCACTTTGGAACAAACAATATCAGTAGAATGAGGGATATAGTCCTGTGGAATGAGAACAGGGAGTTAGGTAAAATGTTATGAAAACCTTGAGGGTACTGTTCTCTGGATCATTCCTGGTGGCATGTGCTAACGAGGTTATAGATAGAACGACAGGCCAGACGAATGTGTGGCTGAGGAGCTAGTGCAGGGGCCGGGGAGTCAGGCTCTTGGATCTTTGGGATCTCTGCTGGCGTACACGAGGCCTGTACAGGAGGAGGAGGTCGCACTTCAACTGGAGGAGGACCAGTACCCTTGTGGGGAAATTTGCTAGTGCTACTAGGAGGGTTTAAACTGGATTGACTGAGAAGAAGCAGGTCATGGGATAAAAGAGTAACCAGCAAAAGCAATTTATGTAATTAGTATGGCCAGAGACACAGTAATTTATTTTATTCTGAGAACAGTGCCGAATAGGCCCTTTTGGCCTTTTGAGCTGTGATACCCAGCAACCCCCGATTTAACCCTAGCCTAATCACAGGACAATTTACAGTGACCTTCTGACCAGTACATCTTTGAGCTGTGGGAGGAAACCGGAGCGGCTGGGGGAAACCCACACACACACGGGGAGGGACATACAAACTTGCTTACAGAGGATACCGGAATTGAACTCTGAACTCTGAACTCCGACACCCTGAGCTGTAATAGTGTGGTGCTAACCGCTATGCTGCTACAGTGCCCCGCAGTAAAGAGAGGGAAAACTCAGTGAGGCTACAGTTATTTCAATACACAAGGCTTAACAGATAAGGAGGACAAATTCAGAGCATGGATTGGCTCTGAGGTCTGAGGTATTTTTGCCATTTGCAGAAACATCCTGAGAGAAGAGCAGGACTGGCAGATTAATGGCCTGCGATACAGATGCTACAGGAGTGATAGGGGTGCAGGAGAGCAGGGAGGGGCTGTAGCCATTTTGATAAGGAAGTGCTTAGAGCAGTGCACGTCAGGACCACTAGATTCAAAAACAGTTACTTTCCCCAAGCCATCAGGCTGATCAACTCCTCCAGCTAGTAGTGAACACAGTCGCTGTCCTACTGTGTTTTCATAAGCCATGCTGCTACCTAGCGGTTCTTCTCGCCAAGAGTCTTTTTGTCACTTCACCATCTCCTGTCTGAGTCACCTAGGTATAGATACTCCTGCACCTCGTGTTACTTTACATATATACAATCAGTCGAACATATAAACTATTCCTACACCTTTGTATATACAGTGTAGTTTCTAAGTTCACCCCCCCCCCAACAGTCATCAGGAACTTGAGCAGGTGTGTAGGAAATTGTTGTAAGAATAATAGGGTTGTATTAGTGGAAGATTTTAATTTTCGGCCCATTGCACCACTGGCGTTCGGGGCAGCAATGAAGGTCCTCCATCTCTGGAAGTGTTCACGGTTTCCTTCATCATGTCAGCAGCTTCCTCTCGGTTTTCACTACTGTCAGTCATGCAAGTCCTGGTGGAGACTCAGGAATACCGTCACACTCAGTTGTAGAAGGATTCTTCATTGCTGTTTCTGTAACTTTTTTGTTTTACCAGTCAGAGTTGTTAGCCCTGAGCTGAACCCCGGAACACAGAGAACCGGTGGGCCACTCTCAGTCTGTCCTCTACCCTTTGACCTGTCTGGCTTGGGTGACTCTACCCAGAGCCAAAGCATAAAGCCCTGACTCCAGCCAGCAGAGCACTCTGTGTCATTGTGGCACGCACGTCTCCAAACCCTGTGACAAAATTGTGGTTGTTAAGGACCTAGACAGGGTGGAATTCATGAACTATGTTGAGGAAAGTTTCAAGAGTCAACATATAGAGGGCCTTACTTGGGATGGGGCAATACTGGACCTTCTCTTAGGAAACAAGGCAGGGCAAATAACTGGAGAAGCAGTTAAGGAGCACGTTGGCTCTAGTGATCGTTGTTCTATGAGTTTTAAGGAAGTGATGGAAAAGGATAGGGCAGATGCACAGGTTAGGGCCCTAAACTGGAGCAGAGCCTATGTTGGAGGAGCAAGTAAGATTCAGCTGAGGTCACTTGGAAAGCCAGTTTGAAGGGAAATGAACAAATGCAAGTGGGAGGCTTTTAAGAGTGTGAAATCAAAAGTCCAAGGGCAAAGTTCAAAGTAAATTTTATTATCTAAGTACTTATATATTACCATATTCATCCCTGAGATTCACTTTCCTGTGGGCATACTCAACAAATCTATAGAACAGTAACTATAACAGAATCAATGAAAGATCAACCAGGATGCAGAAAACAACAAACTGGGCAAATGTAAATATAAATAAATAACAATAAATAACGAGAACATGAGACAACACGATAAAGAGTTGTTAAAGTGAGATCATTGGTTGTGGAAACATTTCAATGATGGGGCAAGTGAGTGGAGTTCAAGAGCCTGATGGTTGAGGGGTAGTAACTGTTCTTGAACCTGGTGTTCAAGAGCTTCATCCTGTGGCTCTTGCACCTTCTATCTGATGACAGCAGTGAGAAAAGAGCTTGATCTGGATGGGTGGGGATCTCTAAAATGGACGCCGCTTTCCTACGACAGCATTTCACATAGATGTACTCAATGGTACTGAGCCAAATCCACTACCTTTTGTTGGATTTTCCTGTTAGGGAGAAGATAAGTTTAGGGAACCTTGGATGATGAGAGGCATTGAGGCTCTGGTCAGGAAAAAGAAGAAGGCACACTCTGGGTTTAGAAGATCTGGGATGAGTGTATCCCTTGCTGACTATAAATAGATTGAGAATACATTTAACAGGGAGCTCAGCAGGGCAAAGAGGAGGTATCAGAAGGAGCTGGCAGGTAAGGTTAAGGAAAGTCATAAGAAGTTCTACAGCTATACTAAGAGTAAAAGGCCCCTCAGGAGTTCAGCAGGGGCTACCTCTGTCTGAAGGGTGAGACTTCACAAATACTTCTCCTTGGTGTTTACTGAGGAGAAAATCATGATTGCTTAAGAGATAAAGGAAACGAGTAGAGATTTTTGAAGGACGTTTATTTTACCAGGGAGAAAGTATTAGCAGCTTTACAGTGCATTAGAGCAGATAAATCCCCAGATGCATCTTTGGACCTTGTGGGAGCCTGGAGAAGAAATTGCGAAGGCCCTTGCAGAGATACTTGCTTCATCATTAGGCATTTCCCAAAAAATGGAAGGTGGTTAATGTAATTTCATTGTTTAAAAAGAGTAGCAAGGATAAGCCAGGGAATTACAGGCCAATCAGCCGACATCAGTGATGGGGAAGTTACCAGAGAGAATTCTGAGGGACAGGATATACCAGCATTTGGATAGACAGCGTCTGATTATGAGGAGCCAGTGTGACTTTGTGTGTGGAAAGTCATGTTTGATTAATCCTTTAGAGCTTTTTGAAGAAGTAGCCAAAAGGGTGGATAAGGCTAGGGCAGTGGGTGATGTCTGTGTGGATTTTAGCAAGGCCCCCAACTGGTCCCAGTAGGCAGGCTGGTCTGGAAGGTTAGTTCCTATAGAATCCGGGAAGAGCTAGTTAGGTAGATTCAAAACTGTTTGGATATAGGAAGCAGAGGGTGGTGGTTGAAAGTTGTGGAGGCCAGCGATCTGTGGTGTGCCATAGGGCTTGATATTGGGACCCTTGTTATTCATTATTTAAACAAACAATTTGGATGCAAATGCACAAGGCTTGATCAGTAAGTTTGCTGATTGCATGGGGACCTCAATCACTTAGGAAAGTGGGCCGAGGAGGATTTCAATACAGATAAGCATGAAATGATGCATTTTGGAAAGTCAAACCAGCAGAAGACTTGGCAATGAATGGTAGGGCCTTGCCAGTCCTCCAAGAGGACCACAACCTTGTCATGGTTTGGAGGCCTGCGTGCCTCAATGACCCGGAGAGCTCTGCTGGCTGGAGTCTGGGCTTTATGCTTTGGCTCTTGGTAGGGTCACCCATGCCAAACAGGTCAAAGGGTAGAGACAGGACCAAGAGTGGTCCACTGGTCCTCCCAAGTTCAGGGGTTCAACTCAGGGCTGACAACCCTGACTGGTAAAACAAAATTACTATGGAAACAGTAATGAGGAAAATTTCTTCATGTGAGTGACCAAGGACAGGCAGAGAGAGAGGACCTTCACTGCTGCCCTGACTGCCAGCGGCGTAATGGGCAGTAAATAAGTGACCTTGCCAGGAACTCTCAGGTGCTGAGAGATGAATAAATTTAAAAAGTTCAAATTTCAAACTGATTCCTTAACTCTCATTGAGGCCACTGTAGTCATGCTCTCTTCTATGTATCACACGTAGAATTGTAGATCAGGACTGCATAAAGAATGCCATTTGATATTTTTCAATTCAATCAGGTACTCATTTTTGTTGCTTTTTAAAAAAATCTAACCACCTTAAACCTCTAAAGAAAATTGAACCCATAGCCCTTTCAGATCACTAATTCAAGGCTTACCTTATCCTATCCTTTACTTTGTTCCATATTCAGTGCTGATGAGCACCAGGGGTTGTGAATCTTTGCATTAATAACTGAACGAAAATAAAATTCTCAGCACGCCTGAGCGACTTTTAATTCAGCAATGCAACATCATTTAAGCATTAAATAAGAGGAGGGGAAATGAGGTTTTGATAAAAGGAGAAAATCCCATGAATTGATTTCAGAACTGGGGAGTGAAACAGAACTTTGGGATGAGTGCATGGAAGCATCGATAGTTAGAGTCTTCTCTCTGCCAGGGTCCAACGTGAATGGGTCCTGGCAGAGACAATGGAAGATTGTGCCGAATGAGCCCTGAAGAAAGATTCAGTTAAACCGTTAACTGAGAGATAAACAAGATGTGTGATCAATATTTCATGAAATGAGGGAGAAGCTGCAGGTCAAATAAAATACTACACGTGGAAGAAATCTGAATTTAAACCAGAAAATGGCAGTAGTATTCAGCAGATCAAGCTGGTAGAGAAAGCAAGGTGTTTTTGATGTACACAGATCATCCCAAGGTGTTTCTAGCTAATGATCTACTTCCTGAAGTGCCGTCATATGGCAGCACAGTAGCCAATATGGCACAGAGGAAGGTATCAAAACAGCAGCGTGATTGGGATTAGATCATCTGTATGAGGGAGGAAAGCAGGGTAAATGATTCAGAATAATTATTTTTCTGTGGAAGTGGATATTTGGTGGGTGATAAATTAATACCTTATCCCATCTGATATTTACCTGTTGATAGGGGATTGCAGTCAGCTTATGTTCACTGCAAATGATTGAGGTTCTTTTTGTTTACCAACTAATGCAGAAGGGCCTTGAGTAACATGCAGAAAGAGAAGTTTAACACCTCCTCAATTTTCTGAGAATTACAATTATTTCTGCAATTAAGTTTCACAATACTTTCTAGTTCTCAGCTATTATATTGCCATATTTACTGCAAAAATATATTTAGTGACCACTTTATTTGGTACCTTCTATACCCAATCATCTGCCTGTACTATAGCAGTTGTCATTTGAGGTCTTAGCTCATCCACCTTCTCTGTCATAAGTTCAGTTACTGAACCTGCCGGATCTGCCGTTGGCCTTTGCTCGTATCCTGAGCAGGAACCCTTGCAGGTGCTACTGTTCCGGGTCAGAGAAATGGCGATTTCTTTAGTTCGCCCAACAGTAGGCAATAGCAAACCACCGGTGCTAGATACTAGGTTTCCTAGAATCTATTTACTGAGAAAACCATGGTCAAACTCACAAAATGTATCACACAACAACAGCGTCAAGAGGATCTTCAAGACAACTCCGAAGATGCTTCGCTCAGTAGGGTTGATTCTGGCCAGCAGGGGATCCCCGACCGTCATCAAGCTACTGCTCTTAAAATTCAAGTAACACAAAAGAAAATTATTGCCACTTGGGATCTAAGAACCCTATATCAAGCAGGAAGATTGGACAATGTGATAAATGAAAGACTAAAGATTAACATCATGGGAATTAGTGAAGTTCATTGGACAGGTGTTGGAACATGTCAGATTAGAAATAAAACATTAATTTATTCTTGTGGAACATCCCATGCTAATGGAGTAGGAATTCTTGGGGAAAGAAATGAACAAGGTGAGAAATGGGTAGAATGGTGCAAGATGTATAATCGGGTCATTATGAATACCTACTCCTCATGACTGTGTTGGTTTCCTTTGGGTGTTCTGGTGTCCTCCCACTGTCCAAAGATGTACCAGTCGGTAGGTCAGTTGGTCCCGTGATTAGGGTGGGATTAAATCGGGAGATTTAACGCTGGGCAGTTGGTCATTGTAGTTTGTCCCGTGATTAGGGTGGGATTAAATCGGGGGATTTAACGCTGGGCAGTTGGTCATTGTAAATTGTCCCGTGATTAGGGTGGGATTAAATCGGGGGATTTAGCGCTGGGCAGTTGGTCATTGTAAATTGCCCCGTGATTAGGGTGGGATTAAATCGGGGGATTTAGCGCTGGGCAGTTGGTCATTGTAAATTGCCCCGTGATTAGGGTGGAATTAAATCGGGGGACTTAATGCTGGGCAGCATGGTTGAAGGGCTGGAAGGGCCTGTTCCATGCTGTGAAAAACAAAACAAATTTCACATGATTTCGCAGTGATAGTAAACCGGATTCTGATTCTGATCTGCATAAAAAAGGAGAAGAAAATGGCTACAATAGGTTTGATTGCAACATTTAATTCTCAACCCTAGAAATGGGAGGAGTGTTACAAAATACCACATGTTTCTTCAACGCAAACAATATCGATGATGAAAGTTGGTGCAGGTCGATCTGAATTAAAGTGCTAAGTGTCCTCATGTGGAGTTTGATGTGAAACTCTCTTAGCCCAAGAACATGTAAAAATTAAAATAAAAAAAGGTTTTGTGTTCTTGAATAAGTATATTAACCTAAGGCCAGGTGAGATTGTGAAAAGATATAAGTCTCATTCACATTGAAGAAATCCAAACAAAACTGCGACAGATTTAAAGCGAGATGCAAGTCATTCTGGCTGTCCCAAGTAACAGCAGGCACAAAGGACAAGTGGCAAAACACCGTCTTCAAACAAACTGAATGTTTTTTTGAGAAAGATTTTAAACAATGGCTGTTCCACTATTGCGTGAAACATATGCCATTTGAATGTTGGTTCGAAAAGGTAAAAACGGTCATGTATGTAGCTTAAAAGGCCACATTACTCGAGCAGCTGGGAATAAGCACAATATTGAGCAAACATAATCAAAGGAAGATGCTCAGAATTTCCAAATTATGGACCATCCTTTATCAAGAAAAGGAAGCAAAGACACATAGTAACTCAGAGGAGCTGCTCAAGATAATTTATAAGAAGAGGTTAATTAACGAAGATGTCCTGATGAAGGGTCTCAGCCAGAAACACCGACTGTCTCTTCATTTCTATAGATACTGCCTGACCTGCTGAGTTACTCCAGCTTTTTGTGTGTGTTGCTCTGGATTTCCAGCATCTGCAAAATCTCTTGTGTTTCCAGCCAAGGCAGAACCACTAACAGTGTCATGAAGATGAATGGCAGGGATGTGACGTTATACTGAGAATGCAGAGTTATACTGATGAACCAGACGGAGCAGACAACACAACTGAATTTAAAAATGCATGTGGCTGTCCGAAAACTTGTACTGGTGAAACTATTGAAGAAATTGGAGTTGCTTACATGATAATGAAGTACACAAGACAGATTAAAGAATCATAACTGTGAGATATTGCAGGCTCCAGATCGAATCTGTTGGAAAGAGGCTCACTGAAAGTAATTCCCCTGGATGGAGGAGTCTACATCACTTTAAACTGATGAGGCTAGATCATCACAGAATGTATTAGAGACACATGAAGCAACTACTGGACACTTTGAAGAACTTGCTCCTAGTATGTAGATGGTGATGGAATCTGGGGAGATTTGATGCATGTGTGAGGAAAATATAATGGGCCTAGCATAGGTCTCCCCAGATCACATGGGCGGGATGACACTCCCCAGATCACTATCTACCACACACGGGGGGGGGGGGGAACGCTCCCCAGATCACTATCTACCACACCCGGGGGGGGGGTGACACTCCCCAAATCACTATCTACCACGCACGGAGGGAGGGGGTGACACTCCCCAGATCACTATCTACCACACCCGGGGGACGGGGGGGTGACACTCCCCAGATCACTATCTACCACACACGGGGGGAGGGGGTGACACTCCCCAGATCACTATCTACCACACCCGAGGGGGGGGTGACACTCCCCAGATCACTATCTACCACACCGGGGGGGGGGTGACGCTCCCCAGATCACTATCTACCACTCACGGGCGGGGAGGGGGGGACACTCCCCAGATCACTATCTACCACACCCGGGGGGGCGGGGAGGGTCAGGACACTCCCCAGATCAGTGTCTGTTTTGAATGATAACTTGGTTAATGGAGTCGGTGGCATGAGCACTTGCAGAATCTGGAAGTAGGGGTGAACTGACTGGAAAATACAGGTCTATGTTTAAAGAAGAGTAAACAAATTTTCTTGGCAAATGAAGTATAAAAGTTGGCTGCACCCAGTTCAAGAGAAGGTAAATGCTGTTTTACATGATCTGCTCCAACTAGTGACACTAAACTGAGGCACATCTGGGATTGTGAAATTATTTAACTAATTCTTGCTAAATCCAGCAGCTGTCCTCGTTTCAATGCATCAATTACTGCAAAGAATGTGAAGTGGAGCTAGACTGGAGCTGAAGAAAAGGATTTTGTGTTTGTCATGTGTCAGTAAATTACTTAACCAGCAAAAGGTTAGACTTAACGTGTAACTAATGACCGTACGGTGTGGTCCCATGGGGATGGGAAACTATTCTTGAAAAGCTGATACAGTTTGTCCTGGATGCTGACAGAAACGGGAAAAATAGTTCTCTCAGCTGGTTCAAGTTCTCAGTAAGGGTTGTGTCTGTGATGTGTTTTTAGTAGGCTTCAATAAAATAAATTTCTTAAAGGACATAACTCAGGCCTTTGTTTCATAACCTGCGTATTGAAGGCAATCCCACAGTATAAGTGCCCCACTCAGGCCTACTCTCATCCTCCCAACTTGACATTAAGAGGTTTATTTCTTCTTCTCCAAAAGATCCTTGGGGTGGGGGCAAAGCTTTGCCCAGCCCTGCTTTTTTTCTTCATGTTACCTCACCTTGACGTGCAGACCTGGATTGGCCTACGTGTGACTTCACCCCTACTTTAACGTCGATCGCTGAGGAAATATCCAACAGATCACAATTTAATGCATGGTTTCTATTTTAGCAATTGTTAACACATTTAAACAGTTTTAAGGAGTCAAAAAAGGTTTTCTTTTTGTTAAATCATTAAGCATGCTAAAACCTAAAGAGTGTGATGGATTTCCATAGGCACTTGACTCATTATTCTCTAATTAAACTGCCTTGCTTGGGAATTGAGTGTCTATTTCAAAATCTTCCTGCAGCTCTCCACGACCCAGGCGCCAGCTTAGAATCAACGGTTCGGCATGAAATTTACATTTAGCTCCAGTGTTTACGAGGATTAATTGAAAAAACACAGCTGACCTTCACTCATCCCCAGAGCACGTTGTGTTTACGATGTAAAAGCAAACCATAAAGAAGATAAGAACAGCAGTAGGTGTGTGATTTGGGTATGAGGTCTAGTGTTTGAGAAGTGAGACATAGACCATCTTATCAACATTCAGGCGACTTTGTGAATTGAGAACCTGATCTTGATAATGCTAAATAATTGTTGTTGGTAGAAGGCTCAAATGCTGTAAGCAAACAACTGGCCTTCCAATATCTCAAAGGGCTATTGTTTTGTCACGTTCTTGTACCATGCAGTTTTTCTCTGTTCCATGAACAGACAAATGTCAGCATTGGATGAGCAAAAGGTTTTCCAATTTTAGGCAGAATTTGGATTTATCTTCTGTAGAAACTGACTGTCCTGTGTTTCTCCTTGGTTCACTCCCTCCGATTGCAAAAGCAGAGGAAAGTCGTAATGAAGGGTCTTGGCCAGAAATATCGACTGTTTACTCTTTTCCATAGATGCTGCCTGGCCTACTGAGTTCCTCCAGCATTTTGTGTGTGTTGCTTAGATTTCCAGCATCTGCAGATTTTCTCTTGTTTGTGATTGGAATCACAAGTCATTGAGTCTAAGTACAAAGAGGTCCGAGGATGTGTTAAGCAACATGAAATGAGGAATATTTTGACCAAGTGAGGAGAGCCTCACTTTTGGAGGGTGGGACAGTGGAATTTTGGGTGCTTCGTGAAATGGTTCCTTCATGTTGCATGACTACTTTATGCAAGACTAGTTACACTGGGTTTGATAGGTCTTTGGACAAGCACTAACGGTGATGGAAATAAACAATCTTTATTATGACTGCAATGGAAAATATGGAATTAATAAAACTGAATTATGATCAATTGGGCAGCTATATTGTTTATATCCAGTCTCTGATAAATAGTACACACTGAGCAGGCTGGACCAATTGCCTTCAAAGTTCAAAGCAAATTTATTATCTAAGTACATATATGTCACCAGATACTACCCCGATTCATTTTCTTGCAGGCATTCACCATGGAACAAAGAAATACAATACAATAGAATCAAAAACCACGCACAAGGACTGACAAGCAACCAATGTGCAAAAGAAGACAACCTGTGTAAATACAAAATAAGTAAAGAAATTAAAAAAGGGGAAAGGTAAATAAATAAGTAATACTGAAAGCATGAATTGTAGTGTCCTTGTTCAGTGATCAGTTCAGTGTTGAGGTGAGGGAAGTTATCCCTGCTAGTTCAGGAGCCTGTTGGTTGAAGGGTGTTAACTGTTCCTCAACCTGGTGACATGTTGTATAATCATCATGGACTGAATTAATTTCCTTACAGCAAAGAGCAGAGAGGCTGTGCATTATTCTAGGATGGACAGTGAAATGGAGTTGTATTCACAGCTCAGCTCAGAGACTGTGAATCAGACATCCCACCTCTCCCGGAAGTTCCGGGAGTCTCCAGCATGTTAATAGTGGCTCCCTGATGCCCGCAAATTATATACAATATCACGGAAATCAATTTTTTTGAGAGCGAGCGAGAGAAAGCAAGACCCAGCATCTGCAGATTATTTTGTGTTTGAGAGAAAGAAAGAAAGAGCGCGAGAGCGACCGCGTGAGAGAGCAGGAGCAAGCAAGCGAGAACGCGCGAGAGAGAAAGCAAGCAAGAGCGCTTGAGAGCGCGCGAGTGACCACGAAAGAGAGAGAGCATGAGCGAGAGCACGCCATGGCAGAGTGTTCCAAAAAAATATATAAAACGTACGTCACCCCAGACTACACTCAGGATTGAGTTCTGCAACAGTTCTGCAACACCCAATAATTTTCATACCTACCTAGGAATATATCTTTACCTCCCCTTTCTGCAGGGATTGCTCCCTCCGCGATTCCCTTGTCCATTCACCTCCTCCACCCTAATCTCCATCCGGGCACTTATCCCTGCAGGCAGCCCAAGTACTACACCTGCCCATACACCTCCTCCCTCACCTCCGTTCAGGGCCCTAAACAGACCCTCTGGGTGAAGCAACACTTCACCTGCAATTCTGCTGCGGTCGTCTGTTGTGTAGATGAGCAGAAGTGGAAGGGATGTTTCCCATGGTGGGGGAGTCTAGGACAAGAGGGCAGAGCCTCAGGATAGACGGGCACCCTTTCAAAAAAGAGATGCGGAGAAATTTCTTTGTTGCCACATGCAGCTGTGGAGAACATAACATAGAACATAGAACAGTACAGCACAGTACAGGCCCTTCGGCCCACAATGTTGTACCCACCCTTAAACCCTGCCTCCCGTATAACCCCCCACCTTAAATTCCTCCATATACCTGTCTACTAGTCTCTTAAACTTCACTAGTGTATCTGTCTCCACCGCTGACTCAGGCAGTGCATTCCACACACCAACCACTCTCTGAGTAAAAAACCTTCCTCTAATATCCCCCTTGAACTTCCCACCTCTTACCTTAAAGCCATGTCCTCTTGTATTGAGCAGTGGTGCCCCGGGGAAGAGGCGCTGGCTATCCACTCTATCTATTCCTCTTATTATCTTGTACACCTCTATCATGTCTCCTCTCATCCTCCTTCTCTCCAAAGAGTAAAGCCCTAGCTCCCTTAATCTCTGATCATAATGCATACTCTCTAAACCAGGCAGCATCCTTGTAAATCTCCTCTGTACCCTTTCCAATGTTTCCACATCCTTCCTATAGTGAGGTGACCAGAACTGGACACAGTACTCCAGTGTGGCCTAACCAGAGTTTTATAGAGCTGCATCATTACATCACCACTCTTAAACTCTATCCCTCGACTTATGAAAGCTAACACCCCATAAGCTTTCTTAACTACCCTATCCACCTGTGATGCAACTTTCAGGGATCTGTGGACATGTACCCCCAGATCCCTCTGCTCCTCCACACTACCAAATATCCTGCCATTTACTTTGTACTCTGCCTTGGAGTTTGTCCTCACACTTCCCCAGGTTGAACTCCATCTGCCACTTCTCAGCCCACTTCTGCATCCTATCAATGTCTCTCTGCAACCTTCAAGAATCCTCTGCACTATCCACAACACCACCAACCTTTGTGTCATCTGCAAACTTGCCAACCCACCCTTCTACCCCCACATCCAAGTCGTTAATAAAAATCACGAAAAGTAGAGGTCCCAGAACCGATCCTTGTGGGACACCACTAATCACAACGCTCCAATCCGAACGTACTCCCTCCACCACGACCCACTGCTTTCTGCAGGCAAGCCAGTTCTGAATACACCTGGCCAAACCTCCCTGGATCCTATGCTGTCTGACCTTCTGAATAAGCCTACCATGTGGAACCTTGTCAAATGGCTTACTAAAATCCATGTAGATCACATCCACTGCACTACCTTCGTCTGTATTAGATTATGAGGACACTCCATCCTCGTTTATTGCCATTTAGAAATGCATACATTAAAAAATGATACAATGTTCCTCCGGTATGATATCAAGGAAACACAAGACAGACCAAGACTAAAACTGACAAAAACCACATAATTATAACATATAGTTACAACAGTGCAAAGCAATACCGTAATTTGATAAGAGCAGACCACGGGCACGGTAAAAAAAAATCTCAAAGTCCAGATAGCCCCAACATCTCATACAGAAGGTAGAAGGAAGAAACTCTCCCTGCCATGAGCTTGCAGCGCCGCAAACTTGCCGATGCAGCATCCTGGAAGCACCCGACCACAGTCCGACTCTGAGTCGTCCGAAAACTTCGAGCCTCTGACCAGCCCTCTGACACCGAGCTCCGAGCACCATCTCTGCCGAGTGCTTCAACCTCAGCCCCGGCCGCCAGGAAGCAGGCAAAGCCGAGGATTCGGGGCCTTCCCCTCTAGAGATTCTGGATCACACAGTAGCAGCGGCAGTGAAGCAGGCATTTCAGAAGTTTCTCCAGATGTTCCTCCGTGCTGTCACGTCTGCCACTATCAAATCAGAATTGTGCACGGCCTCCTACTTGACAGATAACAGATATTCATCACTGGAGAGGCCACACGCGCTGCGTTGCATTGCCATTTTCTCCTCCTATATGCCTGGTCACCTCCTCAAAGAACTCTGTCAGGCTTGTTAGAGATGGCCTGCCCTTCACAAAGCCATGCTGACTGTCCCTGATCAAACCATGATTCTCTAAATGCCCTTAGATCCTATCTCTAAGAATCTTTTCCAACAGCTTTCCCACCGCAGACGTAAGGCTCACTGGACTATAATTACCTGGACTATCCCTACTACCTTTTTTGAACAAAGGGACAACATTCGCCTCCCTCCAATCCTCCGGTACCATTCCCGTGGACAACGAGGACATAAAGATCCGAGCCAAAGGCTCAGCAATCTCTTCCCTCACCTCGTGCAGCAGCCTGGGGAATATTCCGTCAGGCCCCGGGGACTTATCCATCCTAATGTATTTTAACAACTCCAACACCTCCTCTCCCTTAATATCAACATGCTCCAGAACAGCAACCTCACTCGTATTGTCCTCACTATCATCAAGTTCCCTCTCATTGGTGAATACCGAAGAGAAGTATTCATTGAGGATCTCGCTCACTTCCACAGCCTCCAGGCACATCTTCCCACCTTTATCTCTAATCGGTCCTACCTTCACTCCTGTCATCTTTTTGTTCTTCACATAATTGAAGAATGCCTTGGGGTTTTCCTTTACCCTATTCGCCAAGGCCTTCTCATGCCCCCTTCTTGCTCTTCTCAGTCCCTTCTTAAGCTCATTTCTTGCTACCCTATATTCCTCAATAGACCCATCTGATCCTTGCTTCCTAAACCTCATGTATGCTGCCTTCTTCCACCTGACTAGATTTTCCACCTCACTTGTCACTCATGGTTCCTTCACCCTACCATTCTTTATCTTCCTCACCGGGACAAATTTATCCCTAACATCCCGCAAGAGATCTCTAAACATCGACCACATGTCCATAGTACATTTCCCTGCAAAAACATCATCCCAATTCACACCTGCAAGTTCTAGCCTTATCGCCTCATAATTTGCCCTTCCCCAATTAAAAATTTTCCTGTCCTCTCTGATTCTGTCCTTTTCCATGATAATGCTAAAGGCCAGGGAGCGGTGGTCACTGTCCCCCAGATGCTCACCCACTCAGCAATGTAGAGGAGGCCGGGTCATTGAGTGTAGAGAGATTGATAGATTCTTGATTGGACGTGGCATCAAAGGTCACAGGGAGAAGGCGGGGAACTGGGGTTGAGGAGGAGATTTTAAAAAAAAGGATCAGCCAATAGACAATAGGTGCAGGAGTAGGCCATTCGGCCCTTTGAGCCAGCACCGCCATTCACTGTGATCATGGCTGATCATCCACAATCAGTATTCAGTTCCTGTCTTATTCCCATAACCTTTGATTCCACTGTCTTTAAGAGCTCTATCCATCTCTTTCTTGAAAGCATCCGGAGCCTTGGCCTCCACAGCCTTCTGGGGCAGAGCATTCCATATATTCACCACTCTCTGGGTGAAAAAGTTTTTCCTCAACTCCGTTCTAAATGGCCTACCCCTTATTCTTAAACTGTGGCCTCTGGTTCTGGACTCACCCATCAGTGGGAACATGCTTCCTGCCTGCAGCATGTCCAATCCTTTAATAATCTTATATGTTTCAATCAGATCCCCTCTCATCCTTCTAAGTTCCAGAGTATACAAGCCCAGTCGCTCCAATCTTTCAACATATGACAGTCCCGCCATTCCGGGAATTAACCTTGTGAACCTACGCTGCACTCCCTCAATAGCAAGAATGTCCTTCCTCAAATTTGGAGACTAAAACTGCACACAGTACTCCAGGTGTGGTCTCACCAGGGCCCTGTACAGCTGTAGAAGGACCTCTTTCCTCTTATACTCAAAGCCTGCTGTACTTGCAAGCTTGCTTTCAGTGACTGATGTACAAGAACACCTAGATCTCATTGTACTTCCCCTTTTCCTAACTTGACTCCATTTAGATAATAACCTGCCTTCCTGTTCTTACCACCAAAGTGGATAACCTCACATTTATCCACATTAAACTGCATCTGCCCACTCACCCAGACTGTCCAAGTCACCCTGCATTCTCATAACATCCTCCTCACATTTCACACTGCTACCCCTCTTTGAGTCATCGGCAAATTTGCTAATGTTACTTTTAATTCCCTCATCTAAATCATTAATATATATTGTAAACAGCTGCGGTCCCAGCACTGAACCCTGCGGTACCCCACTGGTCACCACCTGCCATTCTGAAAGGGACCCATTAATCGCTACTCTTTGTTTTCTGTTAGCCAGCCAATTTTCAATCCATGTCAGTACTCTGCCCCCAATACCATGTGCCCTAATTTTGCCCACTAATCTCCTATGTGGGACCTTATCAAAGGCATTCTGAAAGTCCGGGTACACTACATCCACTGGCTCTCCCTTGTCCATTTTCATAGTTACATCCTCAAAAAATTCCGGAAGATTAGTCAAGCACGATTTCCCCTTCGTAAATCCATGCTGACATGGACTGATCCTGTTACTGCTATCCAGACTGACTGGCGGAGCGGACTTGATGAGCCAGATGGCCTAATTCTGCTCCTATGTCTTATGGTCTTATGGTGTCTGGCGTTCCTGATGCGGCATCCTCTACATTGCTGAGACCCAGCATAAACTGGGGGACTGCTTTGTTGAGCACCTCTGTCCCAACCACCAAAAGCAGAACTTCCTGGTAGCCAAGCATTTTAATTCCAATTCCCATTCCTGTTCCGATGTGTCGGTCCACGGCCTCCTCTTGTACCAGGAAGAGGCCACTCTCAGGGTGGAGAACTGACACCTTTCATTCCGACTGTGTACACTCCAACCTGATGGCATGAATATCGATTTCTCCTTCCGGTAAACAAATTCCACTCCCTTCCTCTATTCCCCAATCTGACCTTTCCGCCTATTACATCCCCCTGGGTCCCCTCCTCCTTCCCTTTCATTTATGGTCCACTCTCCTCTCCTATCAGATTCTTTGTTCTCCAGCCCTTGACCTTTCCCACCCACCTGGCTTCACCTATCACCTTCCAGCCAGCCTCCTTCTCCTCCCCCCACCCTTTTATTTTGGCATCTTCCCCCTTCCTTTCCAGTTCTGATTAAGTGTCTCAGCCCAAAAGGTTGACTGTTTATGCGTTTCAATAGATGCTGCCTGACCTGTTGAGTTCCTCCAGCATGTTGTGTTTATTCCATAAGCTTTGTGTTGCAGTATTGGTCTCCTTATTTTAGAAAGGATATATTGACATTGGAGACGGTTCGGAGAAGATTCACGAGAAAGATTTCAGGAATGAAAGGGTTAACATATGAGGAACATCTGGCATCTCTTGGGCTGTATTCCCTGGAGTTCAGGAGAACAAGGGAGGATCTCATAGAAACATTCCCAATGTTAAAATCCCTGAACAGATTAGATATGGCAAAGTTATTTCCCATGGTAGGGTAGTCTAGGACAAAAGGTCACGACTTCAGGATTGAAGGACGTCCATTTGGAACAGAGATGCAGAGAAATTACCTTACTCAGGGGGTGGTAAATCTGTGGAATTTGTTGCCACGAGCGGCTGTGGAGGCCATGTCATTGGGTGTATTTAAGGCAGAGATAGGTAGGTTCTTGATTAGCCGGGGCATCAAAGGGTTTGGGGTGAAAGCAGGGGAGTTTTGATGACTGGAAGGATGGATCAGCCCATGATTGAATGGCAGAGCAGACTCGATGGGCCAAATGGCCTACTTCTGCTCCTATACCTTATGGTCATAACTTTTATCCAAATCGTGTGGATTTGCTTTATCTTCTTCACAGGCGGCCCTTCGGATTTGAGGATGACTTGTGAGGAGTGGAAGGTGCAGGTGCGAGTCTTCCTTTTAACATGGGCTGGTTGTTATGCACCAGTAACACATGGATTCAACAAGATGAGATCCTGGCCCAGTGGCAAGGAGGTTCAAGATGATTTGGGATCAGAGGCTCTGCGAAACACGCTGGACTTAGCACCCACACATACCAAGTCAGATATCCTAGACCTATAAGCCCACTTGGACCACATCGTCAGAACTGCTCTTCTCCTTGCATTTTCCAACCACCTACAATATCCTCTCCTCAGACTCCCTACTCTATCACCTTTTTTCTAATTGCCTCAGTCAGTCTGACCCCATCCCTTGTAAATGGTGGAAAAGCCTTGGAATGCAATCAAAGCAACCCAGCCTCTGCCTTGCTCCAGAATTTGTGTGCTTATCCATTCAAGTCTGTTTAACAGTGTCTTACAAAATATCAATAGTGATGATTCATTGAACGTCAAAAGGAAGTGGTTAGACTTCATCATTATGGAAATAGTAACCGCAGTGGGGCAAAGGTGCTTCAATATCTGAGCTGCTGCAAATGGAACTTAACACTGTCATTCTCTCCGAATATTTTATTTTTAATTTATTGACATACTGCGCGGTGTAGGCCCTCCTGCACTGCCCAGCAAACGCTGATTTAAACCTAGCCTAATCAGGGAACAATTTACAATGACCAATTAACCTACTGGCCCTGACGTCTTTGGACTGTGGGAGGAAACTGCAGCAAACCCACATAGTCACGGGGAGAACAGAAGCAGGGATTGAACCCGGGTTGCTGGTACTGTAAAGCATTGTACTAACCACTATGCTACCATGCCACCTATCCGGAAATCTACCCTTCTGACAGATACTTAATCATGGTGATCGGCACACAGTAGCCCGATTAGACTTGGATGTAACATAGTCCTTCTGATGGACACCCCGGTTGCACTTCCTCTAATTACCGATAGCATCAGCACCAAATTGAGGGAGCTGAGGAAGAAGTGATATTTTTGGGTTAAACTGTCGTTTTTGCAACAGTTTTGTGATCCTACTGATACCTCACATTGTTAAGGAGCAATTATCTTCTGCATATATTTCTACCTTAACATTGTGCTTCATGCCATGGCAGGCAGTGGTTAGCACGACGCTACTAAAGCTCAGGGCGTTTCGGAGTTCAATTCCGACACAGTCTGTAACGAGTTTCTATGTTCTCCCCATGACCGGGTGAGTTTTCTCCAGGTGCTCTGCTTTCCTCCCACAGTCCAAAGTACCAGTTAGTAGGTTAATTGTCATTGTAAATTGTCCTGTGATGAGGCTAGTGTTAAACAGGTGAGCTGCTGGGCCGGAAAAGTCTGTTTCACACTGTATTTGCTAAATAAGTAAAATGAACTCAATAAAAACGCTTCATCTAACCACCATACAACTGCACACGAAGCCTCTAGAGAGCAGAATGAAGTCAAGCAAAGTCGCTTACATTTGTGATCTGGCAATAATTAGTTACAGCTTTGGGCTAAAGTCCTTCAAACAACTGCCTGGAACAGCACTGCTTTTTACATCATTGTTGCAGTTAAGTATTTATTATACATTAGGGCAAAGATTTGCAAGATTTATTATTGTCATTTCTAATATTCTCACTTTATTCCAACAAAGCCAGGCTTGGTGGCACCTGATCATTGCTTCCCGATTTAGCCCACAGTCTAAGACCTATGAGAAAATCATGCAATAATCCTTCTAAATAGCCATTCCTTACTGGGTAAACTGGCAGCAAGTTATTTGACTGGGGGCGACTTCTGTATTACAGATCAATCCAAAGATCAAGACCCTTCCAGGGTCACTGTATGATGAGAAGAATGGAATTTCTTATGCTAATCAAAAAAACATTGAGCTCAATTGTTCCGTCCTAGACTCTGCCTCTCTGTAATTTAACATTGTACTGTTGTAAATGTGCCTAACAGCGCTTTCAACACTTGGCATGGAGACTCCCTAGGTTTATAACGGTATTTACATTCCACAAAAGCCTCTGATCACCTCTATTCATCTCATCCTCCCTCCCCCATGTGCTTATCCAGATTTTCTTAAATGAATCATTTTGCACCCACACAGTAAATGTAGCCTGTACTAGGGCATGTCAAGAACAGAGTAGTCAATAGAAAGTTAGGCTGTGGGGAGACAGGGTAAGATTGAGGATTCTCACAGCAATCTGGACTATACCTATTCCTACCCTGTCACTTGAAAAAAAAAATGCCATCCCCTTCTCTCAGTTCCTCCATCTCTGCCATGTCTGCTCTCAGGATGAGGCTTTTCATTCCAGACCTGAGATGTCCTCCTTCAAAGAAGGGGGCTTCCCTTCCTCCACCATCAACGCTGTCCTCATCTGCATCTCTTCCATTCTGTGCACATCTGCCCTCACCCCATCCTCCCACCACCCCACCATGGGTAGTGTTACTCCAAAGAGCGCTATATGAGGTCATTCTTACCCTCGGCCATTAGCTCTATAATGAGTCATCCTACAGCCGGGGAAGTGATGACCCCTTCCCGTTAGACTGTTTGAGGTACCTTATTTTTTAAAATTCTTTTTTACTTCTCTTCTAATATTTGTATATCTATGCAGTTGTAATGCTACTGGGACACTGATTTCCTTCGGGATCAAAGAAGTATCTATCACCAACCACCCCACTAATCTTCACGTCCAGCACATAATTCTCCATAACTTCCACTATCTCCAACAGGATCCCACCACCCCAATCCCCTCCACTTTCCGCAAGGATCATTCTCGTGATAGCACTCACATGCCCTCTAAACCAGGCAGCATCCTGGAAAACTCTTCTACACCCTCTCAAAGCCAAATCATTCTTCCTGTGGTGGGGTGACCAGAACTGTGTGCAATCATCCAGGTGTGGCCTAATCAGCGTTTTATGAAGTTGCACCTAACCTCTTGACTTTTGAACTCAGTGCCTCAACTAATAAAAGAAAGCATGCCATAAGCCTTCTTAACAACCCTTTCAACCATGTAGCCGCTCCCAAGGAGTGGTGAAATTGGATCTCAGGATCTCTCTGCTCAGCAGCACCATTAACGGTCTTGCCGTTAACAGTGTACTGTCTCCTTGCATTTGCCCTACCACGGTGCAAAACCTCACATTTATCTAGTTAACCTCCATCTGCCGTTTCTCTGCCCATATCTGCAACTGATCAATATCGCACAAGGTCAGTATCCAACCCAGGTCTCGGTGAAGCAGCAGCACCAACTGCTGTGCAACTCAGTTTGACAGCAGCAAGGATGCTTCTATAAATTCAGGACATATGAGGAGGGCAGCAAAGGGTTCTGGTTCCTATTACTCTAGTGAGGGTTCTCTCATGACTGGGTTGTGTAACCGATCTCAACATTGAAACTATTCAGGAGGTTCAAAGGACATTGTAAAAACAGCTGATGAACTCAGGATGAACTTTTGCTGTCAATAGTCTCCAAAGGGTTTCAATTACAAATCAGTTTTCTATTTAGTTTAAAAATACTTTTAATTTATTTTTTGCAGGGAGAGGTCACGTTCAAGTTCATGCTGTGAAGTTTGCACCGGGGGAGGCAGTACAGACCACTAGGACATCGGGGTAACGAGGATTACTGGAGAACCCGTGATTGTTCTTACAGCAGCAAATAGTGAGACGGGATTTTCCAAAAACAGGCAATATTTGACCAAGTAACAAAACAGGTGGAACGGTCAGAAGCCAGGTACTGATGTAAAAAAAAACCTTGTGTTTAAAATTAAGTTGTTATGATCAGAAGTGTAGTGTGGAAATGGTGGTGAAAGTAATTTGAATAGCAATTTTCAAAAGGGAATTGGAAAAAATATTTACATGGAAACGTTTACAAGGCTACAGGGAAAGAGCCAGCAAAGGAAATAATCAGATAGTTCTTCCTGGCAGAGTTACAATGGGCTGATACACTGCAAAGTTCAATATTCAGTAACATGGTTGTGCTACTGGCAACCATATCAAATTCCTTTCTCCTCATATTTCCCTGCCTTGTTCCCTTCTAATTGGAATGTGGTTTTGATATCCTAAACTCCACCAGTCTTTTCTCCATCATTAAAACAGCATTTTTGTGACTCATATGGTGGTGGTATGGAGAGGGGAGAGGAGAGTGGGGGAGTTACTCAGCCTTTATTCCACAGTCTTGTCCATGTCAAAATGATGCTGTAATGGGATAGGATGTGGCATTAATTAGTCTGGGTTTTTTCTAAACTTAGTATTATGACTCATCTGCTTTGTCAGCTCTGATGTCACTGAATGGCAAAATGTATTCAAGGGACAGAATGATTTTGGTTCTCCATTCTTAAAATTTACCATCACACCCAGACCAAATTGTGTTTGATGTTCATGCCACATCATTTCCCTCACAAGGCAGTACAGGAACATTTAATTGGATTACAGACAATATTAGTTAAGCCCATCACCCCCTCCTGGTGATAGATTGCTGACAGCAGTTCGCCAGTCTTTTAGGTTGCCCTTCTTCTTGGTCACAAACAAGAAAAAATCTGCAGATGCTGGAAATCCAGAGCAACACACACAAATTGCTGGAGGAACTCAGTAGGCTGAGTCTTGATGAAGGGTCTCGGCCAGAAACGTTGATTGTTTACTCTTTTCCATAGATGCTGCCCGGGCTGCTGAGTTCCTCCGGCATTTTGTGTGTGTTGCTCCCATCTTCTTGATATCAGCTTCTCTCCTCTCCTAGGGGTGAGGTCTTTGGAGCTTCTGTCAGCGTTTCTGTAGCTTTTGGTTTTCACGGGATGGGGTTGTCCAACCCCTCTTTCACAGCCGGGGTTGGGACCATCCATGGTGGAGTTAACAGACAGTATTAAGGAGTAATCACAATATTTATCACAGAATTAATTCATCCCAGACCACACAAAACAAAACCAAAAAAGTTTTTATTTATACTTAGCACAAACTGTTGTGGCATTTTAATTTATGCAAAACATAGCAAAAAATGAATCAGAGACATGAATCAGCAAAGATGGCAACCTTTAACTGAGCAAAGGACATGATACACATGGACCATTCCCTCTTCTGTTTAGCAGGTTTTGCTGTTTTATTTGAAAAGATCTTTGTGGGATCTTATGAACCGGGAGTTCACATATCTTTTGGTTGGTACAAAGATATTTCAAGCCTGTCCTGGCTGTAAGCATTCAAAAGTGCCATCAACCCAATCCATAGGAAATGGAAGGAGACAAAACCAGGCAAAGGTTAAACATTTCTTTCTTGCTTTTTCTGTTCAGGACGCTGCACTTCCAGTATCTTTAACGGATGACACCAGCTATAGCGAACGTGGGACTTGCCACTGTCGGAATATCCGAAACACCTTGTTCGATTTTTCTGAAAGAGACTAATCACAAAAAAAAAATCATAAGCAGGGCTTGTTGACCAGGGGCCAAATGGCCTCCTCCTGAACTATAATGCAGCATTTTCCTGAAAGGCTGGTTACCCCATAATTGATAAGCATAAGAAAGGTCAGCACAGAATTTCACGGCATCTCTCATCAGTTGCAGAGAGAAATGTCGACCTGTCCGGTGATTAGAAACACACTCATGCAGAGGAAGGAGAATGCCATCCCCATGGGTGGGGGTGTGCTATCCTCCCCCTTATCCTCCACAGAAGACCAATGAAAGCATCATATTCTCTGCCACAACAGGGTCTCTTCCAACACAAGAGATTTCTTTTGGATGTTTATTCAAAAGATTTCTGTTTATTCCTTTCCAAACATGCTGCCTGACATGCTGAGTTCCTCCAGCATTTTGTGTGTGTTTCTGTTGAATGCTTCAAACTAGGTTCAAACTGTCACCATTCTGGAGAGCAGCCTCACATCAGCCATTACTGTCTGGTTGGTGCAACGTCCTCTCACAGTGTATCAAACTACAGCGAACTGTCAGGTCATTGGCTGCAGTCTACCATCACTGCAAGATTTGTTCATGTCCAGGACAAAGAAGTGGGACGGTAAAAATCATTACCCACCCAGCGAACCTGCCTTTTCCAAACACTATATATACAGCTACTACAACAAAAACTTCACACCATCTTCCCCCAGGCAGTTAATCTGATCAACCAAGCTAGTTAGCCCCCTCCACCCTCTTCCATCTATTACCCTCGTTTCTGCCCTGCACTGTAAACACTTTAAACCACTTTATATAATGTTACCTACATTGCAAATACATGCTGGTATTTATGTATATTTTATTCCATACCCATAGTTCAAGTTCAAACTTTTTTTTTGTATCTTTTCTTTCTAATTGTTGAATTTGTTGTTTTTTTTGTTGTTGTCACACCAACATGCCACAGAAAATTCCTAATACATGTAAATACGAATGGTGAATAAAGCTGATCCTTGATCCTTGAAATGAATGGCAACCTGAAGGATAACTGTGGGCACAAATGCACCATCCTATCTGAATGAACAGGCAACACTGAGCCATCTGGCTCTGGTACCGATCTCTGCAGCTTCCCAGAATGCAGAAGGAGACCAAAGCAGGCAAAGGTTAAACATTTCTCTCTTCCTCCTCCTGTTAAAGCTTGACAAAAGGTTCCAAGTCCTGGCATCCAAATTAAGCAGCTCTTTAAAAAGGAGACTGGCAACAGGCCACAGCATGCTGCCAGCGTCTGGGAAGGGAATGGAATGGAATGGATACTCAGGCCAGACCTCAGAATGCTCAGAAGATGCACAAATTAGAGGAAAAGTAAAAACAGGCACTGTACCGATTTTCTGCCACAAGATGTCACCAGTACTAATTAGAACAGCTTATTTAAATCTCCATTTATTTATCCTCAACTCCAATCACTATTTAGGATTCCTGTCAATTGAACCACAATCTGAAAGGAATTAATCCTTTTGAGGAAACAGGAGAAAGAGGAACATGAACTGCCTGCTAAAGAGCAAAACTGGGTACTTACAAAACTGTCCAAGCCCTCATCTGGGCTGGACGGTCCTTTCAACAATAACAGGACGTCAAGTACTGCCTTCCACCCTGCCTCTGTCTTTTCAGGTGACCCAAGGGTCAGGCCCTGTTCCTCAGGCTGTGGGCTGTGTAGCTTATCTTCAGGATTTAGTCCTCTTCTAATCCAGGGACACCAATCCCTGTGCTGGGAGACAGGGTTAAAGTATGCCCGGCTGCTATCCTGTAAAATAGTTAAAAATGGAATCAAACAAAACCTCCCTGAATAGCCTGCTTAGAGTTAACCACCATATCTTCTAGACTTACAGATCTCCTTTACATCCACTTACCCTCTCAGAAATGTTCCTCGGCACAGTGTAATTCCGTAAACTATGAATACTTACCTTGTGCCAAATTAAATGGTCATTATTATGCCAGTTTCATAGAGTTATGGCATTTCTGCCCACTACCTCTATTTGCTGGTCAGTGAACTGACTTTAGGATAAACGGTGCCCATTTAGCACATTCTTATTCAATCAGTTCACAGTTCACCTGCACCTAGTTCATACGCCTGCCTTGGCTCTATATGTTTTGTACTGTTTCCTAACGAATCTCTCTCTAAATCAGCTAACGCTCAGTAGTCACAGTTACCCCACACTTTTTCCTCTAATGCGATGATTGCTGGTTATGCCCCTGATTATCATTTCTGGAACTTCACTGAGGTTAAACTGACTGCCAAGCAGTTATTTTGTTTAACTGCACACCCTGCAATTCTGCAGTCAGAATGATACATCACAGAATCAGACCCTTCAGTCTGCCATGGCCATCCGCGCCGATCCGACTGCCTCACATAACCACAGTATCCTTCTACTTAATGCCACTTAAACAATGTAGATGTACCTGATTCATCTCCCTCCGCTGGCAGCAAGATCCAGATATCAACCGCACTTGACAGATTAAAAACGTTCTCCTTGGATTCTCTTTAAATCCCCTCCTTCTCACCTTATTATCTATGCCCTCTAGTTTTTCATAACCTTAACAGGGGAAAAAATTTGAGTATTGATCTCATCTATTCCTCTCATAATCTGTATTTTATTTTATTGTGATACAATGCAAAACAGGCCCTCGCAGCCCCTTGAGCCACTCTGCCCAGCAATTCCGATTTAACCCCAGCCTAATCATGGGACAATACACAGCTTGGACTGTGGGAGGAAACCGGAGCACCCGGAGGAAACCCATGCAGTCACGGAGAGAACATACAACCTCCTTGCAGGCAGCAGCAGGAACTGAACCCGGGTCGCAGGTACTGTAAAGCATTGTGCTAACCACCATCAGGTCACCCCTTAGCTGGTAAATTACTATCACTTTTTATGTCTTGCTAAAGCTGCTACACAAAACAAAATTCACGACATATGCCAGTGATAATAAACCCGACTCTGATTCACTCCAGGGAAGGTCAGCCCAATCTATCCAATCTCTCCCTATTACTAAACCCTCTATTACACACAACATCGTGATGAATCATTTCTGCATCGTCTCCAGAAAATCATATTCTTCCTGTACCGTGGCAACCAGAACAGCAAACAATACCCCAAGTGTGACACAACCAGTGATATGCAGAATTGTAGTAGAACATCCCAGCTCTTGAATTCTGTGCCGTTACCTATCAAATGCCTTCTCCACCACTCTACCTACCTGCGTTGTCACCTTCAGAGGACTATGAACTCAGAGCCCAAAGTCTCTCTGTTCCTCAATTTCACCCTGCTAATTATTGTACAAGTCCTACTGCTATTTGACTTCCCAACTTGTACTTGTTGGGATTAAATTCCATGGACGCTACTCCTGAACCTACTATTTACTTTTCTTTAAGCTGGAAGACACGGCCTCTGTAATAACCTCCCTTACTTCCCTCAGGAACCTAGTATGCATCCCATCTGGGCCACAAGAGTTATGTCCACAAGACACAGGAGCAGAATTAGGCCATTCAGCCCGCTGAGTCTGTTCCGCCATTCTATCATCACTGATCCCAGATCCCACTCAACCCCATACACCTGCCTTCTCGCCATATTCTTTGATGCCCTGACCAATCAGGAAACTATCACCTTTTGCTTTCAATATACCCATGGTCCTGGTTTCAACAGCTGTCTGTGGCAGAGCATTCCACAGATTCACCACTCTTGGGCTAAAAAAAATTCCTCCTCACTTCTGTTCTAAAAGGTCGTCCCTCAATTTTGAGGCTGTGCCCTCTAGTTCTGGATACCCTCATCATGGGAAACATCTTCTCCACATCCACCCTATCTAGTTCTTTCAACATTCGGTAGGTTTCAATGAGATCCCCACACATTCTTCTAAATTCCAGTGAGTACGGGCTCAAAGCTGCCAAACGCTCCTCATATGTTAACCCCTTCGTTCCCAGAATCATCCTAGTGAACCTCCTCTGAACTCTCTCCAATGACAACACATCCTTTCGGAGATATGGGGCCCAAAACTGTTGACAATACTCCAAGTGTGGCCTGACTAGTGTCTTATAAAGCCTCAGCATTATCTTCTTGCTTTTATATTCTATTACCCTTGAAATAAATGCCAACATTGCATTTGCCTTCTTTAGCACAGACTCAACCTGTAAAGTAACCCTTTGGGGAGTCTTGCATGAGAACTAAGTCCCTCTGCACCTCTGATGTTTGAACCTTCTCCCCATTTAGATAATAGTCCGCACTATTGTTCCTTTTACCAAAATGCTTTATCATACATTTTCCAACACTGTATCCCATCTGCTACTATTTTGCCCATTCTTCCAATTTGTCTAAGTCCTGCTACAATCGCATTGCTTCCTCAGCACTACCTACCCCTCCACCTATCTTCGTATCATCTGCAAACTTTGCCACAAAGCCATCAATTCCATTATCTAAATTATTGACAAACAATGTGAAAAGTAGTGGTCCCAATACTGATCCCTGAGGAACACTACTAGTCACCGGCAAGAAAAGGCCTCTTTTATTCCCACTCGATGTCTTCTGCCTATCAGCCATTCAGCTATCCATGCCAGTATCGTTCCTGTAACTCCATGGGATTTTATCTTGTTAAGCAACCTCATGTGAGACACCTTATCAAATGCCTTCTGAAAATGTTCTGATGAAGCATTACGAGCTGAAACATCAGCAATTCCTCTGCCCTCCACCACTTCACAGATTCTGCTTGAACTACTGAGTTCCTCCAGCAGATTGTTTGTCACTCCAGTCTTGTATGCATTTAACATACAGCTAACTTTTCCGGCACCTATATTATCATTAATTTTTTAGCCTACCAGAATCTCAGTCAGATCATTTATTGTTGAAAATCAAGTATTGTCTTCCTTGTTAAAGATTTAATTCAAATATTCGTATGGTATCTCAGCTTCATGAACTGCATCAGCCTCTACCTTCATGAACCTATTTCTTAATTGGACGCTGAATGGCCTCACCTCTTGTCCGCAAAACTTTTTCTGCTTACATACCCAGGAGAATGCCTGTGTATTTCTTTTATATTTGCTGTCAGGTTTTCAAATGTTACCTCTGCCGCTTTTTAAGTCAAACTGGTTCTTTGTCATTTGCTCTTTTCTTTGGATACTTTTTGCCACACAGGCAATCCTGGCTTTACTGTTCCTGTCCCACTTCCTTATGGAAATGTACCTAAACTGTAGCTGAAACGCCTCCATCTTAAACACCTCCCACAATCAATTTCAGCTTTGCCTGCCAAGCCAAATTTACTCAGGTTGAGGCAACACACATCAAAGTTGCTGGTGAACGCAGCAGGCCAGGCAGTATCTCTAGGAAGAGGTACAGTCGACGTTTCAGGCCGAGACCCTTCGTCAGGACTGAAACGTCGACTGTACCTCTTCCTAGAGATGCTGCCTGGCCTGCTGCGTTCACCAGCAACTTTGATGTGTGTTGCTTGAAATTCCAGCGTCTGCAGAATTCCTGTGGTTTGCGTTTACTCCAGTTGATCTGTATTTGTTCCATTTAAATTGGCTCTTTTTCAGTGAGCTATTTTTAACCATGAAGCAGTCTACATCCTTTTTTGTGTATATTCTAAACCTCTGACGGTAAATAAAATTCAACATTGTGTCATTCAAGCACAGGTGACAGACTGGGCCGAAGAGGTAAGTTTTAAGTTTCCTCATGGAGAGGGAGGAGAGAGATCAAGCAACTTATTGAAGAAATGTTTGAGCCCAGGGCCCAGCCATCTGAAGACATGTCTACCAACAGTGGACTGCAGAGGACCGAAATGAAAGAACTTTAGAATCAGGGGTGTGACCGTGAGTGAAATGACTCTGATATGTAGTTCTGTTGCTAACACTGCCGAACGGTTGTGGTTTGTTGTGGATCTGCCAGTACAACAAGCTCTAACCTCACGCTGCTACTTACAGAGCTGGTGGATGAAGACAGTCGCGGACGCTTGGGCCTCCTCTGAGGGCTGGAAGGCACATCGCCCTGCCCCATGCTTCGCGTCACAGGCCGCTTGTTCCGCTGGTGTGGACTGATGCTTTCTGGTTCACCTCGATCAACTAGGGTTGGGCTGTGGGCGTCTCGACTCCGAGTCCGTGCCCCGATAGGCAAAGGACTGGTTTCATGCTGATTAAAAGAAAAAAAATATATAGTTTTAGTAAAGGAGTGTGTGAACATGATAGGATTAAACTAAAGCAAAGATTATAGTACCAGTTCAGTGCCCTGTATCTGGGCAGCGTCCTGACTCCGTGTGACCATCCTGCGGGGAGATGTGGCAGGGGGAGTTGGCGTTGATAATTCTGACTTGCTCTCCCGTGGAGAGGTACCACACACAGGGGTGTCAGGATCAGTAGCCGAGGAAACGGCATCGATCTGCTGAAAGCTCCACAGGCCCACTCTCCTCATGCAGTAGGAGCAGGTGATAACAGGCAGTTGATGTAAATCGGAGGACGGTCTAGCAAATGGGAAATAAAGCTGGGATAGTTACATAAATGTGATTCTGATTCCCCACACCATGAGCCCCTCAACCTCTTCAGCTGGGAGATGTATCATGTAATACGGAATACAAACAATCCTTTTTATATGAAATTCACTTTTCACATCACAATACATAGTCACAGCCTGGTATTTTGTATCCATAATTGGATCAACACAATTTAGGACAAATTCCAGCATGGTCTATATTACTGGTTGTCTGATGTCAAACAGTGACATGTGCAGATGGAAACGATCCCATGGCACTACTACACCTTGTACTTTGGAGAGCTCCCCTAGATATTATTCATCCCTCTATCACATTTGCATATTTCTTTTAGTGGGAGTGTTGTTGTTCCTTTTCATGCCTTGTGGCATATCGGGCAGCAGTTGTGCAATTTCCATAGCATTTGGCTGTTTTTTACGAGGCCGAGTTGCTAGCTCGACACTCGGTTGGAAAGCGTGCAAGGAGCTAGCCGGATTCAAACTCGGGACCATTCCCCTCAAAATCCGGAGCCGACTCCAGTGCACCACTGGCCAGCTTATTTGGTGGGAGAAACACTCAAGACATTTTTTGAAACACTTGCTGGTCCTATCTATCCATGCTTGAGGAATGGCTAAAGTGTTGCGTGAAAGAAGATAATCATTGTCTACGGAACTGTATTTTGCAGTCATAGTTATATTTGGCCCATCTAATCCGTGCTGAACTATTATTCTGCCTACTCCCATTGACCTGCACTAGGACCATACCCCTCCCATTCAAGTACTTATCAAAACTTATCTTATCTCCAGTACAAGAAGGACGAGACTGCGCAGGCGCGTGACGTAGACAGGACAGCGTGGAGAGTTTAAAAAGGAGACCACCCTATACAGTGGGCAGCGGAGTGAGTGGCAGCAGAGTGTAGGGCTTTGGCTCAACGAGCTTAGGTGGTAACGGGAAGAGGCGTGAGTGAGGCACCAACCCTTTTTTGCCCCTTGGCGAATCGGCCCGGACAGACAGGAACAGCAGGGCTCTCACAGCTAACGGTACGAGCTAACGGTTTGAAAAGTTTGTGTGTTTGGCAAGGTAAGTGGGTGAGTAGACTTATTTTTCCTGTTTCATTCCTGTAGAATTAGGTAGCATGTCTGCAGGGTTAGTGCTTTGTTCAGGGTGTCAGATGTGGGAACTCTGGGACACCTCCAGCCTCCCTGATGGCCACATCTGCACCAGGTGCACTGAGATGCAGCTCCTCAGAGACCGTGTTAGGGATCTGGAGCTGCAGCTTGATGACCTACTGCTTATCAGGGAAAGTGAAGAGGTGATAGACAGGAGCTATGGGGAGGTAGTCATCCCTAGGCTACAGGGGTCAGAAAACTGGGTGACTGTCAGGAGAGAGGAGGATAATGCCCGGATAGTGGAGAGCAGCCCTGTGGCTGCCCCCCTCAGCAACAAGTATCTCGTTTTGGATGCTGTTGAGGGGGATGACCTGACAGGGGACGGCCACGGTGACCGGGTCGCTGGCACTGAGCCTGGTGCTGTTGTGCAGGAGAGAAGGAGGGAGAAGAGGAATGCGGTAGTCATAGAGGATTCCATTGTCAGGGGAACGGACAAGAGATTCTGTGAGCCTGATAGAGATACCCACATGGTGTGTTGCCTCCCAGGTGCCAGGGTACGGGATGTTTCAGATTGGGTCCAGAATATTCTGAAGGGAGAGGGCGAGCAGCCAGTTGTCTTGGTACATGTTGGTACCAATGACATAGATAAGGGAAGGAAGGAGGTCCTGAAGAGAGATTTCTGGGAGTTAGGAAGGAAGCTGAGAAGCAGGACCTCCAGGGTAGTAATCTCCGGATTGCTACCTGTGCCATGTGCTAGCGAGGGCAAGAATAGTAGGATCAGGCAGATGAATGCGTGGCTGAGAGACTGGTGCAGGGAGCAGGGCTTCAGATTCATGGATCATTGGGATCTCTTCTGGGGGAAGTATGACTTGTTCAAAAAGGACGGGTTACACCTTAACCCGAAGGGGACCAATATCCTGGCGGGAAGGTTTAATAGAGCTGTTAGGGAGGGTTTAAACTAATTTGGCAGGGGGATGGGAACCGGAATGATAGAGCAGAGGAGGGGGAAAACAGAAATAAATCTAAGATAGTGAGCAGTAAAAATGTCAGGAAGGACAGGCAGGTGATGGGCAAATTTGCAGCCATTGGGATGAGTTGCAGTGCAATCAAAGCAAGAAGTACCAAATACTGGACTTAAGGTGTTATACTTAAATGCACGCAGCAAAAGTAATAAGGTGGATGATCTTGTTGTACAGCTACAGATTGGCAGGTGTGATATTGTGGCCATCATTGAGACGTGGATAAAGGATGCATGTCTCTGGGAGCTGAACGTCCAAGGATACACGGTGTATCGGAAGGGTAAGCAGAGCGGGTGGCTGGCTTTATTGGTAAGAAATGATATTAAATCATTAGAAAGAGGTGACATAGGATCGGAAGGTGCAGAATCTTTATGGGTTGAACTAAGAAATCGCAGGGGTAAAAGGAGCCTGTTGGCAATTATATACAGGCGTCCAAACAGCTGCAGTGATGTGGACTACAAATTACAACAGGAAATAGAAAAGGCTTGTCAGAAGGACAGTATTATGATAATTGTGGGGGATTTTAACATGCGAATGGATTGGAAAAATCAGGTCGGCACTGGATCTCAAGAGAGAGAATTTGTGGAATGTCTGCGAGATAGCTTGTTGTTGAGCCCACTGGGGAATCAGCTGTACTGGATTGGGTATTGAAAAATGAACCAGAGGTGATTAGAGAGATTGAGGTGAAGGAACCCTTAGGAGGCAGTGATCATAACATGATTGAGTTCACTGTGAAATTTGAGAAAGAGAAGCCGAAATCCGATGTGTTGGTATTTCAGTGGAGTAAAGGAAATTACAGTGGCATGAGAGAGGAAATGGCCAAAGTTGACTGGAAAGGGACACTGGTGGGAAAGATGGCAGAGCAGCAGTGGCTGGAGTTTATGCAAGAAGTGAGGAAGGTGCAAGACAGATATATTCCAAAAAAGAAGAAATTTTCGAATGGAAAAAGGATGCAACCGTGGCTGACAAGAGAAGTCAAAGCCAAAGTTAAAGCAAAGGAGAGGGCATACAAGGAAGCAAAAATTAGTGGGAAGACAGAGAATTGGGAAGTTTTAAAAGTTTACAAAAGGAAACTAAGATCATTAAGAGGGAAAAGATGAACTATGAAAGGAAGCTGGTAAATAATATCAAAGTGGAATCAGCAGTTGGTCTGCCACCTGTCCTCAGGAGAAAGAGAGATAAGGAAAACAATGGAGCAGCATTTGGAGATGTTAATGAAGAGACGGGAGAGCTGTCAAGACCGGCTCCTCTTTGAACCCTGAACTGTTTGAAGTGATGGACAGGTGATACCCCAGCAGGGGGATAAAAAGGGACAGGTTTGCTAAGGCAAGACACACACGACACCACGAGGTAATGAGACCCTGGAAGCGGTGCGCCTCCCACAAGTCGGTGGGAGTTTTGGAGGGCTGATCGCGAGACCAAGCCATAGACGCACAGGGTGGAAAGGTACAATCGGCGGGAACCTGGTGTGTGTCCGCCCTTGCCTGGGTGCCAGGTTCACCACAGAGAAACGATCGTACCTGAAAATGGAGGGGTCACAGTCAGTGACCTCAGAAGACATTACAAAGGGCTCGCCCGAAAGCTGACTGCGAAGAATATCGAAGGTCTGTGTGGAAGCCGTTTGAATATTCATTCGCTTTTGCTCTCTCTCTCCTTCCCCCACCCCACCCCCGTCCATCACCACGGCAGTGATTACTGTGAACTGAACTGAACTCAATTGAACTGAACTTTGCATCACTTTGAAACTGGTCATTTACCCCTAGACAACGATAGAGCTTGATTGATCCTATTACCCTAGTTTCTGTGTACATGTGTGTTTATCATTGCTGAACTGTTGTATTCATTATCCTTTTGATTAGAGTACTGTGTTGCTTATTTCTTTAATAAAACTTTCTTAGTTCCAGTAATCCAGACTCCAACTGAGTGATCCATTTCTGCTGGTTTGGCAACCCAGTTATGGGGTACGTAACATAAGTGGGGTTCTCGTCCGCGATTTTGAACGCTAAATCTGGGACGGAGTAAATTGATTGGGTTAAAATTCCCGAAAGAAAGAAAAGACAAACAGCAGAAATGGAGATTGAGGAATTTCTAAAGGCACCGACCTTGGAGGCATTAGAGGATGCCAGGAAAGCGGAATTGGCAGCTGTGGCCAAACGGTTGAATCTTGTTAAGGGAAGTCGACAACGAGGAGAGAGGAGATACACAGAGCTATCGTAGAGCACTATGTATCTAAAGGTGTGTTTCCCCAAGGAGAGCTGGAGGTGGTGCCTATTGAAAAACCTGCTGGAGACGTGGTACAGGTGCAGCTTGGAAAAACTGAGACTCGAGCACGTTTTAACCTTGAACACGAAGAGAAGCAGTTAGAAAGGCAGGAGAAAGAGAAACAGTTAGAAAGGCAGGAGAGAGAGAGAGAGAGAGAGTTAGAAAGGCAGGAGAGAGAGAGAGAGTTAGAAAGGCAGGAGAGAGAGAGAGTTAGAAAGGCAGGAGAGAGAGAGAGAGTTAGAAAGGCAGGAGAGAGAGAGAGAGAGAGAGAGAGAGACAGTTGGAGCGAGAAGAGAGGCAGTTGGAGAAACAGAGGGAAAGGGAATTTGAGCTGGAGAAGTTAAAGATAAGGGCAGAGCAGGGGCCCATGCCGAACCAAGGTGGAGGGTTCAGGGCGACCCAGGAGGTTAGGCTGGTTCCCCATTTGACGATACCGACGTGGATCGGTACTTTCTCCATTTCGAAAAAGTTGCTACAAGTCAGGACTGGCCGAGGGATAAGTGGGCTGTTTTACTTCAGAGTGGACTGAAAGGGAAAGCCCAACAAGCTTACTCAGCTTTGTCCGCAGAAGATGCCCAGAGGTATGAGGTGGTGAAAGAGGCAATCCTCAGGATTTATGAGTTGGTCCCGGAGGCATACCGGCAGAGGTTCTGGAATGCGAGGAAGCAGTGGGACCGCACGTATTTAGAGTTTGCCCGTGAGATGCAGACATATTGTGAGCGTTGGTGCGCCTCGAAGGGGGTAGAGGGGGGATTATGACAGACTGCTACAGCTGATCCTGATTGAGCAGTTTAAAGGTTGTGTCCCTGAGGGTGTGAGACCCTACCTAGATGAGAAAGAGGCAGCCACGTTAGCCGCAACTGCTAAGTTAGCGGATGTGTACGCGTTGACGCATAGAATGAAGTTTGCCCCAAGTAAAGGCTACCAGAAGGGTAGTCAGGACAGCGGGGAGAGTCCGCCAGAAAAGTCAGAAAGTAAGCCGGGGACTAGTGAGAAGGATAAGGTAGACCGGAAGCAGTCTGGTAGAAAGTCTCCTGGGGTCGTCTGTTATAATTGTGGGAAAGCCGGACACTTTGCGTCCAGGTGCTTTGCCCCAAAGAAGGAGCCGGGAAAAGGAAAAACGGCGATTTTGACTGGCTGTATCGAGCTGGTAAACGAACCGCTAGGAGAGGACAGGTCTGCCAAAGTTCAGGAAGGGCGCGAGAGGTTTATCTCGGCCGGTTTGGTGTCAGTGAAGGAGGGGCTAAACCCAGTTCCAGTGCGGATCTGGAGAGACACGGGAGCGTGTCAGTCATTGATATTGAAGAGTGTATTAGAGTTTAGCTCAGAGACCCAGACTGGGGAGGTCAAGGTCAAAGGTATTGGGGAAGGGACAGAGGCAGCCCCTTTGCACCAGATACACCTACAAAGCAACTTGGTCTCTGGACTAGTCACGATCGGGGTGAGGCCCGAATTACCGATGAAAGGCGTGGAAGTCTTGCTCGGTAATGACCTTGCCGGGGGAATCGTGTTCCCAGCCGTGAGATTGACAGGTCAGCCTGCCAGCATTGAGGCCCCGCCCATGGACTCACAGGTTCATCCTGGGACTGCCGAAGTAAATTTAGCTGAGACGTACCAGGAGGAGGTAGAAAGTGAAAAGAAGGTGTGTAGTGAAACAAGAGGTAGTGAGGGAGCTGAGACAGGCTTAGCAGTAGCCAGGAAGGAATTTGTGCAGGCGCAGGAGCGAGACGAGGGGCTGATGGTTTTGGCGGAGACAGCTCTCTCTGACGCAGAATTAACAAGGGGGCCAGTAGGCTATTGTGTGGAGGAGGAAGTGCTGAGGAAGACAGGGAGACCATGTACCGTACCCGCAGATGAGGAATGGGGGGTGGTGCAAAAGAGTTATGGGGATGAGATTTTTAACCTGGCCCACAAGGTACCCCTCGGTGGACATTTTGAGGTGCTGGAGGAAACAGTTGGTGGAATCATGAAAGAGGTTTACCGGCTGCACAGGAGGAAGGATGTTATTGATTATGGCAGACGCGAACTGAGACGGTCACAGGCTTTTGATATGCTAACAAACCTAATCGGTGTTAGCGCGGAAATCAATGAAGCTAAGGTCTCCCGATAAGAGAAAAAAACCATTTTGAAAAGATGAGTATGGTATCGACCAGATGGGAGAAGGCTATTGTTTTGGCCAGCTCTGCTGATAGGGTCTCTCCCCTAATCCCCGAACAAAGCGACTCTTTAGGAGAAGTAATTAAACGGCTCGCACACGTGTGTTTGATTTTCCCGAGGCGATGCAAAGAACTGGGACGTTGGGTGGTGTTTGTTACGCTAGGTCAGCCTAGTGAACAACACCCCTATAGAATGAGTAATTCAGTGACGAAAGGGCTGATGAACACAGGGGTGTGTATTGGCGATGTAATACGGCTGTCTGAAGCCAGCTTGATAGTGAACCTTGAAAAAAATGAGTTCGGCCACACGAAGGTCACTTATCTGGGAATTGTGGTAACATAGGGGCAGCTGGCAGCGATGCAAGCTAAAGTGCGGGCTATCTCTGACATCCCAACCCGACAGACAAGAGGGCCCTCAGAAGGCTCTTGGAGATGGTGGGGTACTGTAGGAAGTTTTGCAATAACTCTGCTGTTACTACCCTTCCCCCTCCTACTAAGCCCTTGCGAGAGAAAACTAAGTCGGGATGGGACGACCCTTGTTATTGTGGTCCGGGACGAAACCCAATGAGAGGTTACATTGATCGCAATTCATCAGTGTTTTTGGCCACTATGAAGTTTGCTAAGTTGGAGCCTGGTTTAAGGGATTATTAATAACACATATAAAAGGAACAGAAAATGTGATTGCTGACTGTCTGTCAGGTGTTGACAACTTAAAATTTGCTGTATTAGCCAAATAGCTGATAAAGATGTATATTTGTGTGTATCAAATAATGTATTCATGTTTGTAATTTTTACCCCGGTAAAAATCCTTAAAGGTGAGGGGTGTGACGAAAGTACACATAGACTAAGATGTTAACTGTCCCGTGCTGGCACCAGTGGAATCAGCAGTTGGTCTGCCACCTGTCTTCAGGAGAAAGAGAGATAAGGAAAACAATGGAGCAGCATTCGGAGATGTTAATGAAGAGACGGGAGAGCTATCAAGACCGGCTCCTCTTTGAACCCTGAACTGTTTGAAGTGATGGACAGGTGATACCCCAGCAGGGGGATAAAAAGGGACAGGTTCGCTAAGGCAAGACACACACGACACCACGAGGTAATGAGACCCTGGAAGCGGTGCGCCTCCCACAAGTCGGTGGGAGTTTTGGAGGGCTGATCGCGAGACCAAGCCATAGACGCACAGGGTGGAAAGGTACAATCGGCGGGAACCTGGTGTGTGTCCGTCCTTGCCTGGGTGCCAGGTTCACCACAGAGAAACGATCGTATCTGGAAACGGAGGGGTCACAGTCAGTGACCTCAGAAGACATTACAAAGGGCTCGCCCGAAAGCTGACTGCGAAGAATATCGAAGGTCTGTGTGGAAGCCGTTTGAATATTCATTCGCTTTTGCTCTCTCTCTCCTTCCCCCACCCCACCCCCGTCCATCACCACGGCAGTGATTACTGTGAACTGAACTGAACTCAATTGAACTGAACTTTGCGTCACTTTGAAACTGGTCATTTACCCCTAGACAACGATAGAGCTTGATTGATCCCATTACCCTAGTTTCTGTGTACATGTGTGTTTATCATTGCTGAACTGTTGTATTCATTATCCTTTTGATCAGAGTACTGTGTTGCTTATTTCTTTAATAAAACTTTCTTAGTTCCAATAATCCAGACTCCAACTGAGTGATCCATTTCTGCTGGTTTGGCAACCCAGTTACGGGGTACGTAACAGGATACTAAAAGCTTTTTCAAGTATATAAAGAGTAAAAGACAGGTGAGAGTAGATATAGGACCGATAGAAAATGATGCTGGAGAAATTGTAATGGGAGATAAGGAGATGGCGGAGGAACTGAACGAGTATTTTGCATCAGTCTTCACTGAGGAAGGTATCAGCAGTATACTGGACACTCAAGGGTGTCAGGGAAGAGAAGTGTGCACAGTCACAATTACGACAGAGAAAATACTCAGGAAGCTGAATAGTCTAAGGGTAGCTAAATCTCCCGGACCAGATGGAAAGCACCCCCGTGTTCTGAAGGAAGTAGCTGTGGGGATTGTGGAGGCATTAGCAATGATCTTTCAAAAGTCAATAGATTCTGGCATGGTTCCGGAGAAATGGAAGATTGCAAATGTCACTCCGCTATTTAAGAAGGGGACAAGGAAGCAAAAAGGAAATTATAGACCTGTTAGCTTGACATCGGTGGTTGGGAAGTTGTTGGAGTCAATTGTCAAGGATGAGGTTACGGAGTACCTGGAGGCATATGACAAGACAGGCAGAACTTAGCATGGTTTCCTTAAAGGAAAATCCTGCCTGACAAGCCTATTGCAATTTTTTGAGGAAATTACAAGTAGGCTAGACAAGGGAGATGCATTGGATGTTGTACATTTGGATTTTCAAAAGACCTTTGACAAGGTGCCACACATGAGGCTACTTAACAAGATACGAGCCCATGGAATTACAGGGAAGTTACATATGTGGATACAGCGTTGGTTGATTGGCAGGAAACAGAGAGTGGAATAAATGGATCCTATTCTGGTTGGCTGCCAGTTACCACTGGTGTTCCACAGGGGTCCGTGTTGGGACCGCTTCTTTTTACATTGTAGATCAACGATTTGGATTATGGAATAGATGGCTTTGTGGCTAAGTGTGCTGATGATACAAAGATAGGTGGAGGGGCCGGTAGTGCTGAGGAAACAGAGAGTCTGCAGAGAGACTTGGATAGATTGGGAGAATGGGCAAAGAAGTGGCAAATGAAATACAATGTTGGAAAGTGTATGGTTATGCATTTTGGCAGAAGAAATAAACGGGCAGACTACTATTTAAATGGGGAGAGAATTCAAAGTTCTGAGATGCAATGGGACTTGGGAGTCCTCATGCAGGATACCCTTAAGGTTAACCTCCAGGTTGAGTCCGTGGTAAAGGCGGCGAATACAATGTTAGCATTCATTTCTCGAGAAATAGAGTATAGAAGCAGGGATGTGATGTTGAGAGGTGCTGGTAAGACCTCACTTGGAGTACTGTGACATACATCAAAGTTGCTGGTGAACGCAGCAGGCCAAGCAGCATGTATAGGAAGAGGCGCAGTCGACGTTTCAGGCCGAGACCCTTCGTCAGGACTAACTGAAGGAAGAGTGAGTACTGTGGGCAGTTTTGGGCTCCTTATTTAAGAAAGGATGTGCTGACGTTGGAGAGGGTTCAAAGAAGATTCACTAGAATGATTCCGGGAATGAGAGGGTTAACATATGAGGGTGACCTCATAAAAACATTTCAAATGTTGAAAGGCATGGACAGAGTGGATGTGGCAAAGTTGTTTCCCATGTTGGGGGAGTCTAGTACGAGAGGGCATGACTTGAGGATTGAAGGGCGCCCATTCAGAATAGAAATGCGAAGAAATTTTTTTAGTCAGAGGGTGGTGAATCTATGGAATTTGTTGCCATGGGCGGCAGTGGAGGCCAAGTCATTGGGTGTATTTAAGGCAGAGACTAATAGGTATCTGAGTAGCCAGGGCATCAAAGGTTATGGTGAGAAGGTGGGGGAGTGGGACTAAATGGGAGAATGGATCAGCTCATGATAAAATGGCGGAGCAGACTCGATGGGCCAAATGGCTGACTCCTGCTCCCTTGTCTTATGGTCTTAAATTCTGTAATTGAATCACTTCTTCTGGAACATCATTCCACACTCTCACCACCCTCTGTGTAAAGAACTTCTGCTTAAACATTTCCCTTTTCACCCTTAACCCATGACCTCAACCTTTGAAGAGATGGGAAAGGAGGAGGTGATGAAGTTGAAAGGTCGTGGACAATATGGGTGATAAACCACTGGATTCTCTGTCTGAGAAACAAATTGTGTGGTGAGGGGTAAAGGAGGCAGTAATGAAATGTTGCTTCAAGATCTAGTCAGTGATTCCAGGTAACCAATGGGTCCCTGAAGGTGTCCAGAAACTGCTAATTTATTTTGGATTCTTACCCAGCAGTCCAGCCAGACAGAGCAAGGATACAGGCTGAAACATGGACTGAGAGGACATCTCCACTGCTCTTCAGCACAGAACTGTCACCTGTAGTGTTACACTTCAAATCATCTTCTACCAACTGCAACAGGACACTGATGGTTTCTTCCATGATGGTCTGTTTGAGAGGAGAAGGAAGGTCAGCACTGAATCTAATGAACTGTCACTACTGAATTTAAAAAAGTCACTCTGGTATAATTCCTAGCAATAATGGACTCATAATTCGCCATTGTTTTATCCAAGACCAGAACACCAATCAATTTGGTAACATAAACACAGGAGACAAGTCATCTAAATCCGGGAATTTCACTATCACAATGAATTTGAGGAGCATATATGTCAGTGAGTCAAGTGTTAGAAAGAACCCCTGTCTGGCAACCAGCCCTAAATGAGCTGCAGAAGAACACTGTTCCACCACTGAAATAGGACAAGAAGTTACTAAATATATTAAAGATTTGAATCTTCTTGCTCTCTGAATCAAAATTAAAACTCATTGTGTTCTGTACGTTCCAATACTAACATGATCTTCACTGCATCATAGAGTAATGCATAACAAATTCAAAGGCCTTTTGGGACAAGAAATCCATGCTGACTACATTGTCCACCTAGCTAGTTGCAATTTCCTATGGTCAGCCCTTATCACTCCAGCCCCCATCCTCCCTCCTCCCCACGTACTTATCCAAATCCTTCTTAAACAATACTATTGTACTTAGCTCAATCTCATTTTCATGTACTCAACACCCGCTGCTTGAAAGTCACCTCTTAGGTCCCTTTTGATTATTTCTCCTCCCACCCTGAATCTATGTCCCATAGTTTGGCACTCACCTACCACTGTTACTGTCCAATTTCTCTATGCCTCTCATAATTATGAACACTTCTATAAGGTCGCCCCTCATTCTCCCACGTTCCAAGGAATATGGCCTAGTCTGGCCAACCTCTCTCTCTAATTCAGGCAACATTCTCATAAATTCTTTCCAGTTTAATCGCCTATTTCCTATACCAAAACTGTACATAGTTCTCTAAGAATGGCCTCACCAATGACTTATACAAGAGCACATAATGACCCAACTTCTATACTCAATACCCTGACTATGAAGACCAGCATGCTAAACAACTTCTTCCACTGTCCTGCCTACTTGTTATGCCACTGTCAACGAACTACACACTTGTATTTGTTGGTCCCTCCGTTCCGTCACATCTCCTAGTGTCTACCATTCATTGTCCTATGCTGGTTTGACTTTCTAGAGTAACCTACAGTGGGATTTTCATCAGCTCTTTTCCAATACCTTTGTAACAGCGGCATGGTAAATCTGAAGTACTGCATCTCACTTTGATCTCTCAGAGAAAAAATATTTAGCTCAAAGGATATCTATCTATCCATCTATTTATCGGGATATAGCACAGAACAGAACAGGTCCTTCTAGCCCTTCGAGCCACTCAATTTAATCCCCCAAGCAATCCCCCAATTTAATCTGGGCCTAATCACAGGACAACTTACAATGACCAATTAGCCTACCAACCAGTAGACCTTTGGACAGTGGGAGGAAACCAGGGCACCTGGAAGAGACCCACGTGGTCACAGGGAGAACATGCAAACTCCTTACAGGCAGTGGCAGGAACTGAACCTGGGTCGCCTGTACTCTACAGCGTTACGCCAACCACTACGCTACCATGCTGCCCGTTTAGCACAAGTTACATTTACTGTCTATTATTCCTCTGTGCTCAGTGTGGAAAATTCTCTCCAGCTGTGTTAACAATGCATGCAGTCACTTCATCTTCCTGTAACCTGGAAAAGTCATTTATTTTAACCAGTATCACTGCGAATAAGATGAAAAATAAATGAGACCTTATGTCAAAACTGCTGCCTGTCATCAGCATCGAGGCGAAAGCAGCATAATGAAGGGGATCCCGCGGCCCATGGAATGATACCCCAGCAGGTTTGGGTGGGTGGTTGATCTGTTGAACTCTCACCATATCTTTGAGGTCATCCTGCTTGAGGACTGGTAACTGGATATCCAGCAAGCACAGACTCTTGAACCTCTCCGCCATCCCGTGAAGTAGAGCCGCCGGTTCATTTAGAGGTAAAGCCCAGAAATGATCTGCCAGTAAAATGGAAGGAAAATGGAGTGACCCTCATAGACATCATCCAACTCTTGACCGACTTCACTTAAAGTCTATTAATAAGGATAAGGTTTCGAGGTACTTGGAGACGAATGATAAAATAAGTAAGTCAGCATGGTTTCTGTAAAGGGAAATCTTACCTAAGTAAGGGTAGGTCTTCAGTCCAATTGGCACTCAATAAGATTGTGGTTGATCTTCCATCTTAATTACCTTTGATCAAAAGTTCATTCATTATAGGGGGGAGAAGATGGCGGCGCGACGGCAGCGCACGCGGCCACTTCGGTGATGAATGTCTGTTATCTGTTAAGTAGGGGACGGTGCACAATCCTGATTTGATGGAGACAGACGTGAGAGCACAGCAGAACATCTGGAAAACTTCTGAATGCCTGCCTTGCTGCCGCTGCTACTGCGTGGTAACCAGAATCTCCAGAGCTGAAGGCCCCGAAATCCTCGGCTTTGCGTGTTTCAGCGGCCGGGGAGAGGTTGAAGGCACTTGGCAGAGGATGGCGCTCAGGAGGATGTATCGGAAGCTCGGAGTTTTCGGACGGATGGACTCAGGGTCAGCTGCTTCCAAGGTATCGGCAAGTTGACGGTGCTGGAGGTTTATGGCAGGGAGTTTCTCCCTTTTGCCGCCTGCTATCAGGGACTCGGGAGTCGATCGACTCGGGACTCTGAGACTTTTTTTTTTACTGTGCCCATGGTCTGTTCTTTATCAAATCATGGTATTGCTTTGCACTGCTGTAACTATATGTTATAATTATGTGGTTCTGTCAGTGTTAGTCTTTGGTTTGTCCTGTTTTCTGTGATATCACTCTGGAGAAACATTGTATCATTTCCTAATGCATGTATGCATTTCTAAATGACAATAAAAGAGGACTGAGTGTTCTCATAATCTAATCTATATCAAGACAGAGTAAAACTGCTGAGTATCCACTGATGTCTAGAACAGAGAATTTCATTCTCTTTGGGTGAAGATTTTTTTTCTCATTGCAGTCCAAAGACGAATTATTTATCTTGAAACACAATTTTGAACACCAACCATGGAAAAGTCTCTCAATAGCTACTCAATCAAATTATCCCCAAATTCTGTTTTGATAAATTTAGCTCCAGTTCTTTTAAACGTGGAAACATTTTCAATTCAATCAGGACAAACTTCTTATGACAGATTTTAAAAAATTCATTCATTACCCAAAAGACAACGAAAGAGGCTGTCAAGCAAAATGGGAAAGAGGCAAAGTGAATGCTCATCTAGGAATACCACATTCAGCTTCAATGAAATAAGATGGTTATTCTTAAGACTTTAAGACCAAAGTTTGAGATTATCAAGGTACATTCCAGGACAAGAAAGTAAGTAGGAGATGAGCAAAAATAGATTGAAAGTATTTGCAGATACAAGCCTTATAAGCACAGTGAGGAACACAAAAGATTTAACATATTCAGAGCAACAGACACAAAATGCTGAAGGAACTCAGCAGGTCAGGCAGCATCTATGGAAAAGTTCATGTTTTGAGTCGAGAGGGGAATCAGGACTGGGAAGGAAGGGAAAGAGTACAAGCTCGAAGGTGACAGGTAGGTGGGGGACAAGATGAAGTAAGAAGCTGGGAGGTGATAGGTGGGAAAGGTAGAGGACTGGAGAAGAAGTAATCTGATAGGAGAGGACAGTGGACCATGGGAGAAACAGAAAGAGGATGGGCACCAGGAGAGGTAAGAGGGGAGACAGAGTGGGGAATGGAGGAAGAGGGAAGGAGGAGAGGCGAAAATGATGTTTACGATTTAACACACTTCCTCCCACCTCACCTGGACAGGGACTGTCAGGCCAGAAGCAGAACTTCTCATGTGCCGTTTTCAGACTATCCTGCAGCACAGTTATCCTTTCTTTATCTTAAAGGTAAAGGTTGGAAAAACAAATGAATGAGGCACATTTTATGTAAAACTACTCCTCAGCATAAAACCAGCTGAGGAAAGCTCTGAACAACTGATTGCTCATCGCAACTTTAATACAACAGGTAGATGTCACTATCTGAGGACATAGGACACTAAGGACATGGCAGATGCCAGGACCACCAGTCTAAAAAACTTACTTTCCCCAAGTAGTAAGGCTGATCAACAACTCCACCCACTAATCCATCCCTCTACACCCCCAAGACTACTTTATTATTTCCTTTCAGATTCACCTTAGGTACAGGCACTCCCGTGCCTAGTACATTTATGGACATACAATTAATCTCTGTATATAAGCGATCTTATGTATTTAATTTTACTGGTTTTTAATTATTGTATTATATATTTTATAGCATTTTTTGTGCTGCATCAGATCTGGAGCAATAATTATTTCATTCTCCTTCACACTTGTGTACTGGAAATGACATTAAACAATCTTGAATCTTAGAGACACAAGGGATTGAGGGAGTAGAATGGAAAAGATATATTCTGCACAATATATCAAAAGAAGAATAGGGATGGCAAAAGACACCTTTACGAGAATGAAGAGTATACTGACCAATACTAAACTAGACATGACAACCCGCCTCAGAGTACTGAAATGTTACGTTTATCCAGTTATATTATATGGCTCAGAATGTTGGACAATATCTAGTAACGTGAGGAAATGAATTGAAGCAGCAGAGATGTGGTTTTTGAGCAGGATGCAAATAATATCATGGACGAAACGAATATCTAACGAGGATGTCATGAACAGAGCAAGCACAAAAAGTGAAATAATGTATGAGATCATGAAAAGGCAACGTAATTTCATTGGACATGTGATTACGAAAGAGGAGTTCGAATGCACGGTAATTATAGGAAAGATTGAAGGGGAGAACGCAAGAGGAAGACAAAGACAAATGATGATGGAGACAGCAACCAGAGAACTGGAAATGAATATCAATGAATTGATCCAATTGACCCGAGACAGGAGTGTGTGGGCCATGGCAGTCAAAGCTCAAACTGGGCACAGCACCTGATGATGATGATGATGATGATATTGACATTCTGCACAGCTCTCATCTCCATTTTCAGGAGAGTCATGAACGGCATTAGAATGGCAAAAAAGGAAATAGTAAAGAGTGAAAATGCTGGAGGAAGTCAGCAGGCTGGGCAGCGTCTGTAGAAAAGAGTAAACAGTTGACGTTTCGGGCTGACAGCCTTCATCAGAACGTGGTCTTAGGTCGAAACATCAACTGTTCATTCTTTTCCAGAGATGCTGCCTGTCCTGCTGAGTTCCTCCAGTATTCTGTGTGTGTTTCTTTGTATTTTCAGCATCTACAGATTTTCTTGTGTTTGCAAAAAAAAAAGCTCTAATGTGATAACTCTCTAGAAAAGCCAAACAGCTTGTTGTTCCCTTCTCTGTAAAGTAGAAAACTAAGGCGTGGCCTAATTAAAAATATGGAAGAGATTGAAAAAGACACCTGTAGAGATGTGGTTTCCAATTGTGCACCATTCCAGGAATGGAGGCCATAAATATGAGAAAGCCAACATGAGTTTCAATAAGGAATATACATTACAAATTTACTTAACAATTTAATCTCACACAGAGGATGCATTTAAGAGAAATACAGTTAGACCCAGGGGGAGAAAGGGAATCTGGCTGATTGGGTTGAAATGAATAAGGTGAAACCTAACAACTGACATGGTCCTGCTGGGTTCAATGAGATGTTTTCCCCTGTATTGTTATTTTTGGAAATAAATATTTCTGGGGAGCTTAATCATACAGCATTGAATGGGGGCAGAGTTTAGCTAACGATGGGCAAAATCAGACCCAAATATTCCGTGGTTTCTACAGTTTCTACGCTTTCAACAAAACACAAACACTTCCAAGAGGACCACAACCTTGTCATTGGATTTGGAGGCTTGCGTGTCTCAGTGACCCAGAGAGCTGTGTTGACGGGAGTCAGGGCTTTACGCATTGGCTCTTGGCAGGGTCATCCATGCCAAACAGGTCAAAGGGTAGAGGACAAACTAAGAGTGGTCCAGTAGTCTTCCAGGTTCGGGGGTTCAGCTCAGGGTTAACAGCCCTGACTCGTAAAATAAAATTGTTAAGGAGACAGAAATGAAGAATCCTTCTACATCTGAGTGTGATGGTATTCCTGAGTCTCCACCCAGGACTCGCATGACAGACAGTAGTGAAACTCGAGAGGAAGCTACTGACATGATGAAGGAAGCCCTGAACACTGTCAGAGTTGGAGGACCTTCATTGCTGCCCTAAACACCAGTGGCGTAACAGTAAGTGAAACACAAACAAGCATGTGTGTTTTGTGATAGAGAAAAGAGTGAACTGGGAGGTGAAAAGGCAAATAATGACAATTTTAAAAGGAGTCAATATAAAACATACATCTTACATTTATTGATGTCCAATAAAGGGTGCAGGGTTGCACACAGGAAGGCTTGGCAGCTGGAACACTTCAACGTATCACACTCAACATTAGTCCAGCCATACTTAGCACAGTGCAAAGGGGACAGCTCAAACGCCATGCCAGCCCATTTGAATGAGTATCTTTGTCAAGAAAAAGTGTGCTTAGTCCATTCATCAAGAAGCTTTTTCAACTTGGTGCACAACATTCCCGCTATGTTAATTTATCCTCACTTCCTCACTCTGTCATAACATTAACGGCCATTAATGTATGTAGAGTGGGAGGAGCATGTTTTTAATCCCATATAATCAGGCATGGGGGGCGGTGGGAGTACACTTCTCATCAGCTGAGTTTGGTAGAACATTGCTAGCTCTAGCTCCTTCCACAACTATATGCAAAGGGAACTGGGAAGGAAGAGCTGGAGACCTGAAATTGTGCAGTTTGTCCAAAGTTTTTCTTTCTGTTCCCTCACAGATTCTCTTTCTCACACTCTATGAAGTTGTTGACCCATTGCACCTTTCAGAAAAATTAAATAAATGTTCATTCATGTGCACCTACATATTGGTAGGGACAAGCAATCCAACCGTCTGCGGCACTGGAAGTGAATCAGATTGCAGTTTTCCAGATAAAAGAAGTCTGTTCAGCTGCCACCACTGGCCTGTCACCCAATATAGCACAGGAGTTCACAAGTTCATGAATCACTAGTGGAAACTTGGCTCTTTTGAGTACTGTTATGCAGCACTACATTACCTCCTAGCATTTAATATTCAATTTCATGTTAACATTTCTTCTAGCTATAAATTAATTCCCATAGTCACATCATTCTACAGATATGCTACTTTGAGCACCCTAACAAGCTGCATCACTGCTTGGTACAGAAACTGCACTGCAGCTGACAGGATTGCTCTGCAATGGGTGGTCAAAACTGCCCAACGCATCGCTGGCACCAGCACCAGCCTACCCGCCGTCAGGGACATACATATATACAGAAAGGTGCTGGAAAAGAGCCAGTATGCATGAAGGACCCTACAAACCCTGCCCATGGACTATTTGTCCCAGGAGGCTACGTAGCATCCCCACCACCAGACTCAAAAACAGTTACTTTCCCCCACGCAGGAAAACTGATCAACACCTCCACCCACTAACTCCAGCACTACTTTAGTATTTCCTGTCAGTCACCTTATGTGTAGACTAGCAACACTTTATAGGCATACAATCAATCTGTGTATAGTATACAAGTTATCTTATGTATTTATACTTATTGCATTTTAAAATTATTATTGTTTATCTTTTGTAGGGTTTTTTTTTCTACTGCATCAGATCCAAAGTAAAAATTATTTCATTTTCCTTACACTTGTGTACAGGAAATGACATTAAACAATCTTGAACCTTTACCTTGTGAAAACAAGAGACTATCAACCAGGACGCAGTCATTTTGCTGTTCATGTCTGCCCTGGTCATATCCCTATAAATATCTGGAGCTGTCTGACCACTTTCTCTTTTAAATTGTCTAATAAATCAATATTTATATCATAAAAGCATTACTGCACTGAAACTGAAATTCAATATCTCGAAGTTGACCTAGAATGTGTCAGCATTATTGCTTCACTTTGCCACTACCTGGTATAGGAAATATTCTACTGTAGAATTGGGTATTACTGTTTGCAAAACTGAACAGAGATCTTAGATGCGTGTCTCTGAGTACGTAACAACTTTGAAGGATATTGTGAAAGTTTCAACCCGTGAGAAAAAAGCTTCTTTGTTAGTCGAATCACAAGGAACTGGCAATCCCGGTAAATCACTGTCATCTGGTGATTCAAGGATGGAAGTTGACTGATCACTAGGAAACAAAGATTAATAACACTTGGATATCAATATCATAAAGATCAATCTACTACTAGCAGAGCAAAGGAAGTAACAAGTTTATTCTTGGGCAATGTGTTTGTGATCATTGAAATTCCACTCCAGAGTTTTGAGCATATAAGCCAGGTTGACACACCAAAGAAGATGGTAATAGCATACAGGAAGATGCATACATAACATTTCATCTGCCATCTATCTGTTGGTGGAATATGCAAAATCAAACTGGCATCAGAAGCAGGTTATTAGTGACTGATGGCACTGTCAACAAAGTCTTCTATCACTGATGTTAAAAGTAGACTGATTGTGGGGTAATTGGTTGCATTGGATTTGTTCTTCTAAGAGCAGGACGTATTTGGGGATGTTTTCCACATTGTCAAGTAAATGCCTATTTTATAATTGTTCCAGAGCAGCTTGCTTCTGGAGGTTTTGGAATGTAGGTGTTCAGTACTCTGACAAGGAAGTGCTGAGTAGGCCTTGCTGCACCCAGTGCTCTGTTATTCCACTTGGCTTCACACCTCACCACAGTTTTGTTTCAAACATTAATACAAGAGTGGAATTCCAGAAGTGAGGCAAGACTGCTGCTGTCGACATAAAGGTAGTGTTTGAACAAGCTAAATGACAAGACAGCCTGATATAAATGAAGTTAATCAGTATCAAAGGAAAAACAATCTAATGGCTGAAGTAGGCATCACTGCATAGTGTCCAAATCTGTTTATAAGTCTTCAGTAATGAATCAGTCCATTCCTACACTTCTGCGACACGTCACAAATCTGTTCCATTTTCTATGAACTGTAAGTCAGGACTATAATACCAGTCTCCTCCCACAGTCCAAAGATGTACCGGTTCATAGGTTAATTAGTCTTTGTAAACTTAGGGTAAAATTGGATGTTGTATTGTGATGTGAATTGAAGGGCTGTATGTCTAAATAAATAATGCAGATAGCAAGGCTTTGATGATACAGTATTTAACTACAGGCTGATAAGCAACAGTAGTATTTGTGTCATAGAACTATCAGACATACTGTATGGACTCACTCTTTGTCACATGGTCAAGCCACCTACCCTTAACATTCAAGGCCATTGTCATTGTTCAGTCCCCTACCATCAGCACCACAGATGACCTTTGAAAAAAAAACTCAATGGGATCATATCAGACCAGACAAGGCCAGAGGTTTGCTTCCTGATGTCCCCAATCTGTTCTACTTTCCATGAGCACAAGTCAAGAGTATAATGTAATACTTTTCCTTCCCCTTTATCAGTTCACAAAATGCACTACACCAACGCTATTCCAAGGGCACCCGAGACCTTTGACCTTTTGGCACCAAGTAGTATAAGAACTGTAGATTCCTCTCCAAGCCACACACCATCGGGAAATGAAAGACATCAAATTCTGGAACTCCTCACCCAACATTATTGTGGGAATACCTTCACAAGTACGATTACTGCAGATCAAGGCGGCAGCTCAGCTCTACATTCTTCAGGGCAATAAATACTTGGCCAGCAAAGCCCAGAGCCCAAAACCTGAATTTAAAAAGTTATTAAAATAGGTACAAGAACAGAGATATTTGGAAGTTTGTATGCATAGTTTGTTGAAAGTAGCAAGATAGGCTGACAAAGTACTTAAAGTACAAGCATCCTGAGATTGACAGAGAGAGACAGAGTTCAAGAAAAAAAAATCTTAATAATTTTTTATAAAGCAGAAAACAGCTCCAGGCACTGCACTTTAGGAAAGGCACAGAAGTTTTATCTAGGGTGGAGAATTAGTTAACCAAAGTGATTTCAGGACTTGAGGATAAACTATTCTATTTGAAACAACGGCTACAAGGCAATCTGATAAAAGTATATAAAATTATTAAGGATATAGACAGAGTACATTAAGCAAAATTGTTGGTGTGTCAAGACCAGGGAATATTGTACAGAACTAGAGAAAATAAATTCAACGAATAGTATTCATCTAGAATGTAGTGCCCGAAGTAGAAGTGGAAACGGATACAATCGTGATATTCAAAAAGAGCTGAATAAGTATAAGAAAGAAAATTGCAGGAGAATCTGATTAGCTGAATTGCTTACTCAATAGATTGAAGGGCCTCCTGTGCCTTAACAATTCAAATATCCTGCTTAAAAAGCATTTCACTGTTAAAAGTGCCATTCTATACGAGCTGTTAACTGAATGTCTAACTATCCTACGACGATCATGTGACACCAACTTGCAGAGGGACATGGCCTCTATTCCCTGGCCAAGTAAACAAAGGAGAAAAATTATAATTGGACATCAATGTGCTATTGAACTACCCCTGAATAACAGCACTGGATTATACGATGAAATCTCTGGATTGGAATGAACTCACAAGCAAATTACTCAATGGTACGATTGGTATGGGGATGCACACAGAGATCCAGGACTGTAACTGGGTATGCTGCTCGTTTTTGCAGCTACTTCACACTGGTAACCGTTAAAAACGGATTGTCCTGAACAGTTTGCAGTGAGGAACAATCCCCAGACATACATGTCGGAGACGGAGTACTGACGCTGGGCCCATTCATTCCCATGCCCAGAAGGGCACCGCGCGCAAATACCATCGGTAAGAAGCAATAACCCCAAGGTGCATTGAAATTACGTCTCTGCGATGCTGTCGGACAGCAGTTGCCGCACTTTCTGCGGAGTCTCAGCCACACTTTTGGTGCTTGGTGAAGGATGATCACATTCACTCCCGGGTGTCGCCATCTTTGATCCCACGGTGATCAGCGTCCCACCCACAACAAACTCCTCACAAACGTTCCGGGCCGGAGCTCCCGCCCCGATCAAACAGGTCGGCAAAGCACACCTGAGAGACGCCCGAAACGCTGGAGAGCGACGAGCAGCATCAAAAGCGGTTTAGATGGAGTATTACTTCCCCTGCAAATGACAGAGTCACATCAACAAAATGCTGATTTAACGTCGCGCAGACAGTGAGTCAACCCACCGAGAGCAAGCCGGTGCGGAACTAATTTGGGCTACATTCCTCCTTCACTTGTCGAAGAAGGAAGTTGGCTTTATTTCTTTATTTCTTATTGAGTTCTTTGGAAACGCCGTTCTCTTTTCATCCCAGCAAAGAGATGTGCAGATTAATCTCTGGGGCATTTTGTCCAGCGACCTAGGAGGGAAAAAAATCAAGTAGTTTTTTTAAAAAAATTTGCTTTCTTTGGAAACTTTTATTAGTTAAAAAAATAAATGTTATTTGACAGTCGTGTAATTATCGTATGTTTAGTTTGAATTAGACATTAGCAACCCTGTCAGACTGTCATGGATAGAAGAGAACTCATATAAAGTACAGAAGAAATGCAGGCAAGTTTTCCTTAGTGTCTTGATCAACATTTCTCTCTCAGTCAGTATCAGAAAAACAGATTTGTTGCATTGCTACGTGCGGGTGTGTGCTGTGAGCATAATGGCGGTTGCAGTTGCCGTATTAAAACACCAACTACACTTATAGCATATTGTTGTACATGTTTCAGAACTTCCTAAGGTCATGAAAAGTCTATTTAATAGCAAGTGATTTTTAAGCCAATGCGTTCAGGGACATTGTTGATGGTACCAAATGTGACTTAGCAAGTGTCAACAGAGTTATGTCAGAGTTAAGTCCTGACAAAGGGTCTCGGCCTGAAAGGTCGACTGCACCTCTTCCTCGAGATGCTGCCTGGCCTGCTGCGTTCACCAGCAACTTTTATGTGTGTTTCCAGCATCTGCAGAATTCCTGTTGTTAACAGAGTTATGTTAGTAGTTTAGCAATCCTATGTTCGTGACTTCAGATCCTTCCTTGGCAAGATGTATAAACAAGATTTTGTGTACAGTCTCTGGTTTCCTTCTTCTAGGAGTTGTGCCCTCTTCATTTCCAGTGCTGATGAAGGATCACGGTCCAAAACATCAGCTGTTCATTTTCCCCTGTTGATGCCGCTTGACCTGCCGAGTTCATCCAGCATTGTGTAGGTGTGCTGATCCCTTCATCTCCGCATGCGTTAGACTGAAACGCCGATATTTCAACCAACTTGGCTTTGCAAATCATAGTGTTGCTGTTTAAACTACCCTTATCAAGGGCACTGATGGAGTATTGGGCAGAATAAAGAGCCACATTTTAAGAAGGATGACAGGAAAGGTAATACAGGACTAATTCAGCAGGATTTTGCTTGCTGTGGAAAAAAAAACATGCTTAGTTGCAGAAAGCTGACGCTATTTTATTTGCAATGGATGATGAACATCGTAACGAGAAACAGTTCACCATTGTACTGAGCATTACAAACATTATTATGATGATAAATGTAAAAGATTTAGGACGGCGAGCTGAAGAACGTGACTGATACAAAGAGCATATCAACATTTATCAATATTTGCTGAAGGTAATGAAGAAAAGAATGAAAAATAACAAATTAGAAATACTGTGCATTTGGAGAATAAGTAATTGGTTTATGACTTGTTGCTTTTCTATTATACATTATATATAATTCTGTATAATTCCAATCAAACTAATCTCAGAAATTAAAAATTTATTCTTGGGGACCAATTTCTTCATCCAAGCCACAATTCCGCATGATCATTCTTGCCCCTGAGACAGAAAGTTGTGGATCAAGTTGAACTCCAAACACTTAAGCTGTGATGCAGACCAGTTGTTCAATGTACTCTTGAGAAATTCCTTTGCTCTTTGAAGTGCTCTGACTTGATTAAAGTACCAACTCCAGCCCCTGTTAGCCCTCTGAGGTAAAAGATACCTGTTTCTACTTTAGGAAAAGATTGTAAGGAATTGGCTTAGTTTTCTGGTTGATGCCAGAGATTCTGCAGAAGTTGGAACTCTGTCTAGCATGGCAGTGTAGTGATTAGTACAACACTGTACAGCCCCAGTAATCACCATTCGGGGTTTGATACCCACAACTGTCTGTAAGAAGTGTCCACGTTTCCCCCCATGGCTGCGTGGGTTTCCTCCAGGTGCTCCGGTTTCCTACCACATTCGAAAAGACGTACAACTGGAGTTAGTGACACGTGGGTGTGTTATTGTGTGTGTCATGATTGATAATCTTCCCTCAGCTAATACTAGAAAAAATGTAATTGCTTGTGAGACCTTGTTGAGTGAAATTTACCTGCTGAGTTTCCTACATTACGTAAGTAACAGTGTGTGTGAGCAGCATTTAATTGATGGTTGGGATGTTCTACAGTTGTTACCGAGCACTTGGTGTAGGTGCAGGAGTGTGAGAAGTATTTAATTGATGGTTAAGTGTGTTGGGATGTTCTATGGTTGTTATACAGCATTTGATATAGGTACAGGAGTGTGAGAAATATTTAATTTGGCTCCTTGAAGCAAAATTGTGGTTGATCATCTACCTCAAACAATATTTTCTTTCTCCAATGTCATATTCCTTATTTATTTTTAATATCTAGAAATTTATTAAAACATAGAAACATACAGCACAATACAGGCCCTTTGGCCCACAAAGCTGTGCTGAACATGTTCCTACCTTAGAACTACCTAGGCTTTACCCATAGCCCTCTATTTTTCTAAGCTCTATGTAGCCATCCAGGAGTCTCCTAAAAGACCCTATTGTATCTGCCTCCACCACTGCCGCCAGCAGCCCATTCCACGCACTCACCACTCTCTGCGTAAAAAAACTTACCCGACATCTCCCCGTACCTACTTCCAAGCACCTTAAAACTCTGCCCGCTCATGCTAGCCATTTCAGCCCTAGGAAAAAGCCTCTGACTATCCACACAATCAATGCCTCTTATATTCTTGTTCACCTCTATCAGGTCACCTCTCATCCTCCATCGCTCCAAGGAGAAAAGGCTGAGTTCACTCAACCTATTCTCATAAGGCATGCTCCCCAATCCAGGCAGCATCCTTGTAAATCTCCTCTGCACCCTTTGTTTCCATGTCCTTCCTGTAGCGAGGTGACCAGAATTGAGCACAGTACTCCAAGTGGGGTCTGACCAGGGTCCTATATAGCTGTAACATTACCTCTCGGCTCTTTAACTCAATCCCACTATTGATGAAGGCCAATGCACTGTATGCCTTCTTAACCACAGAGTCAACCTGCGCAGCTGCTTTGAGCGTCCTATGGACTCGTACCCCAAGATTCCTCTGATCCTCCACACTGCCAAGAGTCTTACCACTAATGCTATATTCTGCAATCATATTTGACCTACCTCACACTTACCACTAATGCTATATTCTGCAATCATATTTGAACCACCTCACACTTATCTGGGTTGAACTCCATCTGCCACTTCTCAGCCCAGTTTTGCATCCTATCAATGTCCCGCTGTAACCTCTGACAGCCCTCCACACTATCCACAACACCCCAACACCCCCGACCTTTGTGTCATCAGCAAATTTACTAATCCATCCCTCCACTTGTTCATCCAGGTCATTTATAAAAATCATGAAGAGAAGGGGTCCCAGAACAGATCCCTGAGGCACACCACTGGTCACCGGCCTCCATGCAGAATATGACCCGTCTACAACCACTCTTTGCCTTCTGTGGGCAAGCCAGTTCTGGATCCACAAAGCAAGGTCCCTTTGGATCCCATGCCTCCTTACTTTCTCAATAAACCTTGCACGGGGTACCTCATCAAATGCTTTGCTGAAATCCATATACACTACATCTACGGCGCTTCCTTCATCAATATGTTTAGTCACAGCTTCAAAAAATTCAATCAGGCTTGTGAGGCACGACCTGCATTTGACATAGCTATGCTGACTATTCCTAATCTTATTATGCCTCTCCAAATGTTCATAAATCCTGCCTCTCAGGATCTTCTCCATCAACTAACCAACCACTGAAGTAAGACTCACTGGCCCATAATTTCCTGGGCTATCTCTACTCCCCTTCTTGGATAAGGGAACAACATCCGCAACCCTCCAATCCTCCAGAACCTCTCCCATCCTCATTGATGATGCAAGGATTATTGCCAGAGACTCAGCAATCTCCTCCCTCACTTCCCACAGTAGCCTGGGGTATATCTCGTACGGTCCTGGTGACTTATCCAACTTGATCATTGGTTTGAACACAATTAATGACACTGGTCCTGCACAGACCCCTGGATTGGAGAATCCCAAAGTACCATCACTATTTGTTGGAATTTTTTTTTCCAATTTCAATCCTAAATGGCTTGCATATTATTTTAAAACTGTGTCCCTTAGTTTCTCCCTAGTTCTGGACTCTTAATGGGGGGGGGGCGGAGGGGAAATATCTGTCCTTTTGAGCCATCTGAAACATGCTATTTCAATGAAGTCACTTCCCATTCTTTGAGTTGACTTTGTGTGACCAATCTGCCATCCCAGAAACCCATCTGATAAAGCTTCAACTCACTCCTGCCACTGTAACTATATCCTTTTTAGCCAAGCAAACCAAATTTTACATAGAACATAGACTAGTACAGCACTGGGACAGGCTACAGTGTTGTGTTGAACCAATTAAATTAGTAATCAAATGGCCAACTATCTTCTGCTTACACAATGTTCATATCCTACATTCATCTGCCTATCGAAACTTCTCCTAATGTACAGAATCTGCCTCTACCTCCACCTAGGCAGCCACCACTTTTTGTGTAAACAAAACCTTGCCCCTTACATCTACTTTAAAATCACCCCCTCATCTCAAATACATGCCCTCTGGCATTAGACATTTCAACCCAGGGAAAAAGATGCCCTCTGTCGGTTCTATCTATGCTTCTCGTAATCTTATAAACCTCTGTCAGATCTTCCCGCAGCCTCCAGCTCTCTAGGGAATACAAGTTTGTCGAACCTCTCGTTATATCACATGCCCTCTAATCCTGGTAAACCCCTTCTGCACCCTCTCCAAAGCCTCGACATCCAGTTTCATAAAGACCCTTTATCATCGTAGTAAGAAATGGTGTTGTGGGAGATCAGATGTGATTTTTATTAAGTGGGGGGAGGCGTGAGGGTCTGTATGAGTAATTTATAAGGAACCCCTGTATACCTTTGTACTTAACCCTTTATGAATAAAGGCAATTTTACCATCAAACTGGCTGCTCCGCCGCACGTTAATCTCAGTACCTTTCATGCCAATCACGCTTCATGTTTAATTGACTTGGTTTGGAGCTCGTTCACCAGGAACGGCTCATCTTTAACTCAAGGACAAAGCCGAACGACGATATCGGTGTCAGATCGCATTGCCTGGCCCTTGGACGGCGACAGAGAGAGACAGCTTGGAGCTCGATTGGCAATGCCTAAACTGGTTCACCTCATAATAAAGCGGTTGGCCATTGGGCGAGCCATTGGAGCGTGGGTTGTTGATTGGCTGCGGTCACTGTCTGTTTGTGTTGTGAGTGGCGAGCGGGATGTTGGCTGCCAAGCTGCGGCCTTTTATAGTCGGCGGTGAGATGCTGCCTTATTTACGTTCATGTAGTTTAGTTTGATTGTTAGGTGGCTGCAGGAAAAGTGTGGTGTGGGGGCCAAGCTTAGCCCGTGTGTCGGGTCGCTTGGCGGCTGCGGCCACTCGGCGGGGATGTCGGAGCCAACTCTTCTCAATCAGTTCGTCAAGGTAACGGGGAGGCTGCAGGCCGGGTCACCAGGTCAGTGTGCACCAACACAGCCCTGCCGACCAAAGCACAACACTATCCTCATAAATAATCCACAACGTGCAGGCGAACCCCACATTGACAAAGTTAGGATACCCTTGGTGTCTTTAGTCTATTAGATTTTCATGTTATATGGTTCATCCCCGTCAATACAACACACCCTGGGCTGTTACAAATGTCTGTAGCTAGTATTCCCATCGTAACAAGCCTTTAATCTGGCTCTGGTGAATACAATACAACCCCATCCACATATAACCAAGTTAATCATAAACGTGTGGTTATAAATACCAATATAAAGATAATTTGCAAAGTAATAATAACCGACTTGAGGATGTTTTTCATCCACAAGCCGGTTGTTTATTTTCGTGTGGGCATTAGATTCATTATGTCCATATATATAAATTGAGAATGTATAAATAATATCTGCAACTGGTCCAGTTCTTGTTGGAAGGTATCAGTGATTAATGTACCTAAGCACGTATGTTACGTACTTGGAACTATTCTGCTAATCTTGATGTTCTTGTAAGAGGAACTTTGGTCGCATGCCGTCATGGGTTCAGAATGTGGATCTGATAATGGTGGACGGAAGAGATCCTGCAGATGCTGGAAATCCAGAGCAACACGCACAAAATGCTGGAGGAACTGCGGAGGTCAGGCAGTATCAATGGAAAGGAATAAACAGGACTGATGAAGGGTCTTGGCCTGCAATGTCAACTGTTTATTCATTTCCATTGACGCTGCTTGCCTGCTGGAGTTCACCCTCATTACTCCAGTAGGAGTTCCACCAGCATTTTGTGTGTGTTGCTGTAGTAATGGAGGTCTGTCAAGCTGATGGCTGGGCACAGTGTTGATACAAGGGCATGTAGAGGTAACTATTTAAAAATGAAATGTTGGCGACATCCAGATCAGGTAGCATCCATCAAGGGAAAAGTAGTTCAGGTAAAAGCCAACCTGAAATGGGCAAGGTTAGATCTTTAAATCTTTAAATGTTTTACATTGTTATGAATGGAGAGAGGTGGCAAGAGCAAAAGGAATGGTTGTTACAAGTTGAAGATTGAGAGAGTAAATGATAAAATGTACCATGGTTTCTTAGTACTAGTTAAAATATAAACCTGCATGGATAGTGATCCATGCTCCAATGCTTCACGCAAAGGAGGATAAACAGCTTTTTAGGACTGAAGTGACAAGTCTCTGGGTCCTGATGCACTTCTTCCTAAGATCGTAAAAGACTAGGGAGATGCATTGGTTTTGATCTTCTAGGATTCTGTTGACTGGGAATGGTTCAATTAGATTGGTCACTCGCAAATGTAACAACTTGATTTGAGAAGGGAGGAGATAAGAAACAGAATTCACACATTAATTAATTTTACATGCAGTTCTCAAGATGAGATGTAATGCAGATATAGCAAGTAAATAGGAAAGCTGAGAATGTGGTTATGAGAGGAATTGAAGACAAGTGGTTAGATATGCATCAGCTAGATTGGGAACACATCTGGGGTGCAGTGTACAGTATTGATTAATTAAGGAGAATTAAATACGTTGAATGCAATTCAGAGAACATTTACCAAGCTAATTCTAGGCATGTACATGTTATTTTGAAGGAAGGTTGCACAAGCTCGCCTTCTATCTGCTAGAGTTTGAGGACTTGATTGAAATGTAAGGTCCTGAGGAGTCTTGGTAAGTTGGGTGTGGAAAAATATTTTCTTTTGTGGGTAAATCTAAACCCTGTGGTCACTATTTTAAAATAAGGAATTTCTCACTTAAAATAAATGAGGCACAATTTTTCCTGGGGGTGGTGCATTTCTGGAATTCTGTTCCTCAGGGCAGTGAAAGTAGTTTTTGAATATTTTGAATAGAAAGTTAATTTCCTGATGAGCAGGTATCTGGGAGAAGTGGAATTGTAGGTTTCCTTTTCAAATCGGATAAATAATTGCTGACTAGAAGGGCAAGTTCAAAGGGCTTTGCATCTTCTCAAAAATTCAATCCTTTATTTGAGGGGGAAGAGATACAAAGTATGCAGAGCATGGTGTGTGGGGGAAATAGAAGTCTTGAGAAACTGGAAGGCTGTTATGTTTCGTTACTCCAAAGCATAAAAGTAATTGAAAGAAAGCCATGGAGCTGGGAATGAACTTGTCTACTCTTAGTTTCATTTTTACTTCAGTGAGGGGCACACATACGATGTACGCCATTCACGTACTTTTACATATAACCCGTAATGAATTATTTAAACAAAGAATACTTAAACAATATATTTATAATATCACTCAAATACTACTGAGATATTAAATACACAACACCCCTCCCTGCTTAGTTATAAACTCCATTCAGGCCTAAGTAGTTAGTCATTGTGGAAGATTTCTTACTCTTGCATGGGAACATCTTTACTGACAAGGGTGAGGGGTCACAAGGAGAGACTTGTGGCTGCGGAAGCAGACTCGGGTTCTGGGGCCTCCTCCATGTTGCTTGTAGGAGTTGATTTTGGGTCTGCAGGAAGTGGTTCTGACAGCTCTGGAGACCTTTCCTCTGGACGTGTTGACATCTGAACCTGGCGTGGCTAGCTGCCCAGATCAAGTCAACGCTTTCATTTTGACCACACCTAGATGACCAGCATGTAGCTCCTCCAGCACTTCAGCTCTCAGCTTGGATGGTACAACAACTTTCAATCTCCATGTAAGGCAATTCTCATCAAGGGCAAGTTCATCCTGGTGCTAGTGAAAATGACAAAACTGGAATTTCTGTTGTGGGATATTTTCTGGTTTCCCTTTGGATCATCTCTGCAGTTATAAGGAGAATAGAGCAAGAGCAGTGTTCTCTTTTGTAATTTTTTTTTCAGGTATTTCCTTTTCTAAGGATAAGTAGGACAATCCGTCAGTATTTCCATGAATAGTTCTGCTTTTAAATTTGATCTTGTAATTGTGTCCTCCAAGAAACAGAGCCCATCTCTGCATTTGTGCTACTGCTGTCAATGGAACACGCTTCTCTGGATTGAAAATGAACACGAGTGGTTGATGATCAGTAATGAGGGTGAACTCTCTCCCATACAGATACGGGTTACCCCGCCATCCGAAGGTAGAGCATTCCTATGAAACGGTTCGTAAGCCAGAATGTCGTAAAGTGAAGAAGCAATTACCATTTATTTACATGGGAAAAATTTGTGAGCGTTCTCAGACCCAAAAATGACTACCAAATAATACCAAATAGCAGATAAAACCTAAAATAACAGTAACATATAGTAAAAGCAGGAATGATATGATAAGTACACAGCCTATATAAAGTAGAAATACTTCTCTACAATCATTACTGCACTGTTCTCCATAGCGAAAATCTCAAGCGCTCTTGGCAAAAACACAGCGCAAGTGCTCTCGGCAGATACACTCTCTCCAGTAACCTTTAAGCTCTGAAGCTGCCAAATCATACCAAATAACACATAAAAATACACAGCCGATATAAAATAGAAATAATGTATGTACAGTGTAGTATCACTTACCGGAATTGGGAAGACATCGAGCACACTGATGATGGTGTGTTACGCTGAGTCGTTGGAGGTTGGGGGGGTGGGGTGCAGTGGTCCCCAGCCTCCAGGCCGCTGACCGATACTGGTCTGCGAAGCATGCAGGGGTGCAGGGGTACAGCGGTAGCCAGGAGGCACACAACACATCTTTAAGAAAAAAGCTGAAATAAACAAGCTAATTAATTATGTGCCGAGTGGCACCTAATTAATTAGCTTGTTTATTTCAGCTCTTTTCTTAAAGATGTGCTGGGTGTCTCCTGGCTACTGCTGCATTCTCTGCGAATTGCTATCTGTCCGCAGCCCGGGGGTTGGGGTGGTGGGACACTGGGATGTCATCTGTTTCCATCAGGGAGGCAGGTCATCTTCTATGTCTGCCTGCCTCGATGTGGAAGGTCGAGGTTCGTCGTCTGCTGTGGCTGATGTGGAAGGCTTGAAAAACGACAGTATGCTTGACTGCTAGCCTCGCGCATTTTTCTATCATACAGTTCTTTGTAAGCGCTCAGACCATCCTGCAAATATGCCCTAAACCGACGTACCCTTTCAAAATTAAAGTCGTACTTTATCATTGCAGTGAAAATCTCACGCAGTTGCTTCACGTTCAGTTCCTGGACGACTTCACTTTTGGTCCGTCCGCTACTGCATTCAGTTTCGATTGTTATCCTTTCCCCTTTCAATTGCATCAGCTCTTCATCTATCCGTTCTTGGTCATGGGATGCCAAAACCTCTTCAACATCATCTTCGTCAACTTCCACAAACCAAACTCACGTTGTCCTTACTTCGTTCACCATGATCGAAACGCTTAATTATGTCTAGTTTTACGCTAAGTGTAACACCCTTACGAGCTCTTTCAGGCTTTTCCAATACCTTAGAACTCATCTTGCAAACGGCTGCTCACAGGCACGTGTTTAAGCAATGCTGGTGAGAATGCCGTTCCGAATCCGGAGGGGAGTGGCTGCTTGGGGTACGCGCTGCCTTTTCTCGTAACAGTGAAAACACCTTCTGTTAGCGAAAACAGGGAACTAATGTAGGTCTTTCGTAACAGCGAGGTTTTGTAAAGCGAACGTTCGAAAAGCAGGGGACACCTGTACTGGTAAACATTTTATACCCCAAACTAGGCTTCTCTGTCAATCTGTGCATAATTTTTCTCTGCAGTGGTATGGGAGCGTGGTGCAAAGGCTATGGGGCGTTCACTTCCATCACTCATAATATGTGGGCACGTGGCCAAGTGGTTAAGGCTTTGGACTAGCTACCTGAAGGTCATGGGTTCGAGCCCCAGCCAAGGGAACTTGTTGTGTCCTTGAGCAAGGCACTTAATCACACATTGCTCTGCGATGACACCGGTGCCAAGCTGTATGGGTCCTAATGCCCTTCCCTTGGACAACATTGGTGTCGTGGAGAGGGGAGACTTGCAGCATGGGCAACTGCTGGTCTTCCATACAACCTTGCCCAGGCCTGCGCCCTGGAGAGTGAAGACTTTCCAAGCGCAGATCCATAGTCTCGCAAGACTAATGGATGCCTTTTTTTAAATATGTGACATGACTACATCTATACCATGAGGTGAGGCATCACAGGCAAGCTTCACTGGACAATGTGGATCATAATGTGTGAGTACATCACCATTTCCTCTGTCTTGTGGAAAGCTACCTGACACTGCTTTGTCCATTGCCATTTCTTCCCGATCTGTAGTAATGAGTAGAGCACAGTAGCCAGGTTTGACAGGAACCTGTTATAGTAATTGACAAATCCTAAAATGGACCGTAACTGTAATACGTCCTTTGGCCTTGGGGCATCCACCACTGCTTGAGTTTTCTCAACACACTTGTGGTAATCCTTGTGCGTCGATGGTGTGATCACAGTAAGCGATGCATGGTTTAAAGAATTCACACTTGTTGTGTCGTGCTTTGAGCCCATAATCTTCTAAGCAACACACACAAAATGCTGGAGGAACTCAGCAGGCCAGGCAGCATATATGGAAAAAAAAAGTACAGTCAACGTTTCGGGTCAAAACCCTTCGGCAGGACTTGTTCTAATTTTTTAACATTGTCTTGAGATTTTGGAGATGTTGCTTGTCATCCTTATTGGTAACAGTGATCTCAGCCAGGTAACAAAAGTGACTGGCAGCCTTGTAGCACCTGATCCATAGCTTTTTGCCAGAGGAAGGTGCAGATGCTGCTCCAAAAATAAGCTGTGTGTGTTTATGGTGAGAAACACTTTGAACTCTTCTTCCAATCTTCCAGGTAGGCCTCAGCTAGGTCTAAGAAAAACATAGAACCAGGAATAAACTTGTGTACACTTAGTTTTGTTTTTACTCTAGTGAGGTGTGCACATATGACTTAATGGCATGATTGTGCATGCCCTTCACATACTTTTACAAATAACCTGTAATGAATTATTGAAACAAACAAGTATGCTTAATCAAACAATATTACTCAAATATTAAATATAGAACAGTGGATAAGTTGACCAGGTGCAGTTATAGCTTTGAAACTTTCAATGGTTGAAAGTAATGGCATGTAAGCTGTAGTCAGTATGAAAGAAAGTATTTCTAATAACTCTTCCAGTGGTTACTAAGGTAAGGAAGTTCACCACAATCAACTATTTAAACTGATTTTGAAAATGTTTTAAATTTGGAATGCAAGTCTGGTGAGGCCAGGGTGATGGGAGTATATGTAAAAGAGCAATATTGAATAGTGCAGGAAAAGGTCCTTGGGATCATTAAATGTATGTTTGCTCTGCAAAAGGCGATCAAATTTGACCCATTCAACAGCATTATTTTCCTTGAGTTGAGTTCAGTTTCTTTTTAGTTTTTCAAAAAAAACATTTGTTTCTTCCTGCTTTTATTTTAGATTAATATACTAAGTTTTGACTAACATGCTGGTAGTAGTTTATTCTCTCTGCCAACATCCTGTATAATTTTGAATGCCTTTTACATGCATTTTATGTAAACAATGAAATTATGCAATAGTGTTGTGGTCGCTAGGTGAGAGAACAGAGCACCACTTTTGAGATTTGAGAGACATGGAATTATTCCTGTGTAATGGGACTAGCTAACTGAACAACAGTGTATTCTACTCACTATGTGCAGGCCAAATAAAGCAAAATTTGCTTTAGAAATTGCCTTTATGGGTCTCATACAAATAAGCTAATAACATGCAATTCCTTGATTTGCAATGTGTTCTTAGGTTTATACTCTTCATAATTGTCATTGTTTCTGACAGATTAGCATTTAGGATTTCAGAAATGAGAATAAACTTAATACTTGTACATTTCTCTATTGTTGATAATATAAACAGTTTTGAGCTGGGGTACTTTTTGTCCAGTTCATGTTTATTCTACAATCTGTGGAAATGCAACTACTATGCTCCTTTTTGGTATGTAGTTTCTTTCTGTTTTTGTGAAGTGTTTTGGGATGTTCAGGCTTGTGTTTAAAAATGTTGTGAGTGGGAATCCATCATGGAAAGGACATGAGAAAATAGAATTTACATGTTGCCTTGTATTCAAACCATTCTAACACAAGAACTAAGTTAACTTGAATTATATGGAAAACTTAATTAAGAGAAGAAATGTTATTGGATGTAATATCTTTTGCACTTGGGTTACAAATGAATTTGTTTGGGAGATTATTCCAGGAGTTGGTATGTTTATCTGGGACAAGTTATATTCTTGGATTGTAACCCATGTGATGGTATAATATTTAGAATCGGGTTTAGTATCACCAGCGTATGTCGTGAAATTTGTTGTTGTGCAACAATGGTATATTACAATACATATATACAGGTTTCCCCCGCCATCCCAAAGGTAGAGCGTTCCTATGAAACGGTTCGTAAGTCGGAATGTCGTAAAGCGAAGAAGCAATTGTCATTTATTTCTATGGGAAAAATTCGTGAGCGTTCGCAGACCCAAAAATAACCCACCAAATCATGGCAAATAACAGATAAAACTGAAAATAACAGTAACAAATAGTAAAAGCAGGAATGATGTGATAAATACGCAGCCTATATAAAGTAGAAATACTTCTCTACAATCATTGCCACACTGTTCTCCGTAGCGAAAATCTAAAGCGCTCTTGGTAAAAACACGGCGCAAGCGCTCTCGGCAGATACACTCTCTCCAGTAACCCTTAAGCTGTGAAGCTGCCAAATCATACCAAATAACACATAAAAATACACAGCCTGTATAAAGTAGAAATAATGTATGTACAGTGTAGTATCACTTACGGGAATCAGGAAGACATCGAGCACACTGATGATGGTGTGTTAGGCTGAGTCGTCGGAGGTTGGTGGGGTGCAGTGATCCCTAGCCTCCAGGCCGCCGACCGATACTGCTGCAGGGGTACAGCAGTGGCTGGGAGGCACCCAGCACATCTTTAAGGAAAAAGCTGAAATAAACAAGGCTTGAAAAATGACAGTATGCTTGACTGCTTAGCCTCGCGCATTTTTCTATCATACAGTTCTTTGTAAGCACTCAAACCATCCTGCAAATATGCCCTAAACCGATGTACCCTTTCAAAATTAAAGTTGTACTTTATCATTGCAGCGAAAATCTCATGCAGTTGCTTCACGTTCAGTTCCTGGAAGACTTCACTTTCGGTCTATTCGCTACTGCGTTCGGTTCAATTGTTATCTTCCTTTTCCAATTGCATCAGCTCTTCATCTATCAGTTCTTGGTGATGGGATGCCAAAACCTCTTCAACATCATCTTCGTCAACTTCCACAAACCAAACTCACTTTTTCCTTACTTCGTTCACCACGATCAAAACACTTAATTATGTCTAGTTTTACGCTAAGTGTAACACCCTTACGAGCTCTTTCAGGGTTTTCCAATACCTTAGAACTCATCTTGCAAACGGCTGCTCACAGGCACGTATTTAAGCAATGCCGTTCTGAATCCGGGGGAGAGTGGCTGCTCGGGGCGCGCGCTGCTTTTTTTCGCGCGCTGCCTTTTTTCGTAACAGTGAAAACACATTCTGTTAGCGAAAACAGGGAACTACTGTAGGTCTTTTGTAACAGCGAGGTTTTGTAAAGTGAACGTTCGAAAAGCGCGGGACACCGTGTGTGTGTGTATGTACATATGTATATATTCACATACATATACACAATATATTTGTATTATAAATATTATATAATATTTAAATAAGTAAGGAGGTAGTGTTCATGGGTTCAGTGTCCATTCAGATATCTGATGGCAGAGGGGAAGAAGCTGTTCCTGGACCATTGAGTGTGTGCCTTCAGGTTCCTGTACCTACTCCCTGATGATAGCATTGAGAAGAGGGCATGTGTTGGTGGTGGGAGTCTTTGATGAATACCACCTTTTTTGAGGCATCATTCCTCAATACTGGGGAGGCCGGTGCCCATGATGGAGTTGACTGAGTTCACGACTTTCTGCAGCTTCTTTCGATCCTGTGCAGTGTCTCTCCCCACCCCTATACCACAAGGTGAGACAGCCAGTTTGTTTGAATGCTCCCCATGGTACACCTGTAGAAATTTGCAAGTGTCTTTGATGACATACCAGATTTCCTCTAACTTCTAATGAAATATAGCTACTGTCATGCCTCCTTTGTCGTTGCATGGATGAATTGGGTCCAGAATAGATCCTCGGAGATGTTGACACCCAGGAACTTGAAATTGCTCCCCCTCTCCATGAGGACTGGTGTGTGTTGTTAAACATTTCTTAAATATTTGTAACAGTGACCTCCTTTGCCCCAATAGTTCCATTCATATTTGTTCTGATTTACCATGAGTTAACAAACTAAAGTGAAGTTACTGAGCACTGACAAGTGTATTGATGATCCATTAAATGAGGCTGTAGGGGCCATTACAGAACAACTGAACTAATCATTTACTGATCAGTCTCCTTTACTGAAGAACGCTGCTGACAGAGAATGCAAAACTGGCATTTTGCACTGTTAGAATAGACTAATTAAGTGTATGTGAACTGGGAAGGGGTGTGGGAATGCTGATAGGGGAGGGGAGAAAGAATGCCTTGTGAAAGCTTTGTAATAGTACTTCTGTTAATACAGAAATACTGAAAGCTGCTGTCAAATGCTTCTAGTACCAAAACGGGAAAGTATTTCTGGGGAAATATGGGTCACTTTACAGCCAAAAGCATACAGTGGATGAAGTCAAAATATCAGCAAGTAGGCAGCTGTTTCAGGGAATGTGATTGAAGCACAAGCTGTACTAATCAGACGCAACAGTTGTTAATATGCTGACTAAAGCGCCATTTATTCTAACAAATAAAGATCTAATTTATTCAGGAATAGTCTTCAAGCACCTCCCACTCTCATATCCATCTCAGTTTCCAGCTGGTTTCAGTGAAAGATCTTAAGTAAAAAGGACTTGCCGATTTAATAACACTATCTCAGTAAAAGGCATGATATTGTTGTAAGTATATAATCATAATATAATTGCATACCTATGTTCTGCATTCAATCTGCTTTCTGATTGAGTCCTACATTGCTGCAGAGTAAATAATTCTGCAAGATCAATGCTTTATCACTCCAACTTTTTTCTCTCTTTCTCCTCCCATGCTAGTTTACAATAAAGTAATAGATACTTTCAAAGTTTTTTTGTCTGTAACTATTCAAAACTAAGTGCTTAGACTCCAGCCCATCAATCATGCACAAATAGGACCTGAATTAGCAGTTCAAAGTTTTCAATTTTTAAAAATAAATTGTTTGCAGATACTAACAGTATTTGAAAAAAGATAATTTTTTTCACTGCCATTGCAGTAGGTGACTTTTCATTCTTAATGACTTCAAAATCATATTCTTTCATCCTGATGTACCTCTGGATGCCAGCTTCATTTCAAGTACAAACAAGACAAATGGTGTACCTTTCATTGCTAAATATGGCTACATGGTAGAACCTATCAATCTCCGCTTTTGCTTGCCAAACCTGCTACTGCGCATCTGATATCATGCCAGTATGCAAAGAAGCACCCCTCTTGGAGGTGATTATCTCAAACTGCCTATCCTCAACTTCTTACAACTTTGCCAACTATTCCTTCCCCATATTTTTTGCCAACATTGAGATTGCCTTTGAAACTTCTTGTTTGAAGCATTTCTTGATTATGTCAGCCACAAACAGACAACCTATGATGTTATCCACATCTACCCTATTTCTTTTTCGCTATTTTCACTTTCTATAAGTCTTCAAGCTAATCATCAACAGGCAATCAGTCATTTTCCAAAAAAAATTTTCCAACTTTGTTTAGTAATTTGGGGAAATCAGCAGTGTAGGTAAGGGGGGAGAAAAGACAATTGATGCTGTACATGTTGGCCTTCAATATGGCCTGCCATGATTAACTAAACAATAAGAGTTTTTGATATTGGGAGTTATATAATCATATGTAGGTAGTGATGATGATTTTAATGGAGAGAGGAAGTGGTGGAAATAATATAGACCATAAGACGTACCAGAATTAGGCCATTTGGCCCATTGAGTCTGCTCCGCCATTCAATCATGGCTGATCCTTTTTTCCCCTCAGTCGCACTCCTCAGCCTTCTCCCCATGACCTTTGATGCCATGACCTAGCAAGCTCTGTCTTAAATGCACCCAACAACCTCGCCTTCACAGCTGCATGTGTGAACAAATTCCACAAATTCACCACCCTCTGGCTAAAGAAATTTCTCTGCATCTGTTTTAAATGGACACCCCTTTATCTTGAGGTTTTGCCCTCTTGTCTAGACTCACCCCACCATGGAAGCATTCTTTCCACATCTACTCTGTCTAGGCCTTTCTACATTTGAAAGGTTTCAATGAGATACCCCCCATCCTTATAAATTGCACTGAGTACAGACCCAGAGCCATCAAACATTCCTCGTATGATAACCCTTTCATTCCCGGAATCATCCTTGTGAACCTCCTCTGAACCCTCTCCAATGCTAGCACATCTTTTCTTAGATGGGTAACCCAGAACTGTTCACAATACTCAAGGTGAGGACTCACCAGTGCCTTATAAAGCCTCAGCATCACATCCCTGCTCTTGTATTCTAGACCTCTTGAAATGAATGCTAACGAATCTAGATGAGTATGCTGCAGTTGTTACCGACTTCTTTAAAACCTGTGTGGATGAGTGTGTGCCTACAAACATTTGCTGTACATTCCCAAACCAAAACAGTGGATGAACCAGGAGGTACATCGTCTGCTGAAGGCTAGATCTGCGGGAGTCAAGTCTGGCGACCCAGGTCTGTACCAGAAAACCAGGTATGATTTGCGAGGGCTATTTCAAGGGCAAAGAGACAATGTTGAAGGAGGTTGGCGTTGACATTGGATGCATGACAACTCTGGCAGGGTTTGCAAGACATTGCTTCCTACATAGCAAAGCCCAATAACGTGAATGGCAGCGACGCTTCACTACCAGATAAGCTCAGCGCCTTCTATGTCCGCTTTGAAAGAGAGAATATAACTACAGCTGTGAAGATCCCTGCTGCACCCGGTGACCCTGTGATCTCTGTATCGGAAGCTAACATTAGGCTGTCTTTAAAGAGAGTGAACCTTCGCAAGGTGGAAGGCCCTGACACAGTACCTGGTAAGGCTCTGAAAACTTGTGCCAACCAACTGACAGGTGTATTCAAAGACATTTTCAACCTCTCACTGCTATGGGCAGAAGTTCCCACTTGCTTCAAAAAGTTAACAATTATACCAGTACCTTAGAAGAATAATGTGAGCTGCCCTAATGACGATTACTCACATTGACAGTGATGAAATGTTTTGAAAGGTTGGTCATGACTAGACTGAACGCTTGCTTCAGCAAGGACCTGGACCCACTGCAATTTGCCTATTGCCGCGAGAGGTCAGTGGCAGACGCAATCTCCTTGGCTCTCCACTCAGCCTGAGACCACCTGGATAATAGAAACACCTATGTCATGGTGCTGTTCATCGACTATAGCTCAGCACTTAACACCATCATTCCCGCAATCCTGATTGATAAGTTACAGAACCTGGGCCTCTGTACTTGGATCCTCGACATCCTAACTGAAAGAGCACAATCTGTGTGGATTGGTGATGATATCTCCTCCTCGCTGACGGTCAACACTGGTGCACCTCAGGCGTATGTGCTTAGCCCACTGTTCTACTCTCTCTATGCCCATGACTCTGTGGCAAGGCATAGCTCAAATACCATCTATAAATTTGCTGATGATACAACCATTGTTGGTAGAATCTCAGATGGTGATGAGAGGGTATACAGGAGTGAGATATGCCAACTGGTGGAGTGGTGTCGCAGCAACAACCTGGCACTCAGTGTCAGTAACATGAAAGAGCTGATTGTGGACTTCAGGAAGGGTAAAATGAAGGAACAGATACCAGTCATCTCTCTCAGAAGTGGAGAGAGTGAGCAGTTTTAAGTTCTTGGGTGTCAAGATCTCTGAGGATCTAACATGGTCCCAACATATTGATGTAGTTATAAAGAAGGCAAGACAGCAACTGTACTTCATTAGGAGTTTGAAGAGATTTGGAATGTCAACAAAAACACTCAAAAACTTCTATAGATGTACCACGGAGAGCATTCTGACAGGCTGCATCACTGTCTGGTATGGAGGGGGGCTATTGCACAGGACTGAGAGAAGCTGCAGAGGGTCGTAAATTTAGTTGGCCCCATCTTGGGTACTAGTCTACAAAGTACCTAGGATATCTTCAAAGAGCAGCATCCATTATTAAGGACCCCAGCACCCAGGGCATTCCCTTTTCTCACTATCACCATCAGGTAGGAGGTACAAAGCCCTAAACGCACACACTCAGAGTTTCAGGAACAGCTTCTTCCCCTCTGCCATCTGATTCCTAAATGGACATTGAACCCGTGTTCAATATACATATACTGTAATTGATTCATTTATTATTTTTTATCTTTTATATTATGTATTGCATTCAACTGTTGCTGCAAAGTTAACAAATTTCATGACACGTGCCGGTGATATTACACCTGATTCTGATGCATTGCATTTGCCTCCCTCACCACTGACTCTACTTGCAAGTTAACCTTTAGGGTGTTCCGCACAAAGACTCCCAAGTACCTTTGCATCTCAGATTCTTGGATTTTTTCCCCTTTTAGAAAATAGTCTGCACGTTTATTTCTTCTACCAAAGCTCATGACCATGCATTTTCTAAAATTGTATTTCATTTGCCACTTTCTTGCCCATTCTCCTAATCTAAGTCCTTCTGCACCCTATCTGTCTCCGCAACACTACGTGCCCCTCTGCCAATCTTTGTATCATCTGCAAACTTGGCAATAAGGCCACCTATTCCATCACCCAAATCATTGACATACAGCATAAAAAGAAGTGGTCTCAACGCCGACTCCTGCCATCCAGCATTGGCAGCCATCCAGAAAAGGATCTTTTTATTCCCACTTTGCTGCCTCCTACCAATCAGCCAATGCCAGTAACTTCCTTGTAATACCATGGGCTTTTAACTTGTTAAGTAGACTCGTGTGTGGCACCCTGTCAGAAGTCTTCTGAAAGTCCAAATATATAACATTCACTGCATCCTCTTTATCTATCCTACATGTAACCTCCTCAAAGAATTCTAACAGGTTCGCCAGGCAAGATTTTCCCTTAAGGAAACCATACTGACTTTATCCTATTTTGTCCTGTGTCACCAACTACTCCATAGCCTCATCTTTAACAATTGACCCTACTAACATCTTCCCAACCTTTGAGATCAGGCTAACTGGTCTATAATTTCCTTTCTGGTGCCTTCCTCCTTTCTTAAAGAATGGAGTGACATTTGCAATTTTCCTGTCCTCTGGCACCATGCCAGAGTCCAGTGATTTTTGAAAGATCATTGCTAATGCCACCACATTCTCTATTGCTACCTCTTTCAGAACCTTAGGGTGCAATTCATCTGGTCTGGATGACTTGTGTACCCTTAGGTCTTTCAGCTTTTTGAGTACCTTTTCCCTTCTAATAGTAATTGCATCACTTCTCTTCCCTCACACCCTTCAACATCTGGTTCACTGTAGTTGCTATATTGTATATAGTTGGTTTCAGATTGGGAAGGTATGACCAGTGAGTTACCACAGTGCTGGGACCTCAGCTGTTACCCATGTAAAGGAATTTGAATGAGGGGAGTTGCTGACGGTACACAACTTGATACCTTTATGGGCTCTGAGAAGGATGTAGAGAGGCTTTGGGGGGTGGCAATGGGGAGGGGGTGGTAAGCTAAGTGAGTGGATAGAGATGTAACAGAAAGTGTGAGGTAAAAATAAAGATAGAAAGGCAAAGTATTTTAGTTGGTGAAATTGAAAGATGTTCATTTTCAGAAGGGCTGAGATGTCATTATACACAAAGAACAGAAATTTGCTGTTGTTCAGGAAACAATCATCATCAGGTGCCGTGCCCAGTTTGAGCTTTGACTGCCATGGCCCACACACTTCTGTTTCGGGTCAAGTGGATCAATTCATTGGTATTCATTTCCAGTTTTCGGGCTGCTGTCTCCATCAGCATTTGTCATTGTCTTCCTCTTGCTTTCTCCCCTTTAATCTTTCCCATAATTACCGTGCATTCGAACTCCTCTTTCCTAATCCCATGTCCAAAGAAGTTACATTGCCTTTTCATGATCTCATACATTATTTCTATTTTTGTGTTTGCTCTGTTCATGACATCCTCGTTAGATATTCGTTTCGTCCATGATATTCTTTGCATCCTCCTCAAAAACCACATCTCTGCTGCTACAATTCATTTCCTCCTGTTACTAGATATTGTCCAACATTCTGAGCCATATAACATAACTGGATAAATGTAACACTTCAGTACTGTGAGGCGGGTTGTCATGCCTAGTTTAGTATTGGTCAGTATACTGTTCGTTCTCGTAAAGGTGTCTTTTGCTATCCCTATTCTTCTTTTGATGTCCAAGTTGCACCTGCCATCTGATGTCACTCAGCTTCCTAAGTAGCAAAAGTTCTGTACTTGTTTTATGTCTTCCCTATTTATTCTCAGCCTGTATATAGGATTTTCCTTCTTTTTGGATATCACCATACATTCTGTCTTTTTGCAATTGATAGATAGACCCGTTTTTGCACTTTCTTCAACAATTATATCAATTAAGTTTTGTAGTTCTTCCTCCGTACTTGCAATTAACACAGTGTCATCTGCATATCTGAAATTATTGATGTTTTCACCGCAAACTTTGATTCCCAAGATATCTCTTATTTTTTGTAAAATTGTTTCACTGTACACATTAAATAAATCAGTGGAGAAAACACACCCTTGTGTAACGCCTCTCTTGATTTTCGTAAACTGACTCACTTCTCCATCTATTCTTACAGCGGCAGTTTGTTCCCAGTTCAGATTTCTGATTAGGTGGAGGTCTTTCGAATCTAGATCTGGAGTTTCCTGTAATATATCAAGTAACTTATTGTGCTTCACTTTATCAAATGCTTTTGTGTAGTTGGTAAAACAAACAAACAAATCTTTTTGCACTTGAATAGCTCGTTCTGATAGTATCCTTAACATCAATATTGCGTTTCTTGTACCTTTGACAAAACCACATTGTTCTTTGTCTATTTCAGCTTGTGTCTTACTTTTAGCTCTTCTCATCAAAATTCTTAGAAGTACCTTGGTGAAATGACTCATTAAACTTATGGTCCTATGTAATTCACATTCTATTGCTCCAGCATTCTTAGGAAGAGTGATAAATACTGATTTTTTTCATCTCTTCTGGTATTATTCCTGTCTCATAAATGTCATTGATTAAATCAGTAAGTTTTTCAATTCCATAATCTTCAAGGGCAATAATTTGTTCTATTACTAATTCATCAGGACCTGCTGCCTTTCCTTTCCTTCATCTTATTTATTGCATTACGAACTTCAGATTTTAAAATACTTGGACCTTCAACGTGTTTCTTAATTTCTGGTTTTTCGCCTCGATCGTCTTCAAAAAATTCCTAAATATACTCAGTCCTTCTGTTCAGGAAACAATAAGAATGGGAAATGGTGTATTTGTTGCAGAAGTGTGAGTAAAAATCCAATCTTCAATCATTTGAAAACCTGATGATTAACATATACATGTCTAGTTCCATGCTCCATGAAGGTTATATTTCTAATAAGGAATGCAGTGAAGGCGGGTTTATTGTATGAGGCTAGAATAATTGGCTAGAATATTGTGTGAGGCTTGAGGGAGTTAGATATGGCCCTTGTGGCTAAAGGGATCAGGGGGTATGGAGGGAAGGCTGGTGCAGGGTTCTGAGTTGGATGATCAGCCATGATCATACTGAATGGCGGTGCAGGCTCGAAGGGCCGAATGGCCTACTGCTGCACCTATTTTCTATGTTTCTAATAAGTGGACTACGTCTGTATTCTCCTATCTGAATGAGAGGTAATCTCATTAAAACATTCAAAACTGAGACCTTGAGACGTTAAATGTCGAATTGATATTCTTCCTGGCCAAAGTATCCAAAATTGAGGGATGCAAATTTTAAGTAGTGAGTCCGGACAGGTAAGAGAGGAAATTTCTTCATCTGGAGCACGATGAGTCTTTAGACTTTGCCAGCCAAATTGCCCTAGAGTAGTTTGTTTTCCCCAACTATGACTTAGAAGCAGCATTACTAGGAATGACTCTTTTCCTTTCCATATTTTGTGCACTTTCACTTCATTTAGAGTGAACTGTCTGACTTGGGGTTTGATCAATATGGCACAAGTTAGGAAGAGTATACTGATCAGTCTTCATAATGATAGCTTGGCTGTTTGCTGTTTATTTATTTAGTATTTCAGTCATTGTGATTTTTGCATAATGTGTGTGAGAAGGTTTTTTAAAAAAAAGTGTGGGTGTAGGGAAATATGTTTTTCACCGCTTTGCTTGGGCCATATGTTAATTGGACCCAAAAGAGCGTATGATTTTCTTCAGGTGTCTCGTCATGTGCCAGAGCTAATGGCTGTAAGTTAATTGAAGGATGTCAGGAGGATAATGCTTTCAGTCACTAATGCTTATATGGATAATGAGCCTGATTTTTCTTTCTAGTGCACCACAATTACCTAATATCTTCCACAAGAATGTCATTAGCACTTTCCGGCCACTCAAGAATCTTGAGTTCAGCAGGGAAGTGGTTGTGGTGGGAAGTAGACACTGCTCTGATGTAGGAGACGAACCAACCAATTTGCACACCTGGTACAACAAGCAATAATGTGATACAGCTTTTAATTTAAACACATTGGTTATGGGGAAATTATCAGCTATTGTAAGTATCCTACTCTTTTTTGAAATAGTGTTATGGAATAGCTTCATTTGAAATAACATTGTCCTGGCAAGAGGGTGTATGAGGCATCAGAGCAATAAGTTTTCAAAAAGCAAAGGTGCCTTCAAAATGTAGCACTCCCCATTGATAACCATTTCCCCCCAATTTGAAGTTAAAATTGGGAATAGTAGCACAAGGAAGATTGAATTTTCTGGTGTGGCTAATTCCATTTTAAGTGTCTTGATTAGCCCTTGGGTTCCTTTTCTGTACATAGGAAAGGACAAAGGTCTTTGTTTGTCACGGTCCAGTGACTTCTCCTATCCAATGCAAATAAGTGTACATTGACAAGACATTTGGCTCCATTGTTGGCTGCATATGATTCATGCTAAATAACTCATCAGTGCTACTATTTCAGACTTATTTTGGACTATTGTTAGGTGATGACTGTGGTGAAGAATATCGATTAGTTTCAGGTCAATAGATTCCATTTTCCCTGGAGCCTTGGTTTTGCAAATCTACCTTTTATTGAGATTCAAATACCATTTAAATAAGCATGCTATTTTCCATTTTATACATAATTTTAGTAACATGAGTCTAAAAGAGAAACAGCAAACCTGCTGCTATTTTCTTTAAATAGATGGAGAACATGAACCGACTCCATGCTGTTCATTTCATTCCTGGCCTCTAGAATCAGTGTGAATAATGGCAAATGGATCATTAAGATTTTTCCCCAGTGGATGTTGACTGGACCGTTGTGAATCCATTAATGGAAAAAGCACAATTTGTCACATTGTACAAGTTGAGTTTTAGACTCTCGAGCTGGCCTTGGTCAGTAGGGAAATTAAACTGCTGCAAAGGGCTGTGCCCGATCCATTTTCTCTCCTCTGTAGCTGTTAGATAAACCTGCTAAAAAGGTATTTTGTCATGATGCTCCTAGTTATTTTCATTAAAGTTCTAAGAGTAAAACATTATGGAAAAGACTGGCTTTTGAAACCAGTCTTCATGTAGTAACTAAGATGGAATGAGGCAAGTGATCATAACATTCACAAGCTAACTCTCATCCTGAGGGTGTAGCCATTTTGCTCTGGTTAAACAGGCCCAGGTGCATCATTCAGAAGAACAATTCCCCAGCGGTGGCTCACCAAATCATTGAATAACAGGCAAAAGTGTGAAGGGGAAGTTGATTTAAAGACTATCATTATGTGCTAATGTGATTTGGGGTTTGAGGAGATGGGTTCTCATGAATTGATTGTACTTTCCCTGTAATTGGGAAGCAACTCCCTTCAGGTTATGTAAAAGAAGCACTTCTCTGGAATAGTTTTTTTAAAAATTTCTACTTGTTCTGGCTTTGGGCTCTTTTCAATTATTTCAAATGACTGAAGATTGCAGCACATCACCATTGGATCCATCACTCCTGTCAGTTGTATTCCTCTGCCTCCTTTGTTTAGGAGCAGATCTAATAGTAATTTTTTTAAAAAGCCTTTCAGAGTGTGTTCCTGTGTCCCCTGATGCTATTTCCATTTGGTTTCTCCATCAAGTTAGGTGCAGACAAAGAAGTGGTGTGGGTAAAGTATTTTCCATTGCTTACAGTGCAGATATATGGCTGAAAACATATATACCTCATTGTCTTTGTTTTGTATGTCTTGATCCCATTTTGTTTAAGTTGCTGTGTGTGACTGACTCATTGCTGGTAATTGTGGTGACAGGCTCTCAGAAGAAAATCAGATGGTTCCCCGTTAGGAGACTCTTCGCCCATCATTGTCACAGTCTCAGGATTCCTTACAGGTTTTTAAAGACAGGTGGGTGGAGATGGCAGATGTCACAGTATGTAGCTGATGAGACTTGTCTTCTGTCAATCCACTTCTGCTTCCTCTTTTCTTTATGCTCTCTGCTACTTCCTTACTGCTGGAAAGTTTTTATAACTTGTATATTTCAGTAATAAGTTGTATCTGTTTTATGTTTAGTAAGTGTGTTAGAGATGACTGCAACGAAAACTAAAAAATTGCTCCTCTTCCGGCAATATTTATTCATTTATCTCTTTATTTTTGGGACCATAATTTTTGGTGAATCGGGGAAAGGGCTGTGGGGTATCTGACCTCAAATATAAGGAAACATTTAAAATATATTTGTTTTTAGTTTCCACGAGCATCATTTAAATCAGCAAGTTCTTCAGGTCAGGTACTTTGCCGTTTCTGAAAATATTTAGCTGCCTAGAGTTTAAGAAAAATAGGTTTGCTGCAAACAGTGAGCATGTAACCAGCTGCCAGGCTCGATTCCTGAGCAGTGATTAATGTTCAACCCCCAAAAAACAAGCTCGCTATTTTCACTTGGCATTTTCCTCTGGGTTAATAATGTCTGACTCATGGACGTCCATACATACAATCAAGCCCCCATAATATTATTACGTTCCTTTAATATGTTCCTACAAATAGCAGAACAGAACTATCAAAGTTCGAAGTAACATTTATTATCAGAGTATATATATGTTGCCACATACCACCCTGAGATTCTTTTTCTGCGGGCTAACTATTTTCCCCACCCTAATTTTAGTCATTATTTCTTGTCAATCATGTATTTTTGATGGTGTTCATTGCAATATCCTGGAAGTATGGGTACCATACTGAGCTACTGTACTGTGTGTTCAACATTTTTAAAAACAGAATCTTTTCATAACCCAGAGATGGACTGTATGGAGATTCCCATTTAGGATAAAGAATGGGTTATTAAGCCCAGTATCTGTATTGACCCTACATGTTGCTCTTCTTTGCCCCCTAAAACTTATCTGTTTGATGCTGAGACCAATTAATGAATTATTTCAATGTGTTTTGTGTTGGATGGGCTCTTTCACAAGTACCACCCTATGTTGCCTGGATCATCTTGAATTCTAACTCATTGCTTCCTTGAGTTTTAAATTTGTGTTTTCTAGAAATTTCATGTTTGAATGCTTTATCATGAATAATTTGCCTGTTCAATGTTTTTTCAACAAGAAGCTGGGGATGTACACAAAAAGCAGAGCTTCTGTAATGAAGCTACTTAATCCAAAGCTGTGTAGACGTGGAAAATTTAATATTTTGATGTGTGCTAGACTAAACGAGTATCTTGTTATCCTGATGGTACTGGTTCTTTAACTGACAACAATGCTTTAACTACCCAAACCCTTTGAACAAGTGAGTCGGTTATCATTTCCTGATTATTGTCATTTTAAGCAGGCATTAGGAGTGTTAATGTGGTTTCCAGGTGTCTGAGGTTCAATGGAAATTTATTATCAGAATCTGGCGGATTGAGCGGATGAGACCAATGGAAAGTCCAGCAGTCAAGAAGGCGGTCTCTGCAAGCATCGTGGAACGTGTAGAGCAGGACAGGACAGAGAAGACGTCCTGGTCATCCACTGCGCCTAGTCCCATCTCCAGCTGTCTCGACTCTGTCTTGCCACTGGATCCAGATGGGAATTGGAAAGAGAGGGTGAGGCTGACGCTGCACAACTCTCCCTCACTTAAATCCAAATCACATGCTAGTCTTGACACCATCATAATGGTGTTGAGGTCCTCATCAGCGTCGACGATGGACGAACACAAAAAAAAATTATCAGAATGCATACAATGACTTGAAAAAAGTATTCAGCTCCACAACCATTTTCACATTTTACTGTCTCATTTTCAAAATTAAAATATTGAAGTAGGATTTTCTGAGCTAATCCACAAAATATTGTGCATCATATTAAATCAAAAGAAACTTCCATAGCCAGTCAGTAATTTACTAAAAGTTAAAAACCAAAATAGGCTGAAAAAGTATTCATCGCCTTTGTAATTACTACGCTAATGTTCCTCAGGTGCAATATTACCTTACCAACTTGCCCAATTTGTTGTAGAAAATTGGAGGATCACCTGAATAAATATCCCCTCTCTCTGAGGTCCAACAGTATGGTATATTTTCAACAGACCAAACCAAGATGAAGATAAGAGTACTGTATTCAAAAGAAGTAAGGGAAATGATAATGGAGAAGCTCAAATCTGGGGAAGCGTACAAGACCACCTCAAAGGCACTGAACTCAGTGCAGTCCATCGTGAAAAAGTGGGAAAAAATATGAATCCACACCTACACTGGCTAGTTCAGGCTGCCCTCTAAACTTAGTTGCCGGAGAAGAATGGCACTTGTAGGAAAGTCTGCAGAAGCTGAATGAGCTGCAGAAGTCAGTGTCTGCAACTGGAGATGAAGTTCATGGCTCCACAATCTTTGAGGCCTTGCAAAAGCGGGGTATTTATGGAAAAGTGGCAAAGAAGAAGCCCTGGCTTTTTTTTTTAAAAAAAGAGCATATCCTTGCCTGTAAAGACTTTGCAAAGCATCACTTAGATAGAAGATACTATAAATATGTGGCGTAAGTCTTGGGGACAGATGAGACTAAAATGGAACTTTTTGGTCTTAATGTAGATCCCTTACAGTCAGAAACAGGTGAATTGATTATGGGGAGCAAGGACATGGCAGACCAATTGAATAACTACTTTGGTTCTGTTTTCACTAAGGAGGACATAAATAATCTTCCGGAAATAGTAGGGGACCGAGGGTCTAGTGAGATGGAGGAACTGAGGGAAATACATGTTAGTAGGGAAGTGGTGTTAGGTAAATTGAAGGGATTAAAGGCAGATAAATCCCCAGGGCCAGATGGTCTGCATCCCAGAGTGCTTAAGGAAGTAGCCCAAGAAATAGTGGATGTATTAGTGATAATTTTTCAAAACTCTTTAGATTCTGGATTAGTTCCTGAGGATTGGAGGGTGGCTAATATAACCCCACTTTTTAAAAAAGGGGTGAGAGGAAAACCAGGGAATTATAGACTGGTTAGCCTGACATCGGTGGTGAGGAAAATGCTAGAGTCAGTTATCAAAGATGTGATAACAGCACATTTGGAAAACGGTGAAATCATCGGACAAAGTCAGCATGGATTTGTGAAAGGAAAAGCATGTCTGACGAATCTCGTAGAATTTTTTGAGGATGTAACTAGTAGAGTGGATAGGGGAGAACCAGTGGATGTGGTATATTTGGATTTTCAAAAGGCTTTTCACCAGGTCCCACACAGGAGATTAGTGTGCAAACTTAAAGCACGCTGTATTGGGGGTATGGTATTGATGTGGATAGAGAATTAGTTGGCAGACAGAAAGCAAAGAGTGGGAATAAACGGGACCTTTTCAGAATGGCAGGCAGTGACTAGTGGGGTACCACAAGGCTCAGTGCTGGGACCCCAGTTGTTTACAATATATATTACTGATTTAGACGAAGGAATTAAATACGGCATCTCCAAGTTTGTGGATGACACGAAGCTGGGTGGCAATGTTAGCTGTGAGGAGGATGCTAAGAGGATGCAGGGTGACTTGGATAGGTTAGGTGAGTAGGCAAATTCATGGTAGATGCAATTTAATGTGGATAAATGTGAGGTTATCCACTTTGGTGGCAAGAACAGGAGAACAGATTATTATCTGAATGGTGGCTGATTAGGAAAAGGGGAGGTGCAACGAGACCTGGGTGTCATTGTACACCAGTCATTGAAAGTGGGCATGCAGGTACAGCAGGCGGTGAAAAAGGCAAATGGTATGCTGGCATTCATAGCAAGAGGATTCGAGTACAGGAGCAGGGAGGTACTACTGCAGTTGTACAAGGCCTTGGTGAGACCACACCTGGAGGATTGTGTGCAGTTTTGGTCCCCTAATCTGAGGAAAGACACTCTTGCCATAGAGGGAGTACAAAGAAGGTTCACCAGATTGATTCCTGGGATGGCAGGACTTTCATATGATGAAAGACTGGATGGACTAGGCTTGTACTCTCTGGAATTTAGAAGATTGAGGGGGGATCTGATTGAAACATATAAAATTCTAAAGGGATTGTACAGGCTAGATGCAGGAAGATTGTTCCCGATGTTGGGGAAGTCCAGAATGAGGGGTCACAGTTTGAGGATAAAGGGGAAGCCTTTTAGGACCGAGGAAAAACTTCTTCACACAGAGAGTGGTGAATCTGTGGAATTCTCTGCCACAGGAAACAGTTGAGGCCAGTTCATTGGCTATATTTAAGAGGGAGTTAGATATGGCCCTTGTGGCTAAAGGGATGGGGGGGGTATGGAGAGAAGGCTGGTACAGGGTTCTGAGTTGGATGATCAGCCATGATCATACTGAATGGTGGTGCAGGCTCGAGGGGCCGAATGGCCTACTCTTGCACCTATTTTCTATGTTTCCATTAACACTAAGCGTTGTAACACTATGTGTTGTAAATCTAAAACTGCACATCAGCTAGGTAACACCATCCTTCCTGTAAAGTATGGTGGAAGTAGCATCATGCTATAGGGATGATCTGGTCAGGATTGATGAGAAGATGAATGCTGCAAAATATATGGTGATCCTGGATAAAAACCTGTTAGCCTCTGCCAGAAAACTTCAACTGGAGAGAAGGTTCGTCTTTCAGCATGACAACAACCCAAAGCACACTGTTGGAGCAAGCATTGAGTGTCTTCAAATGAAGAAAATTGTTGTCTATGAGTGGCCCAGTCAGAGTCCAGACTTTAACCCAATCGAACATTTCTGGCAAAACCTCAAGATTGTTGGCCACTGCTGCTCCCCAACTAATCTGACACAGCTTGACCAATTTTGCAAGGAGGAATGGGCAAATCTTGTTCCAACATGTTGTGCAAAACTAGTAGAGACTGATCCAAAAAAAATAACTATGAGAGGTGGCTCAAGGAAATACTGAGCAAAGGAGGATGAATACTTTTGAATTGCTGACATATTATTTTTTGAATTTTTAGTTTTACATGCTTACAATTTCCCTGCTTTTTTGGGCCCTAGTGTTGGGGGGGGGTGGGGGGGAGGTGGAAAGGAACATGTGGTTCACAAATAAAAATTCTCAATTAAATTGATCAAAATCCCTGGTTGTAATAATCATTTAAGTGAACAAAGGTATCTTGTATTACATCATGGACTGTACAACTGAGATTCATTTTCTTGTGGGATTTGCAGTAAATACATGAAACACGATGAAAGACTGCCCCAACAGGAGAGGCAAACAATCAAGGTGCAAAGCCAACAAGCTGTGCAAATACAAAAAGGGAAGAAAGAGTAATAATAAATAAATACATACATAAGCAATAATATCTAGAAAGTGAAATGATAAGTCCTTGGAATTGAGTCCATAGGTTGTGGGAACAGTTCAGTGATAGAATGAGTGAAGTTATTCCCTCTGGTTCAAGAGCCTGATGGTTGAGGGGTAAGAAGTTCTTGAACCTGGTAGTGTGGGTCCTGAGGCTCCTGTACCACCTTCCTGATGGCAGCAGAGAAAAGAGAGCATGGCCTGGATGATGGGTGTCCTTGACGATGGATGCTGCTTTCCTGTGACAGCGCTCCGTGTAGATGTGCTCAGTGGTGGGGAGGACTTTACCTGTGATGGACTGGGCTGAATTCCCTACTTTTTGTAGGATTTTCCATTAAGGGTCATTGGTGCTTCCATACCAGGCCATGATACAACCAGTCAATATACTGTCTACCATACATCTGTAGAAGTTTGTCAGAGTTCTAGATGACATGCCAAATCTTTGCAAGTGTCTAAGGAGAGGTACTGCTGTGCTTTCTTCGTAATGGCACTTAGGTGCTGGAGCCTGGACAGATCCTCTGAAATGATAACACTGAGGAATTTAAAATCTTCACCTCTGATTCCCCCTGATAAGAACTGGCTTATGGACGCCCAGTTTCCTCCTCCTAAAGTCAATAATTAGCTCCTTTGTCTTGTTGATAGGTTGTTGTGGCATCACTCAACCAGATTTTCAATCTCCCTCCTATATGCTGATTCATTTCCATCTTTGATTTGGCCAACAACAGTGTTGTGGTCAGCAATTTGAGTGTAGCATTGGAGTTTGATCAACCCCACAGTCATAACTATAAAGTGAGTAGAGTTTGGGAAACCACAATTATAACATACAGTTACAACAGTGCAAAGCAATACCGTAATTTGATAAAGAACAAACCATGGGCACGGTAAAAAAAAGTCTCAAAGTCTGTCGAAAGTCCCATCATCTCATGCAGACGGTAGAAGGAAGAGAAACTCTCTTCCTGTCATGAACCTCCAGCGCTGCAAACTTGCCGATGCAGCACCCTGGAAGCACCTGACCACAGCCGACTCTTGAGTCCGTCCGAAAACTTCGAGCCTCCGACCAGCCCTCCGACACCGAGCACCATCTCTGCCGAGCACTTCAACCTTGGCCCCAACACCAGTCCTCAAGCTACTATTCTTGCACAAACAGGAGGCGGCATGTTGGCAGGCTGGCAGCTGTAAAGTACGAAATTAATTTCATCTTGCATCATTACAAGTCCAGGTCTAATTTAATGGCTCAATGACAACCAGTTTTATCTGTGCCTTTAATACCATGACCCTTAAAGGCACCACAACAAAAACAGAATGAAGAACTTAGCTCCTCAAGCAGGACATTTCACCTAAAATGTCACCACAGATGTTCCTTGACCCAACAAGTTCTTCAAGGCTTGAGGACTGGTGTGTTTCCCTTGATGCCCCTTTCCTTAAGTCCACAACCAATTCTTTGGTCTTACTGACACTGAATGTAAGGTTATTGTTGTGACACCACTCAACTAGCTGATGTTTCTCATTCCTGTACGCCTCCTTGTCACCATCTGAAATTCTGCTAACGATAGTTGGCATTGGCCATTTGAGCCTAGCTGCACAATCATGGATGTAGAAGAGGTAAACCAGTGGGCTAAGCACCCATCCATGAGGTGTGCAGGTATTGATTGTCAGTGAGGAGGAGATGTTATATCCGATTTGCACAGGCTTGTGTTTTCCCAGTGAGGAAGTCAAAGGTCTAGTTACAGAGGGAGGTACAGAGGCCCAGTTTTTGAAGTTTGTTGATTCATTTGGAGGGTGTGGTGATGTTGAATGCTGAGCTGTAATCAATAAACAGAAGCCTGACGTAGGTGTTGCTGTTATCCAGGTGGTCCAGGGCCAAGAGAAGAGCCAGTGAGGTTGTATCTGCTGTAGATCTATTGTGCGGTGGACAAATTGCAGTGGGTCTAGGTCCTTGCTTAGTCAAGATTTGATTCTGGCCATGACCAACCTCTCAAAGCACTTCACCACGTACATGTGAGTGCGGCTGGATGATAGTTGAGGCAGCTGACCCTGCTGTTCTTGGGCAACAAATTTCATGAAATAGCCTGTGATATTAAACCTGATTTTGATTCCGAGCCTTGGTCCTATGTGCTTTGCATTCATTGGTTGTTTGCTGCCCTTCAGTTTGATGTGATTATTTCTATTGCTTACATTAACGCAAACATATACCTATTGTTTACCGCCAGTTTTGGATGTTAGGCACTGAATGTTTAGGCTAATAATATGTATTATATGTCTTGCTTGCCACTTTGCATTTCCTCTGCATTCATTTAGAACATAGAACATTGAATATTACAGTACAGGCCCTTCAGTCCAAGATCTTGTGCCCACCTTTTAACCCACTCTAGGATCAATCTAGCCCTTCCCTCCTTCAAAGTCCTCCATTTTTCTATCATCCATGTGCCTATCTAAGAGTTTATGAAATGTCCCAAATGTACCTACCTCTACTACCGCCCCGGCAGAGCGTTCCACACACTCACTGCTCTCGCTCTCTTTTTTTAAAAAAAATGTACCTCTGATATCACCCCCTATATTGTCCGCTCTTGGGCTGTATTCCTTGGAGTTTAGAGGAATGAAGGGAGACCTCATAGAAACATTTCGAATGTTAAAAGGCATGGACAGAGTGGATGTGGCAAAGTTGTTTCCCATGATGGGGGAGTCTAGTACGAGAGGGCATGACTTAAGGATTGAAGGGCGCCCTTTCAGAACAGAAATGCGAAGAAATTTTTTTAGTCAGAGGGTGGTGAATCTATGGAATTTGTTGCCACAGGCAGCAGTGGAGGCCAAGTCATTGGGTGTATTTAAGGCAGAGATTGATAGGTATCTGAGTAGCCAGGGCATCAAAGGTTATGGTGAGAAGGCAGGGGAGTGGGACTAAATAGGAGAAAATGGATCAGCTCATGATAAAATGGTGGAGCAGACTCGATGGGCCGAATGGCCTACTTCTCCTTTGTCTTATGGTCTATACTTTTCACCCTGCATTCTATGACTGTCTACTCGGCCTATGCCTCTTAATGAGGAAGTCTGTGCTCCTGATGACTGACTTGTTTTAATGGCCTGAAATTTTTCTTACTCCACAAGTAGGAACAATTTCTTTTATTTTGAAAAACACAATTCTGTGTAAGAGTAAAGTATTAGGCTTTATCCTTTCCCATCTTTGAACAATTATACAAACATCTCCACTGTTTATTGTTATAATAAAAGGAACCTCAAAGTGCATGGAATTCTAAGGGGTCTAACCAAGATTTAAAACTTAGCATAATTTGTATATTGGAATGTTTTGTTAGTAATTTCTAAACCACATTATTATTTCTAATTAAGCATAATCTTCCTCGCCAGTTTACTCATTGGGTATAATTGCAGTTCTTCTTTCTTTGGGAATTGTACCTCTGAAATAGAAAATGCCCATTCCATTCCTTACTTGTTTTACTGTGGTTAGGGTAAGTGATTTGGTGTAGAAATATCCCATCAATAATTACATAGTTCTGATGTACTTGAGGCTAATGGGTCAATCTTTCTGAGTGCTAGCAAACTTTGTATGGCATTACTCAGAAATTAGCATGCAGCTTTCAGGGAACAATACAATGAATATGCATTGTATTAATCTTAATGACATGAGTTGTTTTAATGAGTCATTTGTGTCGTTGTTTTCCTTGATTACTTAGTAAGTCTATAACATATAGGAGCAGAATTGGGTCATTTGGCCCATCAAGTCTGCTCTGCCATTTCGTCATAGCCGATCCATTTCCCCTCTTAACACCATCTCCCGCCTACTCTCTGCATCACTTCATGTCCCGAATAATCAAGACTCTATCAACCTCTTCCTTAAATATACCTGAAGATTTGGCCTCCACAGCCACCTGTGGCAATGAATTCCACAAATTCACCACTCTCTGGCTAAGGAAATTAATAGCTAATTGTCTGGAGGCAAACCCTTGAGCGAATTAAAGTTTGGACTGATACTGATTTTTATTTTTTATTTAAATTCTTTTTTGCAACAATGACTTCAGAAAATATGTGCTGTCACTGTGAAAATTTATTGAGATGCTTGTTTGCTTTATTCTGTGAAGTGCAGCACAGAGGTTTGCTGGTTTGCACACAGATGTATGGCCTTTCTAAAGTAGGATTTGCATACATGTTGTATTTTAAGATGTGGTCGTTCATTTGGTATTGCTGTTCACTTTGAATTTTGGAGTGGATGCAAGAAGTGCTCTGGAGAATTGAGTAGCAAATCCAGGCTGTCACTTCGGTGTTGTATTAAAGGAGTGCTGCCATCTTTCAAGCCTTCGATGGGTATAAAAGATCACATGGCTTTATTGGAAGAGTAAGTTATTGCTGGTATATATCATTGCTAGCATCGGTAAACACTGATTATTTGGTCATAAGCACATTGCTAGTATGAAATTTAGCAATTGGTTGCTGCATTTTCTGTGTTACGGCATCCTTTTCATCACCCCCCGCCCCCAGCAGCTTCACCTTCACTTTCCAGGGTAGTGCTAGTACTAGTGATGCAACATTTTTTCTATCTGCCTATAGCCCCCACTATTCATAGTTGAAACTAACATACCTGTATACCTTTTAGATTTTATGTTGTATTTGTTTTGCAGGAAATGAGCTCGAAAATGAGGCAACCAAATGAAAATCGTGTGATCACTTTGAGCCCCTCTAAGATTGTGAAAGACATAGCACTTTTTTAAAGATGCTTACATTTTTGAAAGTTGTGTAATGTTTCTATGATTTACATGAGCAGATCTTGCCAAGATGGCTAAAATTTTATTTTTCCTTATTCATCTTCTGCTCCCCCACCACCTTTCCACCAGGTCATGTAGCTCCACCTGCTCGAAGTGGGCACCGCTGTGTTGCAGATAATTCAAACCTTTATGTATTTGGAGGCTACAACCCAGACTATGAAGAGTCTGGCGGTCCTGAGAATGAAGCCTACCCACTTTTCCGTGAACTCTGGCGATATAATTTTGCCTCTGGTACTTGGCAGCAAGTTGGTACAGAAGGATTCATGCCCAGGGAGCTTGCATCGATGTCAGGTACTGAATGCAAATTCACTCAATCATTCAAGCTGCTTTCAAACACAGTTAGGGATCTGCAACTTCTGGATATTACCTGTTTGACTTGCTCCTGGAAGAAATGCACAGCATTAAACTCTTGGATTTGTCTTTCCAAAGAACACTTTAATTAGAAAAATGTTAGACATGAGAGGTATTGCAGAAATTAGAAATCTAGTGCAATACATACAAAATGCTGGAGGAACTCATCAGGTCAGGCAGCATCTGTGGATGGGAATAAACAATTAATGTTTCAGGTCGGGACCCTTCTTCAGGACCGGAAAGGAAGGAGCAATGAGTCAGAGTAAGAAGCTGCGGGAGGGGAGGAAGAAGTACAAGATGATAGGTGAAACCGGTGGTGGTGGTGAAGTAAAGAGCTGGGAAGTCGATTGGTGAAAGAGATAACGGGCTGGAGAAGGGTGAATCTGATGAGAGACGACCAGAAGACCATGGAAGGAAAGGAAAAGGGAGGAGCACCAGAGACAGGCGATGGGCAGGTATGAAGAGAAGGTGTGAGAGCGAAACAAGAATGGGGAATGGTGAAGGAGAAGTTGGGGGGGGCAATTACGAGAAGCTTAAGAAATCAATGTTCATGTCATCAGGTTGGAGGCTACCATAAAATAAAATTACTTGGGTTTAATAAAGAGATCTTTGCATGTCAAACTAATATGCCATCAAGTTGGATAAAAATGTTTATAGCTTCTAGATTAGTTGTACAAGCTTGCCATTGTGATTTATGGAAAAGTGATAATTCCATGCATGTTTGCGCAATACCAAAGAGGTTACAATTTAGGATTTGTTTGCTGTTGTCTGGCATGTCTTTGCCATCCATTGAGCATTTATATCTTTGCCTATGAAATGTGGAGTGCAGGAGCCGTGACCCTCGTCCCGCCTCTGGCAGGCTCTTTAAGTAGCTTCAGTGTGGAATTTCCTGTCACTGGAACTGATGCCCTTCAATGGCAGCTAAATGGCTTGACGCATTTGAAGTGAGACTAAATAGCTATATGGGAGAAAACAGTGGAAGGTTACTTGGATGAAAACGATGTAAAGTTGCTTAGGTTCAGCCTAAACACTACAGTCTACAGTATGACTTCCGATAACTGCCTTGGCTTTGTATGTCTTGTCTCCAAAGACAGAAGGCCACACCTCCCCCACACCTTCACTTCTCAATCTTTCGACTGCCAACTCTTCTACTCCTTTTCCCCCTTTATAGAGGACAATAAATGGACTAAAAGATTTGAAGAGCTAGCAGTCTTGAAATGCCAACCTTTCTAGTTTTCATCAGCCTGTTTCATACTTTCTCCACAAGTGCTGCTTGTTTCCAGCAGTTTTCCCTTTTGATTAAAGTAGGAAAGAATGGGCTGAATGGTCTTTTTGAACACTGCTATGTGTGAGATACAAGTAGTGGTGTTATTTAGTGAAATAAAATGACTTGGATTTAATGAACAGATCTTTGCAGGTCAAACTTCTATGCTGTATTCAAATTTGCAGTTGTGGAATTAAAAACATCAGCAGGACGAGGATGGGCTCAAGAAATTGAGAATCTTAAGCTGTGCTCAAAGTTTCAGTAATTTCTGTAGTACACCAACAATGAGGAAAACCTCTATAGACTGCAGAACATAAAATTTGAATCCTATTGCATGACATTTTAATTACTGCTGATATCTCAGGTAAACAATTTGTTTTGTTGACAATAGGCAAGACAATTTGCCTATTTTCTTGTTTATTATTATTTATTCTACTGCCCTGCACTGTTTTATGCACTTTATGTAGTCCTGTGTAGGTCTGTAGTCTAGTGTAGTTTTGTGTTGTTTCATGTAGCACATTGGTCCTGGAGGAACGTTGTTTCGCTTTTACTGTGTACTGTATCAGCAGCTTATGGTCGAAATAACAATAAAAAGCGACTTGACTTGACTTCTGCTCACCTTTTTTTGTGTCAGTGTTGAAGATTGGAAGTAAATACCTTGAGTGTAGATTCATTGGCAAAGAGTGTTAGACATTGAATAGCCAATGATAGTTTGTAAAAGGCATAAAAAGTTGGGAAGTGAGAGGGGTAGGGTTGCTCGTCTTTGGAGATAAAATTTTATGGATTCAGGAGCAAAGGCAGTTGTGGTAGGGTTGTGGTGTTTAGGCTGCAATAGAACAACCTTGCAACATCCTTGTCTAACTCTGTGCAGGTAACCTTTCATTGTTTTCTCCCACAGTTATTTAGTCTCATTGCAAATGCACCTGTGCTACCTGCCTGTGATATTGGGCCGTGTACATTCCATTTTCTAAATATATTTGATTTTTAGTGGCAATATATTGACGGCTGTTAATTTTGCTTCTTCCGCAAGTGGAAATGTAGTGCCCTCTTAATTAAAATTCTTAAATATTTAAAAGGTTGCTATTTAGAGGAGATGTACTCAGGGATTTGATTGTTGCAAAGTTATACATTTGCATTTCTGCCGTCCTTGTAAATTATTTTTCTATCCACTTTTACTGTCTCCAAATCATAAATACGAGATCCTGCAGATGCTGGAAATCTTTCAGTAATTACTCCCCTCCCCTCTCCTCTCCTTTCCTCGTTTTGAATACTCTCTCACCCCTTCTCCTTACCTGCTCATCACCTCCCTCTGGTTACCTGTGTCCTTTTTTTTCCCATTAGATTCCTTTATCAGCCCTGTACCTCTTCCACCTATTCCCTCCCAGCTTCTTGCTTCATCCCCTCCCCCCCTCCCCCCCCCCCCCACCTGGGCTCGCCTATCAGCTTCCAACTTGTATTTCTCCCTTTCTCTCAACCACCTTATTCTGGCTTCTGCCCCCTTCCTTTCCAGTCCTGATGATGACTTTTTATTCCCCTCCATAGATGCTGCCTGACTTGCGCAGTTCCACTTGCATTTTGTGTGTTGCTCTGTCTGATGTCTCCAAATATCCTGTTATAATGTGACAACCAAAACACTGCCTGCTACTTCAAAGGAGGTCCAAGCAAAGCTTGACTATTAGTTTCATGGACTTTTTTTAATATTCCAGTCTTTCTTTGTAGAACTGAATTCCTAAGAGCTTAAGACATGGGAGCAGAATTAGGCCATTTGGCCCATCAATTCTACTCTGCCTTTCCATCACGGCTGATTTATTATCCCTCTCAACCCCATTTTCCTGCCTTCATCCCATAACCTTCGCCCTGATTAATCAAGAACCTATTAACCTTAAATATATCAAGTGATTTGGCCTGCATAGTCATCTGTGGCAATGAATTCCACAGATTCACCACCCTCTGGCTAAAGAAAGTTGTCCTCATCTTTTTTCTGAGTGGATGTCCCTCTATTCTGAGGCTGTGCCCTCTGGTCCAAGCCAGCGTCTGCAGTCCCAGAGCCATCAAACACTCCTTGTATGTTAACCCTTTCATTCCTGGGATCATTCTTGTGAACTTCCTCTGGACCCTCTCTAATGCCAGCACATCCTTTCTTTGATAAGGGGCCCAAAACTGCTCATAACACACCAAATGCAGTCTGATCAAGCCTCAGCAATGAGGCCTTATAAAGCCTCAGCAATACATCCTTGCTTTTATATTCTATTCCTCTCAAAATGAATGCTAACATTGCATTTGTCTTCCTTGCCACCAACTCAACCTGCAGGTTACATTTTAGGGAATCCTGCATGAGGACTACCAAGCCCCTTTGCGCTTTTAATTTTCTCCACAATTAGAAAATAGTCCACACCTTTTATTCTTTCTACCAAAGGCATGACATTGCACTTACCTACACTATATTCCATATGCCACTTCTCTCCCCATTCTCCTAATCTAAGTCCTTCTGCAGACACCCTGCTTCCTCAACACTACTTGCCCCTCCACCTGCAAACTTGTACACAAACGCATCAATTCCTTCATCCAAATCATTGACATAGAACGTGAAAAGAAGTGGTCCCAACACCGACTCCTACAGCACACCATTAGTCACTGGCAGCCAACCAGAAAAGGGCCCCTTATTACGACTCTTTGCGTCCTGCCAGTCAGCCAATCTTCTATCCATACTAGTATCTTTCCTGTAATACCATGGGCTCTTGTTAAGCAGCTTCAAGTATGGCACTTTGTCAAAGGCCTTTTGAAAATCCAAATCAACATCGACTGACTGTCCTTTGTCTATCCTACCTGTTATTTCCTCAAAGAATTCCAACAGATTTGTCAGGCAAGATTCCCCCTTAAGGAAACAATGCTGACTGTGGCTGATTTTTGTCATTTGCCTCCAAGTACCCTAAAACCTTATCCTTAATACTGTAATGGACTCCAACATCTTTCCAACCACTGAAATCAGATTAACTGGTCTATAATTTCCTTTCTTCTGCCTCCCTGTTTTCCGAAAGAGTGGAGAGACATTTGCAATTTTCCAGTCTTCCGGAACCATTCCAGAATCCAGAGATTCTTGAAAGATCATTACTAATGCCTCCTCAATCTCTTCAGCTACTTTTAGAACCCTAGTCCAAGTGACTTATCTACCTTCAGACCTGTCAGCTTCCCAAGCACCTTCTCCTTAGTAATAGCAACAGCACTCACTTCTGCCCCCTGACATTCTTTAATATCTGGCATTCTGCTAGTGTCTTCCACAGTGAAGACTGACACAAAATACTTAAGTTTATATGCCATTTCTTTGTCTCTCATTGCTACATCTCTCGTATTATTTTCCAGTGGTGTGATATCCACTTTCATCTGCCTTTTATTCTTTATATGTCTGAATTTTTTTTTGGTATCTTCTTTTATTGGCTAACTTGCCTTCAATTTTCATCTTTTCTCTCTTTATGGCTTCTTTGTTACTTTCCGTTGGCTTTTAAAAGCTTCCCAATCCTCTTCTTTCCCACTAATTTTTGCTGTATTATATGCCCTTTCTTTTGCTTTTATGCTGTCTTCCCTTGTCAGCCAAGGATGCCTCATCCTTCCTTTAGAATACTTCTTCATCTTTATCTTTTTGTGCCTTCCAATTTGCTCCAGGAACTCCAATCTTTGCCATCATCCCTGCTAGTGTGCCCTTCCAATCAACTTTGGCAAGCTCCTCTCTCATGTCTCTGTAATTCCTTTTATTCCAGTATAATACTATTACAACTGAATTTTAGTTTCTCCTCCTTAAACTGCAGGTTAATTCTATTATATTATGGTTACCGGCTCCTGAGGTTTCCTTTACCTTAAGCACCCTAATCAAATCTGGGTCATTATACAAACACCCAATCCAACCCAGATCCAATTCTTCTGCTTGGTTTGCTTCCTCCCCCCTCCCCCCTCCCCCCTCCCCCCCCCACTTACTGTTCTGTTTTGAATTTAATGATGTTTGTATTTGTACACTCATTACTTGGCTTCTGACAAATTTATTTTTTCCAAATTGCAATCTCTTGTTTGTCCTTTTTTTTTTGTGGCAACTATTCCATGCAATTCAGTGTTTGACCTGTTGTATCTAATTCATTAATATATGATCTTGACATTCATCCCTGTAGGACCCCATGTTTTCTTTGTTATTTTCAATAGATGTTTCATCCTTGCAGTCAACCTGTTATTCAGTCTGTTTCTTGTCCTCTCTGAGTATATACTGTACACTCGGTGGCTGCTCTATTAGATACATGAGTGGAGCCCAGTGGGCTCTTCTGCTGTAGCTCATCTGCTTCAAGTTTCGACATGTTGTGCATTCAGAGGTACTTTTCTGGACACCACTGCTGTAACATATGGTTATCAGAGTTACTGTTGCCTTCCTGTCAGCCTGACCCAATCTGGCTGTTTTCCTGTGACCTCTCACATTAACAAGGAGTTTTTGCCCACAGAACTGCCACTCTCTGGATTTTTTTTGTTTTTTGCACCGTTTTCTGTAAACTCTACAGACTGTTGTGTGTGCGAGTCCCAGGAGATCAGCAGTTTCTATTAAAACCACCTGGTCCGGCACCAACAATCATTCCATGATCAAAGTCACTTAGATCACACTACTTCCCTATTCTGAGCAACAACTGACCCTGTGTGTTTTTATGCATCGAGTTGCTGCCACATGATTGTCTGAGTAAATGTTTGCATTAATGAGCAGGTGTACGTAATAAAGTTGTGACTGAGTGTTTATTATTGTATAAACAATACCATGGGGTATGATAACCCAGTAATCTCATTGTTTCTAAATTGTGAGCAGGAAAAAGATAGAAACAATGTGATCTGAGTGAGTGCAGTTTCTTGCTGCACATTGTGCATGTGAAGTGATAGTTTTGAAAGTTTCAATAATGCCTATCCTGATGAGAGAGGTTAGCATAGTTGGTTATCCCTGATATATGAATGCTTCAAAACAAGTATATCTTTCTTTTCTATCTGATCAGCAGGCTTTCTATTACTTTTTTTTAATGGATTAGGTACAGATCGCCTTTGAGTAGGCTCTCTGTTGGTAGTTACAGAATAAGGGTTTCATGAATTTGCAAAGTCATGTCCAGTTTTTGATGAATACTAAAATTAGCAATGTTTATATTGTATTTGTTACAGTTGTTTTACATGGTAATAATCTGTTGGTGTTTGGAGGCACTGGCGTCCCCTTTGGCGAGAGCAGTGGGAATGATGTACATGTATGCAACATTAACTACAAACGATGGGCACTGCTTAACTGTCGAGGGGAGAAACCCAATCCCATCTATGGGCAGGTCAGTGATCCTCTGCCATTGAATGAGCATTGACACAATAAGCATTCATTCTTTCCTCTCACCTTTCAAAAGGGATCCTCCCTCATCAGTTAAAAGGGGTTTCTTTTCTCACTCTGTCTAAGAAACTTGCATCTTGTCCTCATTGCCACTCATAATCTTAGGGTTTTAATCAATAGTTTGGCCTCAGATGAATAAAGAAGATTTTCTTATCACCATATTTTATAACCATACAAATTATGGTGCTTTCTCTTTCCTCTAACTTATTCAAAATTTGGTGTCTAGAGTGTACAGTGAATAATACTGCTGAGTTTTACCTAGTCTAAATGTGACAGCCAGGCTTTTAATTCCCCACAGTGAAATACAGCCAGAATTACTGAGGATTTTAGAAGCATAACCTGTTATGTGTGTGATTTTTTTTTTATGCTGTGCTCATCAAATATCTGCTTTGAACAGACTACTTTATCCTTTTTTAATTTGCTGTTTTCCAAACACTTGTTCATTAAATCCTCTATCCATTTAGCTTGGCTCCCATTAAAGTAAGCAGAAAGCCAGTCTCTGGTTGCACACATAACCATCCCCAGCATCATCGTATTGTTTAGTTGGTATGCTACATCCCACCATACCACAGAGTCTAGTTAGGTGCTCTCATCGTTACTAATAGAGGAAAATTTTTATCTCTCCTCTGCTTACCAGTACTACCTGGAATTTGGGGATGGGACTATGGTGGGAGAGATCTACTGTTCCAGTGCCTAGGCCCTGTGATAGATTCCATTGTTTATGGACTTGAAAATTTGTAATGGGAATCTGAAAATGAAACTAAATTGTAATTTTTTTACATGAGCTCTGAGCTATGTCAGCATAGGGCAGCGTAGCAGTTAGTGTGATGCTATTATAGCTCGGGGCATTTCAGTGCCGTCTGTAAGGAGGGTGTATGTTCTCCCCATGACCGAGTGGGTTTTCTCCCACAATGTAACGACAAGCTGGTTAGTAGGTTAATTGGTGATTGTAAATTGACCTGTGATTAGGCTGGGGTTAAATAGATGGTCAAGTGGGTCTTCTCCCATAATGTAAAGACAAGCTGGTTAGTAGGTTAATTGGTGATTGTAAATTGACCTGTGATTAGGCTGGGGTTAAATAGGTGGGCTGTTGGACAGTGCAGCTCATTGGATGGGAAAGGCCTGTTCCACACTGTATCTCTAAATGAATAAAAATAACTACTCCAGTCCCTACTCCAGTTACTTTTCTAATGGTCCTGCCCAGCCTAAGGTCTGCGATGATATGGAGGCCAGCTAGTATTAGTAGCAATTTACTGTGCATGAGAGCTCTGAAGTGGACGTGATTTGCATTTAATGTGCATGCTCTTTCTCTTCCTCACCATGTCCAGCACCCTGCTTTAATTATAAAAGTTGGCCAAACATTTGGAGCAGTTCTTTGTTCTTTTTTTTTATATTTTTAAATTTTATATATATCAATAGAAAAAAAGAAAAAAAAAACCCCCCAAAAAAAACCCACCGTGCAACTAACTAAAAGCAAGGCAAAGCAATGGGCTAACTTGAAACCAAACAGAGTTAAACTTAAAATCACGTCCTCAATCCCGACCTCCATTAAAACAGTGAAAAAAAAACAAGAAGGGTAAATATTACATTAAATGAAAATATCGAATAAAAGGTCCCCAAATCTGTTCAAATTTAAATGAAGAATCATAAAGGTTACTTCTAATTTTCTCCAAATTCAAACATAAAATCGTCTGAGAAAACCAAAAAAAGGTAGTTGGAGCATTAAGCTCTTTCCAATGTTGTAAAATACATCTTTTCGCCATTAAAGTAAGAAATGCAATCATTCTACGGGCTGAAGGGGAAAGATTACTAGAAATTTTAGGTAGTCCAAAGATAGCAGTAATAGGGTGAGGAGAGATATCTATATTTAATACCTTAGAAATAATATTGAAAATATCTCTCCAAAAAGTTTCCAAAGTAGGGCAAGACCAAAACATATGAGTTAAAGAGGCTATCTGCCCCGAACATCTATCACAGAAAGGATTAATATGCGAGTAAAAACGCGCTAACTTATCTTTGGACATATGTGCTCTATGAACCACTTTAAATTGAATTAGGGAATGTTTAGCACAAATAGAGGAAGTATTAACTAATTGTAAAATCTGCCCCCAATCATCCACAGAAATGGTAAGCCCCAATTCCTGTTCCCAATCTACCCTAATCTTATCAAATGGAGCTTTCCTAAGTTTCATAATAATATTATAAATCATAGCCGATGCACCTTTCTGACATGGATTAAGGTTAATTATCGAATCTAAAATATATATAGGAGGAAGCATTGGAAAGGAAGAAAGTATAGTACTTAAGAAATTTCTAACTTGTAAATATCTAAAAAAATGTATTCTTGATAAGTTATATTTATTAGATAATTGTTCAAAAGACATAAGGGAACCATCTAAAAATAAATCCAAAAACCGTAAAATACCCTTAGTCTTCCAAGTTTGAAAAGCGCGATCCGTAAAAGAGGGAGGAAAAAATATGTTACCTAAAATAGGAATCGCTAACCCGAATTGATTAAGATCAAAAAATTTTCTGAATTGAAACCAAATGCGCAAAGCATATTTAACTATCGGGTTAGAGACCTGCTTAAGGCGTTTCGAATCAAAAGGAAGAGAGGAACCTAAAATAGAACCAAGTGTATAACCCTGAACAGATTGTAATTCCAATGCTACCCATTTAGGAATAGATAGTATGTCCCGGTCAAGTAACCAAAATTTCATATGTCGAATATTAATAGCCCAATAATAAAATCTAAAGTTAGGTAATGCTAAACCTCCATCTCTCTTAGCTTTCTGTAAATGTATTTTACCCAGTCTCGGATTCTTATTCTGCCAAATAAATGAAGAAATTTTAGAGTCAACTTTATCAAAAAAAGATTTAGGAACGAAAATTGGTAATGCCTGAAACACATATAAAAATTTTGGCAAAAAAAACATCTTAACTGCATTAATATGACCAATCAAAGTTAAATATAAGGGAAACCATTTAGATGAAAGTTGAGTAATATGGTCTATTAATGGTAAAAAGTTAGTCTTAAATAAATCTTTATGTTTACAAGTAATTTTAATCCCAAGATATGAAAAGTAATTATTAATCAATTTAAATGGAAATTTATAATATAAGGGAAGATGTTTATTAATCGGAAAAAGTTCACTCTTACTAAGATTTAATTTATAACCTGAGAAAAGACCAAATTGTGCTAATAACTCTAAAACAGCAGGAATGGATCTCTCAGGATTAGAAATATATAAAAGTAAATCATCAGCATAGAGTGATAATTTATGGGACTTTAATCCCCGAGTTATCCCAGTAATATTTGAAGATTCTCGAATAGCAATTGCAAGAGGTTCTAATGCAATATCAAATAATAGGGGACTAAGAGGACAGCCTTGTCGAGTACCACGAAAGAGAGGAAAAAAAGGTGAGTTTAAAGAGTTAGTACGAACCGAGGCTACAGGGGAGTAATATAACAGTTTAATCCAGGATATAAATTTCAAGCTAAAATTAAACATTTCAAGCACCTTAAATAAATAAGGCCATTCTACTCTATCAAAAGCTTTCTCGGCATCTAAAGAAATAACACACTCAGGAACATTTTGTGAGGGAGTATAAACGATATTTAACAATGTACGAATATTATAAAAAGAGTAACGACCTTTAATAAAACCCGTTTGGTCTTCCGAAATAATAGAAGGAAGTACTTTTTCTAGTCTATTTGCTAATAACTTAGAAAAAACTTTAGAATCAACATTTAATAAAGATATTGGTCTATAAGATGCACATTGAGCAGGGTCTTTATCCTTCTTTAGTATTAAAGAAATTGATGCTCTATTAAAAGATTCCGGAAGTTTACCAAGTTTCAAAGAAGCCTCAAAAACCTTATAGAGCCAAGGAATCAATAAAGAAGCAAAACATTTATAAAATTCAACGGTAAACCCATCAGGGCCAGGAGCTTTCCCCAGATTCATAGAAAAAATAACATTCTTAATCTCATCCATTGTAATGGAAGTATCTAATAAAGAAGACATATCCTGTGAAATCTGAGGGAAGTCTAACTTATCTAAAAAATCATTCATATATTTAGAATCTCGAGGAGACTCTGATTGATATAAAGAAGAATAAAAATCACAAAAGGTTTGATTAATCCCCACATGATCCAATATCAATCGATCATTTTGGTTATAAATCTGATTGATTTGAGATTTAACATAATTAGATTTCAATTGATTAGCCAGCAGCTTGCCAATTTTATCACTGTGAACATAAAAATCACTTCTTGTTTTCTTTAATTGGTTTACAATCGAGGACGAGAGTAGTAAACTGTGTTCCATTTGAAGTTCAGTTCTTTGTTTGTATAGCTCCTCAGAAGGAGCCATAACATATTTCTTATCAATTTCTTTAATCTTGTCCACAATTGCCATCTCCTCCTGCTTCTGTTTCTTCCTCAAAGCAACGGAATACGAAATAATCTGACCCCGAATATAGGCTTTAAAAGTGTCCCAAAGAGTGTTAACCGAAATATCTTCTGTATAGTTAATTGTAAAAAAAAGCTCAATCTGTTCATTCATAAAATTAACAAAGTCCGAGTCCTGAAGCAACAGCGAATTAAAACGCCATTGTCTATTGTTTGGTATATTGGCCATAATTTTAATAGAAAGCTTAAGTGGAGCATGATCCGAAATGGTTATAGAATCATAATCACATTTAATCACTGAAGGAATGAGACGAGAATCAATGAAAAAAATAATCAATTCTTGAATAGGAATGATGAACATGTGAAAAGAAGGAAAAATCTTTTTCCTGAGGATGCAGAAAACGCCAAATGTCCGTCGACCCAGAATCAGAAAGGAAAAAATTAATCAAATTTGCAGATTTATTAGGTAAAGTCCGTAAAGGAGCTGAACGGTCCAAAGCTGGAGATAAACAGGTATTAAGATCTCCGCCCCAAATCAATGAAAACTCGTTCAAATTCGGAAACTGATCAAACAATGATTTATAAAATTCCGGACAATCCATATTAGGAGCATAAACATTAACCAAAACTACTTTTTTATTAAATAGTAAACCACTAACCAATAAAAATCTACCATTCGGATCAGAGATAATATCCTGTTGTATAAAAGTAACTGAGGAATCTATAAAAATAGAGACGCCTCGAATCTTAGCATTGGAGTTCGAATGAAATTGTTGTCCCTTCCAGAATTTGAAAAAACGTAGTCTGTCCCCCCCTCCGTACATGGGTCTCTTGTAAAAATAAAATTTGTGCTTTAAGTCTCCGGAACACTTTAAAAACTTTTTTCCTTTTAATAGGATGATTAAGACCATTAGTATTCCAGGAGACAAAATTAATAATAGACTCCATAAATCCTAAAGTCAACCCACAACAAGGAGGATTGACAATAGGCGCGACCCACAAACCCGGAGAGGAAACAGAACATACAAAAGATACCGGGGAAAAGGACGCAACCAGTACTTCAATAATGTATATAGCCCAAAGAGAAACAAACTAAAACGTGAAGCCCCTCCCACCACCCCCCACCCCAAGACCCCAAGGCAAAATCTAAAGCAGACCCGCCAGAAAGAAGCAAGCGCTAAAACTACCCCCATGACTTCCGGTATACGCTCCCTAAAAAAAAGGTATAAATATGAAAAAGATCAGCTAATTGTAAAACAGTAAAAAAATAAGTAAAAAAAAGTTAGCTCAATTAAGATACATACAGAACAGAACAAAAGCCGGAAAATATATATTAAAAAAAACCACAATAAACCTCAAACTCATGAATAGACACAGCAACAAAAAAAATAGGATTATTAACATAAAGTGATTATAAAAAGCAAAACAGCATAAAATTTTTTAAAAAACTACAAAATTTAAGGCCGCACAGGAAATACGTAAGATGACAAAAGGGAAGTAACCACCCAGAATCCCCTGGGAAAAGAAAGAAATGACGCAGTTAAAAAGAAAGTTTAGCAGCCATATTAAGAAATCAAAAGTAAACTTTTCTGCCCAAATAGGGCACAGAAAAGTTAAAACCAACTAATTCACAGCCTCCGATCAACGGAGATAATTAAAAAAAGGCAATTAAGATGTTGAAGATGAAAGTTGGTCCAGATAACTCTGGGCATCCGATGGAGAATCAAAAAAACGAAGGGCTCCATCTAACATGCGAATCCTTAGACGTGCAGGGTACAGCAGCGCTGGTCTTAAATCCATCTTATAGAATTCCGACATCACGGATCTGTAACGGACCCGTTGGTCCCAGATTGGTTTACTGAAATCTTCCACGAATCGGAACTTAAGATCCGAAAAATCAATGAAACCTTTAGATCGAGCGAATCGAAACAGTCTCTCCTTGTCTTGAAAATAATGAAAACGTAAAATAACATGCCTAGGTCTATCTGACCTAGACGAGTATGATGGGATTCTGTGAACACGATCCAGTAGCGGTGGTTGGTCAGGAAATACAGTAGGGAATGCATCTTTTAAAAGTTGGGAGAAATATTTCATGGGGTTGTTAGCTTCAACGGCTTCCCTCACGCCAATCATTCGTAAATTCTGCCGTCGCATTCTAGATTCCAAGTCAGAGTTTTTAAAAGTCAAAAAGTCCAGTTTCTTCTTCATTACATTAATTGTTTCTTCGATTTTCCCCATCTTAAGCTCACTTTGTTGCGCGAATTTTTGAAGATCAGATATAGCCGACTGATGTTCCGCAATACATGTTTGCATCTTATCAATTAAATCGGCAATTTTCTGGAAATTAGTTGAGATTTCCGTATGAATCAGGTCTTTAACAGAGCCTGCAATTTCCGTACAAATCATCTCCCTAACAGAGGTTGAAATTTCCCTCTGAATTAACTCCGATATCGCTTTCAAAGTCACCGGTGATTCAGTCGGGGGGAAATCCGTAGCTTTCGGTTTAACCGGAGGTTTACCATCCTTGCCGTTTTTCCCGTTCTTAGACATAGCAGATCTAAGTATCATCCAATTGTCAGAGAATTCAGTTTAATTCAAAGTATTATAAAAATTGATGCCTTAATGGTTAATTAAAGTATAGCTGACCATAGAGAAAAAAAACTCAGAGGTAATGGAGCGAGTCAAGAACGCGACTTCACTCCATGAGCGCTACCGGAAGTCTCCTGTTCTTTATCAAAGAAAAAGTCTATCATTTCACTATCAAGTGATTTGTCAGATTTCAGAGTAAGGAAGTTGATGTGTGGTATTCTGTCTGTCTTAATGCCTGCTATTCAGTGATGCAGATCGGAATGTATCAGTGAGAGGAAAAAAAATTTAAAAAGAACATGTCGAAAACTTGCAGCACAGAGCAATACAAGTCTACCTGATCTCCTCTGCAGTAGGGCATTTACTTGCCAACTCGTCTTGGGAGCTGCTTCACAGAGCAGCTCTTGGCATTCTGATTTACAATTTACCCATCAATGCTTGCAGTATGCATGTACTTCCACATACAGAGCAGAACAGGCCCTCCTGGCCACTGCCCAGCAACCCTAGTTACAGGATCATTTACAATGAGCAATTAACCTATTAAGCGGCTTGTCTTTGGAATGTGGGAGGAACCCAGAGAACCCAGTGGAAACCCATGCGCTGACGGGAAGAACGTACTAACTTTCTAATGGATGACGCCAGAACTCTGATGCCTCACGCTGTAATAGTGTCACACTTACCACTGTGCTACCAGAGTGCCCTAAGATTGTTAACAGGCAGCTTGTGCAGACTGCCAGTTTTGTTTAATTCAAATAGAGAAGTACAAAATATCACGACTTTGAGACTGGTTAGCTAGAGCTGTAAGATGTCCATAAAACCGTTTGGAGAATTGTCTTAGCTGTTCACCTTTCTCTTTGCTCTTAATTTACAGGCAATGGTGATCATAAATGGTTACTTGTATATATTTGGTGGAACAACTGGTTATGTTTACAACACAGACTTGCACCGATTAGACCTTAGAGCCCGAGAATGGATACAACTAAAACCACATAACCCTCCTAGTGACTTACCAGAAGAAAGGTGAGCAACTGTGGAACATTTTCTAGTCAAGATCCTGTAACTCCCAAGACTTCTGATGTTGTTGGGTTTGAGTACAATTATAATGATTTTGGTTATCTCTCTTTAAAGAGAGGATGATGAATTAACAAATATGGTAAATTAGTTTATTATTCTCATGTGTTCTGAGGTACAGTGCAAAATTGTCTTGCATACAATTCATTACAACAGTGTACTGGGGTAATACAAGATAAGGCACTAGATTGCAGAATAAAATGTTAGAGAAATTCTAATATAGGTAGACAAATGATAGCTATGTTCATAATGAGGTAGGTTTTGAGGTAAAAAGTCGATCTTATCGTACTAGGCACTATTTAGAAACTGTCCTTGAGCCTGTGGTCTGTGCTTTCAGACTTTTGTATCTTTTGCTTGATGGGAGGGGTGGGGGGGAAGAAAGAATGTCTGGGATTGGTGGGGTCTTTGATAAGTTGGTGGCTTTACTGAGCAGTGAGAAGTCAGTGGCAGTCAGTGGAAGGGAGAATGGTTTCTGTGACATACTGAAATGTGTCCACAACTCTCTGCAGTTTCTTGTGGTCATGGGCAAAGGAGTTGCCATACCAAGTTGTGATGCATCATTGCATGAGTTTAGTTATTAGATGATGGTGACATCAATCAGGAGTGACCTATTAGGGTGTAAATCCCCTCCTGCCTGATTTTTGTGCTTACAGCAGAGTTCTTTCATGATCTGGTTTGCAATCCACAATGAAGTATCTATCTGGTAGTTTGCATGTGACAAATGATTTTCGGAGTGAGATAAGAGTACACACTAAACTATATATGAATGAGGAGTTACCTCTTTAAGGAATCTTCTATATTTAAAAAAAACAATAAATTGAGTCTAACATTTCATACTTGCCACTTTATTAAATAGAATAGATGCTGCTTATTCATTTTAATTTTATTTCACATTCTTTCAACCTTGTGCTTGTGCCCTGCCCCGTACAAGTTTACTAAGAGGCCTTGAGTGTACTGGTGTGAATAATTCTGCACCAGGTAGGTGCTGGTCTGATAGTCCCTTTTTGGTTAGGACATAGAACAGTACAGGCCTTTTTGCCCCACGACATTGCATCAACCTTTTAACCTGCTCCAAGATCAATTTAACCCTTTTATTACCATATTTAACTTAACACTTACCCGTTTAAAAAAAAATCCACAGATTCCAGACTGCAGACGATCCAGTGAGTGAGTGTAGCTGCTGGAAGCTTCCTCTCCATTGTTTTAGCAAGTTAGGCTGTTGGGCTGGACCTGAAGTAAAGCTGAAATGTAGGGCCCTATAGCCCATGCTCCTTACGAGCTTCCTGACAAATGTGGAGCCTTAGGGAAAATAAAATTGAAGACTTCAGACTAAGATTACAGAAACAGAGGGATCAGGGACTGTTGTGTACTCTGCACATAGAGACGTGATTCACCCCAGCATTCCAGCCCGAAGGCTTCATCACCTTCCACATCATGGATTGGACCATGATGCCAGATAAAGGCAGAGATGGCAGTGTTTACTTCATGATTAACTCATTGTGGTGGTTCTGTCTCAGGCCTGCTTCCCTAACCTGGAACATCTGGTCGTCAAGTCTCGTTTGTTCTTTCTGTTGAGTGAGTTTTCTGCCATCATCCTGGTTGCGTTGAACAGCCACCCCCAGCTGATGTTACGCTGGCTGTAGAGGAGCTGGGTACCATAATCAACATTACCAAGACAGCACACCCTGATGCTTCCTGAACATTGTGGGGGACTTCAACCAGGCCAGCTTGAAAAAGTCTTAACAAGTCACCTTGTGGAACCAGAGAAGCTAACACTTGATTACTATCACACCATCATCAACAGCTACTGTGCCATCCTATGCCCGCTCTTTGCCTGTTTGCCAGGAGTGTGCCAGAGACTGAGGACCACACACTAGTAGTGAGGACCATTAAGAATGTGGTCAAGGAATGTGGAGGGGCACTTACGGGCCTCCTGTGGATTGGTAGACTGGACCATATTCAGGGATTGATCTTCAGATCTGAATAAATATGGCACAGTCATCACCATTTTATCAAGATCTACAGGATGATTATGTGCCTTCAGTAACATACTGGATGTGCCCAAACCAGAAGCAGTGGATGAACAAGGAGATTCACAGCCTGCTGAGGTGCTCAAGACCAATGATCCAGAACTCTGGAAGTCCAGTTATGATTTACAGAAGACCATCATTGGCACGCAGAGGCAATTCTATATGAAGTTAGAGAGACAGGGTTTATATGCTGTTACCTCCTGTAAGGTGAAACCTAGTAGCATATATAGCTGTGATGCTTCACTCCCTGATCTCAACATCATTTATCATACTTTGAAAGGGAGAATAAAACTATATCAGTGCAAATCCTCTTGGTATCAGGTTACCCTATCATCTGTCTTGGAGGCTGACGTCAGAGGGTGAACCCTCGCAAGGCATCGGACCCTGATGGTGTACCTTGCAGGGTACTGAAAACCTATGCCAACCTATGGCTGGAATGTTCAAGGACATCTTCAATCTCTCACTACTACAGTTGACAGATCCCACTTGCTTCAAAAGGCCATCAATCATACCAGTGCCCATGTAGAACAGGAAGAGCTGCCTCAGCTACTGTGTTGAAGAGCTTTGAGAGGTTGGTCATGGCTGTAATTAACTTGTGGCTGAACAAGGTCCCGGACCCACTGTAATGTGGGTACCACCGCAACAGGTTTACAGTGTTTACATTCTCACTGGCTTTCCATTCATCCTTGGACCACTGGGACAACAGGAAAGCTATGCCGGGCTGCTGTTTATTGATTACAGCTCAGCATTCAATACCAACATCCCCACAATACTAATCAGCAAGCCTCTGTACCTTCCTCTGCAACTGGGACCTTGACTTCTTCATTGGGAGACCACAGTCGGTGCAGATCATTGATAATATCTCCTCGGGCATACTATATCTCAAGGATATGTGCTTCGCTTACTGCTCTACTCTCTCTACACTCCTGACAGCTCAAGAACCATCTATAAATTTGCTGATGACACCACTGTCATTGGCAGAATCTCAGATGGTAATGAAGCGTACAGGAGTGAGAGAGATCTGTTGGTTGAGTGGTGTAACAACAACTTTGCACTCCAAATCAATAAGACTAAGAATTGATTGTGGACTTCAGGAAGGGGAAGTCAGAAGAACAGACACAAGTTCTCATTGAGGGGTCGGCAGTAGAGAAAGGTTGAGCACCTTCAAGTTCCTGGGCATCAACATCGCAGAGGATCCATTCTGGGCCCAACATATTGATGCAATCATGAAGAAAGTGCGGCAGGAGCTATACTTTATTCAGAGTTAGAGAAAATTTGGTACATCTACAAAGACTCTAGCAAATTTCCACAGATGTACTGTGGAGAGCATTCTGACTGGTTACACTACTGTTTGGTATTATGGAAGCTCCAATGTACAAGAACAAAAGAGGCTGCAGAGGGTTGTAATCTCCGCCAGCTTCCTCACAGGCATGACTCTCCCCACCATGCAGGACATCTCCAAAAGGCAGTGCCCACAGAAGGCTGCATCCATCATGAAGGATCCTCACCATCTCGAACAAACCTCTTCTCATTACTACCATCAGGGAGGAGGTACAGGAGCCTGAAAACCCACACTCTGCTATCAGATTTCTGAGTAGTCCATGAACATTAACCCCCTATTTTTGCACTACTTGCTTATTTTATTTTTATTGAAACTTGTGATTTTTTTTTTGTCTTGCACTGTATTGCTGCCATAAAACAATAAATGTCACAACAAGTATTGGTGATAATAAACTAGATTCTGATTCTAGTTCTGTAGTGCCATTAGGAACCATTGACATATCAAGAATGCTTGGGTAAGCTTCAAACTGAGAACCCAGCAATCACTTACTCCTTTTTGTACCTTCAACCTTGCTGTAGTGGTTGTATTCTCTTGTTCTCTGATCCTAATCTCGAGAGGATGAAACCAGTTCCCCTATTTGTACCACAGATCCAGAGGGATCAGAAAATACTGTGGATCTGGCTAAAGATTTGCATTCTTTTATTTGACTCAGCCACTCACTAGTATTATTTGTTACTCCACTGTACAAGCTCTGGGAATGCAAGCCATTCTTGAAGCTTGCAGATGACAGCAAATTTGGAAATGTAACAGACTTTGATAGGACATTGACAGGTTGTGAAATAGATTGGCACATGGCAAATAAAGTTTAGTGTTGGGAAGTTTAAATGGGTGCAAAAATAGATCCAGAAGCGTACAGTATGACTCTGTGGCAGAACATGTTTATAAAGCAAAAAGGATCCTTGCGTTTTACTATTGAAGAGAAAGCAAGGAAGTCATGTTGAGCCTTTGGCATTTTGTTCACTTCAAGGCACCAGATTTTAAGAAAGACCTGGATGATGCTGTAGAGATCCACTAGCAATGAACAACTAGTTATCTGGAGAGACTTCAAGAGCACAAGTTGTTTCTCCTTGTGTCTTCATCTGAAAGCACACAACTCCAAGAGGCAGCACTCCCTGGATGTGTTAGTTTGGATATGTGTTCCTGTCTCAAGGCAAGTGACCCAATCAGAAAGAAGATGTGAGATGGTTGAGGAGACAAAGCGTAAAGAAATGTTCCTAGGAATTGAAGGAGGAAGGGCAGGACCTTGAGTGTTGACTGAGAGTGTGGATGAAAGGACAGTCACCAGAGTTTAATGGAAGAAGATGCAAAAGTCTTTTGGAGATAGGAAAGTAAATTAGGAATGTTTCAAGGCCTTGGAAGTGCAGCCAAATAAATATGTTTGGAACAATTTGTGTTTTCAGGTACCGACATGAAATTGCACACGATGGACAGAGGATATATATCCTGGGTGGGGGAACATCATGGACAACTTATCCACTAAATAAGGTAGGAGATATCAGCCATAGGTCAGTCCTGGGTGGTGTTGGGGTGTGTTAAGTTGAGCATGGAAGCAGATGGGGGAAAAGAAATTGTAGGGTTACAAAAAAAGATTGTTCTCACTAGCTATTTTGTTGTAATAAATATATAAATTTTGCAGAGAATGTTGTCTGATAGGTCTAGCTAGGTGTATTGATCACTATTCAAAGGTAAATGGTGGGGATTAGAATCTATAGGGGAAGTTCCACGAATCATTCCAGGATCAATATTAAACTAATAACAAAATCTGGAATTGAATCCCCCATGCCAGAATCGGGCAGCAGTGAGGTGATGCATATATCATTCCAGAGGCTAGAGTTGGGCTGGAGGAAATGCCAAATGAATACCTGGGAATCAGTAATTAGATGCATCACACACAAAATGCTCGTGGAACGCAGCAGGCTAGACAGCATCTCTAGGAAGAGGTACAGTCGACGTTTCGGTCCGAGACCCTTCGTCAGGACTAATTGAAAGAAGAGAGAGTAAGAGATTTGAGAGGGGGAGGGGGAGATCCAAAATGATAGGAGAAGACAGGAGGGGGAGGGATGGAGCCAAGAGCTAGAAAGTTGATTGGCAAAAGGGATACAAGGGCTGGAGAAGGGAGAGGATCATGGGACGGGAGGCCTAGGGAGAAAGAAAGGGGGAGGGGAGCCCAGAGGAAGATGGAGAGCAGGCAAGGAGTTATAGTGAGAGGGACAGAGGGAGGAAAAAGAGAGGGGAAAAAAAGGGAAAAAATAATAATAAATAAATAAGGGATGGGGTAAGCAGGGGCGGAGGGGCATTAACGGAAGTTAGAGAAATCAATGTTCATGCCATCAGGTTGGAGGCTACCCAGACGGAATATAAGGTATTGTTCCTCCAACCTGAGTGTGGCTTCATTTTGACAGTAGAGGAGGCCGTGGATAGACATATCAGAATGGGAATGGGACGTGGAATTAAAATGTGTGGCCACTGGGAGACCCTGCTTTCTCTGGCGGACAGAGCGTAGGTGTTCAGCGAAACGGTCTCCCAGCCTGCATCGGGTCTCGCCAATATATAGAAGACCGCATTGAGAGTACCGGCCGCCGTATATCACCCCAGCCGACTCACAGGTGAAGTGTTGCCTCACCTGGAAGGACTGTCTGGGGCCCTGAATGGTGGTGAGCGAGGAAGTGTAAGGGCATGTGTAGCACTTGTTCTGCTTACAAGGATAAGTGCCGGAAGGGAGATTGGTGGGGACAAATGGACAAGGGAGTCGCGTAGGGAGTGATCCCTGCGGAAAGCAGAAGGCGGGGGGAGGAAAGATGTGCTTAGTGGTGGGATCCCACTGGAGGTGGCGGAAGTTACGGAGAATAATATGTTGGACCCGGAGGCTGGTGGGGTGGTAGGTGAGGACAAGGGGAACCCTATCCCTAGTGGGGTGGCGGGAGGATGGGGTGAGAGCAGATGTGTGTGAAATGGGAGAGATGGGTTTGAGAGCAGAGTTGATGGTGGAGGAAGGGAAGCCCCTTTCTTTAAAAAAGGAAGACATCTCCTTTGTCCTGGAATGAAAAGCCTCATCCTGAGAGCAGATGCGGCGGAGATGGAGGAATTGCGAGAAGGGGATAGCATTAGATGCATGTTGTGACTTGTCTTTGTGGTTCTGTGGATCACTGTGTTTTCATAAGTTTTAGAACTATCACAAACAAAATCAAATACTAACAGATGAGAAAGTAGAAACAACAATCAGAAGTCACCCAATGAGCATGGAAATCGGATATGTATATGACGATAGATGTAGAATACAGGATAAAACTGCTTTTCAGAGTGAATAGCAGGAGAGTTCAGTGCACTTGGATGCTAGGCTGCCAGAATTTGCTGAAAGAGCTCAATGGATCAAATGATCTTCTTGGTATACAGAAACCTGGTATTGAAACTGACAGAACCTATGCTAGATTAAGTACAGGGAGCTGTGAGAGGGAGTGATGCTTCTAAGACTGTCTGCTTATTTGACTTTCAGATACATGCCTATAACTTGGAAACTAATACATGGGAGGAGATACAAACAAAACCACAGGAGCGAACAGGCAAGTCTGGAATCTACTGTAAATAATTAGAAAAAAAGGATGAAGAACAGGAATAAAGCTGGTACACTTTTAAGGGCTTTTTAGGTTTGCTTTTTCAAGTTTTCTGTCCTTTTCCTGCTAATTTTCCACCACTCCCCACCTCTGACCCAAACATCCCATTCACTGTTTGGTTTTCAGTTGATACAGATGCTGAACACTGCCCAAGTGACACTACATCTCAGACTGTGTTGGAACACGGGCACAGTGAGAGGGTAAATTTGCTTATGGGATCAATTCCCTTTAAATGATCAGTTTAAAATGTGTTTGAAACCATATAGTAAGATCAGCTGCTTTAATTATTTACTGACATACATCACTGAGTAGGCCTCACGAGCCGCACCACCCAGCAATCCCCCAATTTAACCCAGCAGAATCACGGGACAATTTACAACGACCAATTAACCTACTAACCCATACATCTTTGGACTGTGGGAGGAAACCCATGAGGTCACAAGGAGAACATACAGGCAGTGGCAGGTACTGAACCCGGGTCACTGGTTCTGTAAAATATTGTGCACTACACTCCTGTGCCGACCCTTTAGTGCAAGTTACATATTTTCAAAAACAGACATTGAACCACAGAGGCAGACATTAAGAGTAAAACCTAGAAGATTATTGAAAACGCCAACACAAGGAAATCTGCAGATGCTGGAATTTCAAGCAACACACATAAAAGTTGCTGGTGAATGCAGCAGGCCAGGCAGCATCTCTAGGAAGAGGTACAGTCGACGTTTCGGGCCGAGACCCTTCGTCAGGACTAACTGAAAGAAGAGTTAGTAAGAAATTTGAAAGGGGGGGTGGGGAGATCCAAAATGATAGGAAAAGATAGGAGGGGGTGGGATGGAGCCAAGAGCTGGATAGGGTTCCCCTGGTCCTCACCTACCACCCCACCAGCCTCCAGGTCCAACATATAATTCTCCGTAACGTCTGCCACCTCCAACGGGATCCCACCACCAAGCACATCTTTCCCTCCCACCCCCACCCCCGCTTTCCGCAGGGATCGCTCCCTACGCGACTCTCTTGTCCATTCGTTCCCCCCCCATCCCTCCCCACCGATCGCCCTCCTGGCAGTTATCCGTGTAAGCGGAACAAGTGCTACACATGCCCTTACACCTCCTCCCTCACTACCATTCAGGGCCCCAGACAGTCCTTCCAGGTGAGGCGACACTTCACCTGTGAGTCGGCTGGGGTGATATACTGTGGCTGGTGCTCCCGATGCGGTCTTCTATATATTGGCGAGACCCGGCGCAGACTGGGAGACCGTTTCGCTGAACACCTATGTTCTGTCCGCCAAAGAAAGCAGGATCTCCCAGTGGCCACACATTTTAATTCCACGTCCCGTTCCCATTCTGATATGTCTATCCACGGCCTCCTCTACTGTCAAAATGAAGCCACACTCAGGTTGGAGGAACAACACCTTATATTCCGTCTGGGTAGCCTCCAACCTGATGGCATGAACATTGACTTCTCTAACTTCCGTTAATGCCCCTCCTCCCCCTTGTACCCCATCCGTTACTTATTTGTTATATATATGTAACCAGGTTTATTTTTAAACTGTAGGTTTCCCGGCAGCTAGAAGATGTCATAGCTGTGTACAAATAGGACATGGTAAGTGGCAGCCTAGTATTTTCTCTCAATTCAACAATCCTCTCTCCATGTTTTCCAATGCTAGGTCTTTAGCTTAACTGGTCTGTAGCTCCTTGCTTTGTGTCTCACTCCTTTCCTGAATAACTGATACATTTAAAACCTTCTGAGTTTTCAAAAGAAAGCTATTTTTTTGTGGCTTAGTCAACAGATCATGGGTTCAGATGTCTATTGTATTACTAAGGAAGTCCAATATTATCAGAGGTGCTAAGTTTCAGCTGGGAAGTCAAATTGAAACCTTGGCTGAACTTCAGTGGTGTAAAGAACTCCATTTGATAGTTAAGAAATGCAGGGATGATGTAAGAACATTTGTTCTTGTCAGCATGACTAAAACACTGATCAGTTTATAGGAATGTGCTCTGTACATTGAACAGTACAGCAGAATTCAGGCCCTTTGGCTCACGATGTTGTGCTAACCTTCCAACTGAATCGGAGATCAAATCTAATCCTTCCACTCACATGACTCTCCATTTTTCTGTCATCCATGTGCTTATCTAAGAGTCTCTTAAATGTCCATAAGGTATCAGTATCTACCATCACCCCGGCAGTGTGTTCCACGCACTTACCATTCTCTGTCTATATTTCAAAAATAACTTCCTTTGATATTCCCCCCACCCCCCACCGCTGTCCACACTTTTCCTCCAGTCACCTTAAAATTATGCCTCCTCATATTAGTCATTGCTGCTCTGAGGGAGAAAAGTGCTGTATGTCCACCCTAACTATGCTTCTTATCAGCTTATACATCTTTATCACCTTTCATCATCCTCCAATTCAAAGAGAAAAGCCATACCTCACTCAATCTTTCCTCACGAGACTTGCTCTCTAATCCAAGCAGCATCCTGGAAAATCCCCTCTAAAGCTTCCACATTATTCCTATAATGAGGTGACCAATAGCACTATAACATTACCATGTGACTCTTGAACTTGGGTCCCAACTGATGAAGGCCAACAATCCCTATGTCTTCTCACCACTGTATAAACTTGTGCAGCAACTTTGAGGGATCAATGGACCCTGCTATGAATTCTGTCATTAACCACCTTCAAGATAAACTTTCCAAAATGAGTCACTTCACGCTTCTTCAAATTGAACTCCATTGCCACTTCTCAGCCCATCTGTATCCTGTCAATGTCCCTTTGTAACCCTCAGCAATCTTCTACATTATCCACAGCTCTACCAACCTTCATGTCATATGCAAACTTATTAACCCACCTTCCCACTTCCTCATTTAAGTCATTTATAAAATTCACAAAGAGCATGGCTCCCAGAACAGATTCTTGTGGAACATTAGTCACGAACCCCTAGACAGAATGCACTCGATCTACTTCCACTTCTGCCTACTGTGGGCAAGTAAATTCTGAATGCATGCAGCCAAGTTTCCCCAAATCCCATGCCTCCTTACTTTCTGAATGAGCCTACCATGGGGAACCTTGTCGAACACCTTACTAAAATCCATACACACTACATCCACCGCTCTACCTTCATCAATTGGATTGTCACTACAGAGCCCTCACTATCCTTAATCAGGTTCGTGAGGCACGACCTGGCCCTCACAGAGCCTCTGCTGTCCCTAATCAGATGATACTTCTCCAAATGTTGAGATTGTGTCTCTGAGAATAATTTGCCTACCACTCTAAAGCTCACTGGTCTATAATTTCCAGGATAATCCCTATGATTTTGAACAAAGGAGTAACATTTGCTACCCTCCAATCTTCTGGCACTACTCTTGTGGCCAGTGAGGATGCAAAATCATTACCCAAAAGTGCAGCAATCTCTTCCCTCGCTTCCCATAGTAACCTGGAGTATATCCTGTCTGACCCCAGAAACTTGTCTATCCAAATTCAAAAGTTCCAACACCTCCTCTTCCTTAACATTAACATGTTCCAGTGTATTAGCCTGTACCATGCTGACCTCAGATTCGTCAAGGTCCCTCTCACTGGTGAATAGTGAAGCAAAATATTCATTAAGGACCTCCCCTACCACCTCCTCCTCCAGGCAAGTTTCCTCTTTTATCCCTGATTGGTCCCACCCTCAATCCAATTATCATCCTGTTCCTCACATGGGTATAGAATGCCTTGGCAGTTTCCCTTAATCCTGCTCACCAAGGCCTTATCATGCCCTCTTCCAGCTTGCTGAGTTCTTCCCTGGCTGTCTGAAGATCCTATATGATTCCTGCTTCCTAAACCTTAACTATACTTCCTCCTTTCTCTTGACTCGATGTTCCACTTCTCGTCAATTGTGGGTCCTCCCTCCTGCTATCCTTTCCCCGCCTCAGTGGGACAAAGCTATCTAGAACCTCATGCAAGTGCTCCCTGAATAGCCTCCACATTTGTTGTACATTTTTTCTGTGAACATCTGTTCCCAATTTATGCTCCCATGTTCCTGCCTAATAGAATCATAATTCACCCTTCCCAATTAAATACTTTCCCATTCTGTATGCTTCTGTCCCTGTCCAAGGCTTCCAGGTCTATGCTAAACGTCAGGGAGTGGTGGTCACTATCTGCAAAATGCTTGCCCACAGAGAGATTGGGAGCCACACTGCCTATAGTTGTGTTGTCTGAAGCTGAGTATTGACCTAGACATGTATAAAATTCAATTTTTCTTTCATGTTATTGGGTTATTGATTTGGCATTTAGTAGATGAGCTTAATTTGATCAATTTTTACAGATGTGTATGTCTGTGGTGGATATAATGGTGAGGTGATACTAGGGGACCTGTGGAAGCTCAGTTTACAAAATTTCCAATGGGTTAAACTGCCTGCAGAAATGCCTGAGCCAGCTTACTTTCACACTGCAGCAGTCACCCCGGTGAGTAAATACGCTTTCATACCAACTGTATTACAGGTGGCATTACCTAGGCTTGAGTTGGGTTTAACCACCACCAACACCCATCCCTTCCACTATCCTGTGGGTGTCACTGATGTAAAATAGTAATTGGAACTTTATTTTGCCTGTTGAACATGGGTCATTGTAGTTGAGGTTCATTATCTTGTTAAATTTAACCTTAAGATCTCATATTTTGCTTTGGAATGACTTGCACACCCACAGCTGCAGATAGCTACAAAATTAGGAGCCTGTGATGTGCAGGTGATCCTAATCAAATGCATTTTACTACAACAAAGACAAATTACTGGAATACTCGACAGGTGTAGATACCTCTGTAAAAAGAAAGTTAACATCTTAGCTTCCTACTATCATTCACTGCCGTTTGTAATACTGCACTAAGTTAAGAAACATTGAGGTCCATTCTCCCTCAATGACTTTAAATCCATTTTGCAAGAGGTCATTGTGAAAAATTCCAATGTCTGCATGAATTCTAGCATCATTCAGGCCATTTCCAAAAGTAACCATATAACAATTACAGCACGGAAACAGGCCATCTCGGCCCTTCTAGTCCGTGCCGAACTCTTACTCTCACCTAGTCCCACCGACCTGCACGCAGCCCATAACCCTCCATTCCTTTCCTGTCCATATAGCTGCCCAATTTAACTTTAAGCGACAACATCGAACTTGCCCCAACCACTTCTGCTGGAAGCTCATTCCACACAGCTACCACTCTCTGTGTAAAGTTGTTCCCCCTCATGTTACCCCTAAACTTTTGTCCTTTAACTCTCAACTCATGTCCTCTTGTTTGAATCTCCCCCACTCTCAATGGAAAAAGCCTATCCACGTCAACTCTATCTATACCCCACATAATTTTAAATACCTCTATCAAGTTCCCCCTCAACCTTCTATGCTCCAAAGAATAAAGACCCAACTTGTTCAACCTTTCTCTGTAACTTAGGAGATGAAACTCAGGCAACATTTTAGTAAATCTCCTCTGTACTCTCTCAATTTTATTGACATCTTTCCTATAATTCAGTGACCAGAACTGTACACAATACTCCAAATTTGGCCTTACCAATGCCTTATACAATTTAAACATTACATCCCAACTCCAATACTCAATGCTCTGATTTATAAAGGCCAGCATACCCAAAGCTTTCTTCACCACCCCATCCACACGAAGCTCCAAAAAAGCAGGTCCAGCCCTGTTTACTGCAGGATATTTCTAGCCTAACTTTGACAATATATAACCATTCGTTCTCCACTCTTCTGGAATGAATTGCTCTTGAATTTCTGTCTGCACTAGTCTAACCCTGATCACTGTTTCAATCTACAGGCCACAAACTCTGCCTGTCTTTAAACTGGCAAGGTTGGAGTAAGTGGACAGAGTACATTCCTCTGACACCAGCGATGAAAAGGGAACTAGATAAAAATCTTGCAGCAGTGAAAATGCACACAGACATCCCTGAGGTGATGCTGTAGGAATTTATTTTCCTTGTAAGATTTAACAGTCTTATCATTGTCTTGCAGGCTGGCTGTATGTATGTACATGGTGGAGTGGTCAACATTCATGAGAACAAGCGGACTGATTCGCTCTATAAAATCTGGCTAGTGGTGCCCAGCCTGTTTGAACTTTGTTGGGAGAGGTTACTGAAGAGCCTCCCGCAGTTAACACAGTTCTCCACTACACAGCTTCTCAATTTCGGACTCACACAAGGACTTGTGGAGAGACTTAAGTGATTGCTGGTAAAGGGATGGAGGGAGGCCCTTCTGCAAAGTGGGTGATGTTGGAGGAAGCTGCTGGAAAGAATACTCCTCAAGGCCTTATCTGCCATAAGTGTTGGATGCCTGTTATTTCTAAACATCCTGTCACTTCTGCATCAAGTGCCACTGACTGATCCCAATTTTCTCTCTTCCTCAACCCAAGGGGAACTCGTTTTAAAATGTTGATTTTAAACTTGTCCTTGCCCCGTGGTTACTCTGGTTTTCAGAGGCAGGACACCCTGCCCCTGATTGGACTTTGCTTAAAGTCCTAAAATTTCAGCCCAGTTATTTATTAGTTATTTATTGGTGATGGCTGCGTTTCCCTCCTATGTGCACTGCATTTTGGCAGGTGTTATTTTTAATTCTAATTTCAATTGCTGTCAGACCTGCATATATCAAATATTTCTGTCTTGAACTTGGATATCTACCTTTTCCTTTCCCACCACAATCTTCACCGTTTTGTTTTTGATTTGCTTTAAATCTGTTGTTTTCTGAATGTTTTGAACTCTTCCTGCTTTAGTCTTGAAGCAATTGGCATCCCTGAAAGGTGCAGAGATTTAATGAACACTTGGAATTTTAAGCTCTTGCTCGAAGTTGAGCTGAGCTGTGTCAGGCTTTACTCAAGAAACTCATTTTAAAAATGAAGGGATCAAAATGTGGATTTATTCCTTTTTTAAATTGCTTAGATGACCAGATTTAATTTTTTTAAATCTAAGGTTTTCTTTTCCCTTTTGTAAAATTTAATAAAGCATGATTGAATTAATTAAGTGTTTATCACTACATTTAAAGTATTGTATGTGACCTGTAAGACTACAGGTACGTGGGAAATGGGACAGGTCACCTGGAAAGAGATGGCTATGTCAGACTATTCAGTTGGTCTGGATGAGTTCAGAATTTTATTGATCATTACAACTTCAAGGCAAACTGTTCTTGTAGTTGTGAGTACAAGAGTGTTTTCAGTACTTGAGCAATTTTGCTAATTATTGCTATCTTCACTTGAAGCAAAGTAAACTTGGATCACACTGGGAGTGAGGTGGAGAGATAAAGTGTGGCAGTTACTGATTTGACTTGAATAGTAGAAATATACATTGTATCAATAGCTGTCTAATTGTAATTTTTTTCATTTAAACTTGATGTTCCTTGTATAATTTAAATGACAAGCTAGCTTTCCCATCCTGTTTCACTAATGTAATCCACTTCATGATATAAATCATCTTCTATTTTGAATCTTCAGGTTAATGTCCTGGTGTGGTGTAAGGTCTTGAACTTAAGGGTTCTACCTCTGTTCCAGAAGTTTTTAGTTCTGTTTTGAATAACCTCGTGCTGAATTGGTTAATTTACATGGTGCAGACTTCTGTACAATTTTAAATGTGTCTATAGGATACCGCAAAGCAGTGCAAATAAACTAAACTGGCATTGGCAATTTAGATGGCTAACCTTGAGGACCAAATCTTTCACTCCTTAGATTGTCCTCAAATTTTTAGTGAAGCAGTGTTTATGAATATACCTTAGCAACTCTAAAGACAATGATGCCGAAGCTGACTGTGGTGATCAGTACTTACCATGCCTTATGCATATTAAAATTATGATTTAATGGTAAACTTTAAATACAAGGAACAGTGAAATTTCTACATTACTACAGCACATCACTCATGGGCTGAGTTTTGACTTCAACAAAATAATTGCCTTCTGAATGCTCAAAGGCAGCCACGTTGAGTGTTATGCCATGTCTCTGTAGGATCAGCTTGGCTTTTTTATTTAGATAAAGTAAATGCACCAGCTACAATCAACCAGTTTTGGCTGAAATTTACACCATCGGGCCTTGCTGCCTTGCAAGGGTTCACCCCCTGAAAAGTCTGATGTCTGCTTCCAAGATAGATCATAAGGTCATCGGATGCTGCAGATCTGAATGCATGCAGATTTGGATGCAGTTAAACATTCTCTCAGTCCCAACACCCACTTAGAAATGTTGAATTACCATCTTCAGAGCAGGATGTAAAAATAACTTAAAACTAGCAAAACCCCATCCACATATCATCTCCACATGCATATTCAGTACCAGTACTTGGCCAATTAACTGGAGAAAATCACCACCAATTGCACAAAATGTGATCTCTCTACCCCGGAGTTGCAAAGCATTGAGTTGAAGATTCATACAGTGTATCAAATATTTGGGAGGTGATATTGTGAATCTAGGCACAATACTTAAATGTCTGTTAATAATCAAGCTGCTGTAAAATTGTTTCCCGAGATGGAATAGTGTATGGTTATGCACTTTGGGAGAAGGAATAAAAGCATAGACTATTTTCTAAATGGGGAGAAAATTCAAAGATCTGAGATGCGAAGAGACTTGGGAGTCCTTGTGCAGGATTCACTAAAGGTTAATTTGCACTTTGTGTCAGTGGAGAGGAAGGCAAATGCAAAGTTAGTATTTGTTTTGAGAGGACAAGAATATAAAAGCAAAGATGTAATGCTGAGGATGTATAAGGCACTGGTGAGGCCTCACAGAGTATTGTGAGCACTTTTGGGCCCCTTATCTTAAAAAAGATGTGTTGACATTGGAGAGGTTTCAAAGGGGATTCATGAAAATGATTCTGGGAGGTTTCAAAGGGGATTCATGAAAATGATTCTGGGAATGAAAGGCTTAGCATATGAGGAGGGTTTCATGGCTCTAGGCCTGTACTGGGTGGAATTCAGAAGAATGAGGGCCAATCTCATTGAAACCTATCGAATGGTGAAAGGCCTAGATCGAGTGAATAGAGAAGATGTTTCCTGTGGTAGGTGAGTCTAGGATCAGAGGATACAGCCTCAATAGAGGGATGTCTATTTGGAACAGAGCTGGAGGAATTTCTTTAACCAGCGGGTGATGACTCTGGAATTTGTCACAGGCAACTGTGGAGGCCACGTCACTGGGTGTGGTTGACAGGTTCTTGATAAGGCAGGACATGAAAGGTTATGGGAAGAAGGCAGGAAAACGGGTTGAAAGGTAAATAGATCAGTCATGATCAAATGGTGGCACAGATTCGATGGGCAGAAGCGTGTAATTCTGTTCCTCTGGCTCATGGTCTAAACACAGGAATAGCGAGAATCATTGCAATAGACGTTCCAGAAGGTTTTAGCTTAGGTGCCTGTAAATAAAGTGTTAAACTTCAGTTGTTAATAGAGATACAAATTTTACTTTAAATAAACTTGAGTTTACTTATATAAATATATTTGGCTACTTATAGTCCTTCAATTGTAGAGCAAGTTATTTAAGAAATGCAAATTTTCTCAAATTGTTTTTAAATCAAGTTATTAGTATACACATTTACATCTCACAAAAAATAACAGGAAATTACATCTAGATCAAATAGCAGCCAATGGAATCACAACCAGGAATTGTTAGCTAGGGTAGTTTAGAGTTCTCAGACTTCACTGGGGATCTTCCAAAACAGAACCTCCCATAAAAGAATGAAAAGTAGTTTTCCCAAATTCTCCTCTCCAAACCAAACACGAAGATTGTTACTGAAACCCAGACTGGATGATAATACCACAGCTTGACTGCAAATGGCATCTGTCAGTCGCTTAAGTACGTGCGGGAATCCTTATAACTTAATGCTGATCTGAGTACAGTTAGACAGTAGCAGAAAATGACGATGCTTGCGAAGAATTCTTGGCTGTTGATAACCATGATAGAGTTATTCAATCAAACTGTCCAAAACGACAAACTATTCGCTGAAAGCACCCTCAGCACATGCTTCGAGATGGAGCAAAGTAATACATGGCCATGATGATGAGGTAGACTACCACCAACGCTGTGCCTGGAAAGACAAGTGTCAGGGTCAAATGATAGCAAATGTGCACTCCAGAAGATTAGTTAAAGCAAAAACCAACCTGTGCTGAGGAATGAAAGGATTACTGTTCTCAGCTTCACACATATGTGGCTCATTTGGTCAAAGGGTCTATGTCTGATGTACATTCTACGATTCAAGATCTCTGCTTGGTTCCAGTGCTACTGGAACTTAGCTCAAAATCAATCCCCACTCCTCTCGGGTTTTACACAAAGCAAATCACATTTAATCAAGCACGAAGTTCAGCCCATGCTGGAAATCTTGAGCAACATTCACAAAATACTGGAGAGACTCAGTTAACAGCATCGATGGAGGGGAATAAACAGTCAATATTTTGGTTCAAGACCCTTCACCATAAGTGCCAAATATTTATTCCCTTCCTTTCATGCTGCCTGACTTGTTGAGTTCCTCCAGCATTCTGTGTGTTGCACATCGAATTAATGTTGTTTCCATTCAACCAAAAAGAAACATCAAACAACAGGAATTCTGCAGATGCTGGAAATTCAAGCAACACACATAGAAGTTGCTGGTGAACGCAGCAGGCCAGGCAGCATCTCTAGGAAGAGGTGCAGTTGACATTTCAGGCCAAGACCCTTCGTCAGGACATCAAAGAAACATCAATCAGGGCTCTTATTTAATACAAAAACAGAACAGTAAAATCTTCCTTACATATATTTTTCTTTTGTCCTGGCCCACAATGAACAACTGGCTTTTGGCTAAAGGTATGAAAGCTCTCTGTACAACTCAGCTGCTGAGTTCAAGTGTGTACAGTCGATAAATACTTCACGGCTTGCAAACCACTTTGGGATGCCTCCAAATGTATAAATGGAAACCTTCATAGATAAGCAATCAGAATAGTTTCGTACAGATGCTCACCAGCAGAACACAGCTCGTGTTGGTTACTGACTTAACTCATGCCCGATGCCCAAACTGTAAGTGGGGAACACACTAAGGATCATGTAGTGAAACTCTACTATTTAAAACACATGTTCAGTGACCCAAAAAAAATCAAATCAATGCAAAGCCCAGCATGGAACAGAACATTTGATTGCACCTCAGTATGTAACAGCCTTCCCTTCTTTCAAATGCGAGACTCCGCAAAACTTTTGTTTGACATCTATTTGCCAATGTAATCGTCATGAAAATGTACTGTTGTTCATCTAAACAGTGATGCAAGTCAACCCACCTTGGAAGTAGTCGCTCTTGCCATCCATGAAAATGTAGTTCATTAAAATGACACTGAATATTGATGCCCAGAGATGGAGATCACTGAAAAGCAGATTGAAACCTACAGGCTAAATACAAAACAAACAGCTCCTGGTCAGTACTGGGCTGAAATCACTGCCTTGGCATAATATTACTAAATTAATCAATTTTAAATGCAGTCCCAATGCTCCAATTAGGGTCAAAATTAATTGCTCGTTTCTATAAAACAAGGTTGGCAAAGGTCTTTAGCTTCTGAGTAAAGGTTACATATACATCAACAGCCTTTCTTCTTCCATCACCTTCTGTTTGTACCTTCTAGACTTTATCCTGCACAGATAATTTACTCAAATTCCACCTCTTTCGCCCGATGAACATCATCTGTTTTGTGACTTTCAACGGGCCCCACACTTAATTCGGATTTCTTTACTGGGCATATGAATTCTTACACCATCTTATACCATTTCTTTCCCTTATTCGTCACATCCTATAAACTGCTACTCCTCTCCCTGCTTCTCCAGTTCCCTCCACCAGTTCTGAAGCTGTAGAGAAGACATCACACCCAGCTAACTGGCAACCTTGAAGATTGCCCCAACCTCTGCTCAATAAGTGGAGCTTCACTAAAGGATTTGAGGCAATTTGCAATAATTTCAGTTAATCAGCATGTTGAAATAACTGTTGTTACTGACAAAATAACTGGGCCCAGAACACGCGCACTATTGTCCCAACCATTCTTTTCACTTTTTAACCTGTGCACAAGGAGAACAGCATAGGCTCCCATCACACACACTGGTCTGAAGTCTGAACAGAAAACAGCTATTTTTATAAATAATTAGCTTACCAGTTACAGATATTGATATCTGTAAATTGTATACGTTTGAATTCTTTACTCGCAAGATTAATTGCCACTCAAAATTGAGGGGTTAAAGTCAATTGAAACTTCGAGTGGTCAGCTAATGATATTTTGAAATTGGTAAAGACAATACAGCCTTAGTGGTTGAGAATGTTTCACATCCCTCCACTACTCTATCCGGCATCCCACCCCCGGTGTAGAGGGACGCTGGAAAAGTCTTGCTCATTTGGCTTGAGTACACACTTCTGCAGTCCATCTCATCTGTAGTCAGCAGAGATGACTCCAGCCGTCTCTGTTCAAAGGTCTCACTTGACTAGAACTGCCCCACGCTATTGTCTTTAACCCTTGCCTTACTGCAACTTCTACAAGCACACCCCCAAGAAGTTAACTACTTACATAAATGACTGAGAAGAGCACCAGCACTGGGATTTGAAGCATACACACTTGTACAGCAATGGAACTTCCAACTTCTAAGCTGAGGAGATAAATCAAGGCAGATGAACCAAACAGAGCACAAAGTAGATTACAGTCTCATCCCGACAGGTTTGCAGCAGGTTTGTACTTTATGGTAAGCACACAGTTCTCATCAAAGCCTTTGCAACAAGGCATTTGATAAGGTACCCCATGCAAGGCTTATTGAGAAAGTAAGGAGGCATGGGATCCACAACTGGCTTGCCCACAGAAGGCAAAGAGTGGTTGTAGACGGGTCACATTCTGCATGGAGGTCAGTGACCAGTAGTTGTGCCTCAGGGATCTGTTCTGGGACCCTTACTCTTCGTGATTTTTATAAATGACCTGGATGAGGAAGTGGAGGGATGGGTTAGTAAGTTTGCTGATGACACAAAGGTTGGAAGTGTTGTGGGTAGTGTGGAGGGCTGTCAGAAATTACAGCAGGACATTGATAGGATGCAAAACTGGGCTGAGAAGCGGCAGATGGAGTTCAACCCAGCTAAGTGTGAAGTGGTTCATTTTGGTAGGTCAAATATGATGGCAGAATATAGTATTAATGGTAAGACTCTTGGCAGTGTGGAGGATCAGAGGGATCTTGCGGTGTGAGTCCATAGACACTCAAAGCAGCTGCGCAGGTTGACTTGGTGGTTAAGAAGGCATACGGTGTATTGGCCTTCATCAATCGTGGAATTGAATTTAGGAACTGAGAGGTAATGTTGCAGCTATATAGGACCCTGATCAGACCCCACTTGGAGTACTGTGCTCAGTTCTGGTCGCCTCACTACAGGAAGGATGTGGAAGCCATAGAAAGGGTGCAGAGGAGATTTACAAGGATGTTGCCTGGATTGGAGAGCATGCCTTATGAGAATAGGTTGAGTGAACTCGGCCTTTTCTCCCTGGAGCGACCGAGGATGAGAGGTGACCTGATAGAGGTGTTTAAGATGATGAGAGGCATTGATCGTGTGGATAGTCAGAGGCTTTTTCCCCAGGGCTGAAATGGCTGCCACAAGAGGACACAGGTTTAAGGTACTGGGGAGTAGGTACAGAGGAGATGTCAGGGGTAAGTTTTTTACTCAAAGAGTGGTGAGTGCGTGGAATGGGCTGCCGGCAACGGTGGTGGAGGTGGATACAATAGGGTCTTTTAAGAGATTTTTAGATAGGTACATGGAGCTTAATAAAATAGAGGGCTAGAGGTAAGCCTAGTAATTTCTAAGGTTCGGCACAACTCTGAGGGCCGAAGGGCCTGTATTGTGCTGTAGGTTTTCTATGTTTCTATGAAATCTACCCAGTATTGGAAGGCCTAAATAGAATGGATATAGCGAGGATGTTTGCAGTACTGGGATAGTCTAGGACCAGAAAGCACAACCTCAGAATAGAAGCACGTCCCTTTAGAACAGAGATGAAGAGGAATTCCTTTAGCCAGAGAGTGGTGAATCTGTGGAATTCATTGTCACAGATGTCTGTGGAGGCCAAGTCATTATGTATGTTTAAAGTGGAGGTTGATGGTTACCTAATTAGCAAGTGTGGAAAAGGTTATGGGGAGAAGGGTGGAGAACAGAGTGAAGAGAGAAAATAAATCAGCCATGATTGATTGGCAGAGCAGACTCAATGGGCTGAATGGCCTAATTTTGCTCCTGTGTCTTATGCTCTAAATGCAACCAAAAAACTTCCTTCAGCTGGGTATAGGCAGCCCATCAACAGTCAGAGATCATATTGTAGCCATCCCCATCAACTGCCTACCTGAGGCTGATGTTGTTCTGCAATGCAAATTGGATCCCATTAACTATCTCAGGAAGCTCAGGAATCATCGCCAAGACAGTTACACCAAGGAAGTACTGTATGGGATAGAGAAAGACACAAGAGGAAATGTAAAAGTTAGCTCATCTGTCACATGTACACGGCAATACATTGAAATGTATCGTTTGCATCAATGTGCTGGAGGCAGCCCACAACTGTTGTGCTCTGACACCAACACAGCTTGCCCACAGCTTACTAACCCTACCCTGGGAGGAAGCCAAAGCACCCAGCGGAAACACACATGGTTCTTACAGACAGCAGAGGGAACTGAACCTTGATCAGTGCCGTGCTGTAAAGCGGTAAGCTAGCCACTAGAAGGTAGTTCAGATTCCCTCCCATTTCCAGTCAAAGCTAGGGATGTGTCAAAATGATTAGGGAGAACCACTGCTTCCATTGTAAAACCTTCCACAGGATTAAATTCTCCGATCAGTCCCAACCCAGCATCATCCTTCTTCACATGAAGCAATCCAGACGTTCTACTGATTTCATCCACTGTCGTCATTTCTGACCCACGCTTTCTCCAAACTTGGGATGTGCATGTGAGGGGGGGGGGGGGAGAGAGAACAGGAGAATTTTAACTGCCTGTCTTTTGCTACACTCTACAACCACTGAGATTCTCAGAAAAGACACTTCTCAGTAAGATGATGCCCTCAAACGTTGAGCAAAGGGACGGGAATGCATGAAGACTCACCGGTGAGACTGCAGAGCTGGACAACAAGGGGTCAATGTGCTCAGACACCAACTCTGCACAGGCAGACATGCAAACAGTGGCTACAATGAGCAGTATGACAGCCCTCCATCGCGACCAGTGAATAACCACGTTGTGGCTGTGCCCTGGGAATGCAGAGACAACACAAATTAGGCCAACAAGCTTTTATATGTAACAGACAGGAGTAACTAGAGCTCCATCGGAGATAGCTCATTTTACATGCTAAATGGCAAACATCCTTTATCATTCAGCAAGTCCCTGAAGGTCAACAAAGGCCAACAATTCAAGACACCTAATGTCAAGTTGGATTCATGCACAAGTCATCACCCTTTCTATGGGAGAGGAGACTTTCAGGCTAAAGACATGTAATAGGATAATGATAGTGAGGAAAGGCCCAAGTGTATTTAACAAGTCGGGCCATGGACACTGAGCTGGTCACCCTCGACAAGCATCTCACCAGTGTCAAAAGTTATTTGGAGTCAGGTGTTCCAAAGAATGAGATGAAATTGGAGGTGTGGGTTGTAGAGGTGACCTGCCCTATAAAAAAAAGACACGCAAAGTCAGGTTACTGACTTCCCAACAAAGATCTGTTTATGTGCACCATACCTCGATCAAAACAACTTTCAGAGGACCTTAGAAGAAGAATTGTAGAGATGCACAAAGCTGGAAAAAGCTACAAAAGCATTTCTAAAGACCTGCGTGTTCATCAGTCCACAGTAAGAGAAATTATCTACAAATGGAGGAAACTCAGTACTGTTGCTACTCTCCCTAGAAGTGGGCATCCTGCAAACATCACACCAAGAGCACAATGTGCAATAGTGAAGGAGGTGAAAAAGAACCCGGGGTAACAGCAAAAGACCTGCAGAAATCTCTAGAACTTGCTAAAGTCTCTGTTCACGTGTCCACTATAAGAAAAACACTGAACAAGAATGTGTTCATGGAAGGACACCATGGAGGAAACCACTACTCTCCAAAAAAGACATTGCTGCATGTCTCAAGTTTGCAAAAGACCACCTGGATGTTCTACAATGCTTCTGGGACAATATTCTGTGAACAGATGAGAAATAAGTTGAACTTCTTGGCAGAAATACACATTGCTATGTTTGGAGGAAAGACAGCATTGCACACTAACACCAACACTGAAACACGGTGGAAGGAACATCATGGTTTGGGGTGGTTTGGCTGTCTCAGGGTCTGCTCAGCTTGTAATCGTCGAGGGAACAATAAATTCAAATTGTATCAAGACAAATTACAGGAGAATGTCAGGGTAGAAGTCCGTCACCTGAAGCTTAATAGAAGTTGGATAATGCAAGCAGACAATGATATGAAACACAAGAATAAATCAACAGAATGGTTTACAATGAAGAAAGTTTGTGTTTTGGAATGGCCAAGTCAAAGTCCTGACCTTAATCCAATAGAAATGTTGTGGAAGGACCTTAAGCAAGCATTTCATGCAAGGAAGCTCACCAACATTCCCGAGTTGAAGCAGTTTTTTTAGAAGGAGGAACAGTCTAAAATTCCTCGAAGCCAATGTGCAGGACTGACCAACAGTTACTGGAAACATTTGGTTGAATTTATTGCTGTACAACAGGGCCACACCAGTTACTGAAAGGAAAGGTTCACATAATTTCACATACTCTTTCCAACAATTACATGTAATATTGGATCAGTTTTCTCAATAAATAAATGAACAGTGAAGATCTGATCACATTTTAGGTCATATTTTTGCAGAGTGAGAGAAAGAGACAAACTTCATAGCACTATTGTTCTCTATTTTTCTTTCATTCACATGGCTAAATATCCCTAATGTATCTGCCTCTACCACAACCTCTGGCAATGCGTTCCACCACCTACCATTCTCTAAAATACTACCTCTCACATCTCCACCCCCCCCCCCACCAATACTTCCCTCCATTCAAAGCTACAGTCCCATTGGCACACATTTCCCTCTAAACACCCAAAAATGACTTGGGAAGGTGCTGCTGAAGATCACCAATTGTATTCAGGAAGCAATCACTTGTTCTCAACACCAAAGCCACCGTCAGTGATTCAATACTGAAAAACCATCTGAGCAAGGACATTCAAATCACCATCAACGCTTGCATAATAACAGCCTCAGCTACATATATTTACGCTAAGTTTAATACTGCAATTGAAATGTTATGGGAACTAGCCTCCCAGCATCGAGGATACCTTTAAAAAGTGATGCCTCAAAAAGGTGGCATCCATCATCAAGGACCTCCCCATCACCCAGGACATGCCCTCTTCTCATTGTACCATCAGGTACAGGTACAGGTGTCTGAAGACCCACACTCAAAGCTTCATCCCCCGCCCATCATCAGATTTCGGAATAGATTTTCTGAATGGAATTGCTCTACCTTTGCCCCTCTCTTTTTGCACTACTCAAGTCATTTATAGCTTTATATTATAACGTATTGCAACATCTGCTGCCATAAAACAACGGACTCCCACAACTTGGGCCTGTGGTACTAAACTTGATTCTGATAGACCATACGGCATAGAAACAGGCCGTTTGGCTCATTATGTCTACACTTAACCAGTGGGTACCAATTGGTATTAATCCCATCTTCCAGTAGTTGGCCCACAGCCCTGTTGTGTGAAGTGTTCATCTAGAATGCTGCCAGCAACTGCTTCCATCGCTCTCACAGGCAGTGCGTTCCAGTGCGGGAGGAGAAGATGGCGGTGCGCCTGCGCAGTCCTCCGGTGAAAAATTATATCGTATCTGTTAAATAGGGGCCGTGGACAATTCTGATTTGATGGAGAATGGACGTGAAAGCACAGAGGAACATCTGGAGAAATTTCTGAAACGTCCATTCACTGCTGTCGTTACTGCATGGTCGGGAATCTTTCGGAGGGTAGGCCTCAAAATCCCCGGCCTTGCCTGCTTTTGGCGACCGAGAAGGAGGTTGAATCATTCGGACAGAGATGGCGCTCAGTACTCGGTGTCGGAGAGCTGATCGGAGCTCGAAGTTTTCGGATGACTCAAGAGTTGGATTGTGGTCGGCATGGCAGGGAGAGTTTTCTTCCTCCTCCCGTCTGCGTGAGATGTGGGACATATGAGAGACTTTTAACTTTACTGTGCTCATGGACTTCTTATCCAAGTTATGGTAATTGTACACTGTTGTAACTATATGTTATAATTATGTGGTTTTGTTAGTTTTTTCAGTCTTGGTCTGTCCTGTGTTTTGTGATATCACACTGGAGGAAATAATGTATCATTCCTTAATGCATGCATTACTAAATGACAATAAAAGAGGACTACGTGTCTTCATAATCATAAAACAATAAAGGATCCCAAAGATCCACTCCCAAACTCTTACCAAGTACACAATCTCGAGTTGTATCTACCTCTGATATGGAAAAGTTTCTTGCAGTCTACCCTATCTCTAATTTTTATCTTCTTCAAATACATCCCTTCTGGACTTCTGCTCTATAGAAAAGCACCATGCACTATAAGGTTAGACTGGAGACACCATGTCTCTAGCCAAGCAAGAATCTTTTTTATATATATAAGTTTGGGAGTGGATCTTTGGGATCCTTTATTGTTTTATGATATTGTTATATATATAAAAAACTACCAAAGTTTATTCACACAAAAATACACAAAACGCAAACATCAAGTATTTACAAGACAGTGAACAAATTCAAATTAAAATATGATTATTACTGCCTATAAAACAGTCAATTCCTGGGGGGGGGGCCACCATTCCTGCAAATCCTCCATTGTGACTGCGTGCTCCCTCTCCAAGGACACCCGGGCATGAACGTATCCCCAGAAGCAGGGCAGGCAGCTGGCCTGGGCACAGCCAGCGACTGCCCACCACCTGCACTCCTAAATGGCCGTCCTGGCCAGGCCCAGGAGCAGGAACCTATTGGCCCAACACAACCCATGAAGACATGATCATTTGGAGTGTTTTGCTGTTTGTTTCCTCAGCCAAGAATTCAGAAATAGAAGAAGACCATCACTCGTTTCAAGCCTTCTCCACCATGCGGAGACACACCCATAAACATAACCTTTAGGGAGGGGACTTCCACTTTGCTATCTCTCTACACTTGAAACCTGGTTGGTTCACACCATCACCTCAATAGAACGCAAATGAGGGTTATGATCACCTTTCCTCCATCTACTGAACAAGCAACTTACCAAGATGTTCCCTTGATTAGAGAGCATGTTCAGAGTTCAAAGTAAATTTTATTATCGGAGTACATACATGTTACCATACACAATCCTGAGATTAATTTTCCTCGTGTCTTACAAGGAAAGGTTGAGCAAGCCAGGATGTTTCTCCTTGGAGCAAAGGATGTTGAGAGGTTACTTGCTAAAGGTGTACAAAGTGTGTGGAAGGACTGATAGAGTGGATAACCAGCGACTTTTTCCTAAACATAACTTTAGGATGATTGGTGGAAAGTAATAGGGGTGGGAGGAGATAAATGTCAGGTGTATTTTTTTTTAAACAGAGTGGTGGGTATATGGAACAGGAGTGGTGTAGAAGCAGAGTCATTGGGAAAATTTAAGAGATTCTACAAACAAGAAAATCTGCAGATGCTGGTAGTCCAATCAACACACACAAAATGCTGGAGGAACTCAGCAGGCCAGGCAGCATCTATGGAAAAAGAGTGCAGTCGACGTTTCGGGCTGAGATTCTTCAATCTGAAGGGAATCGGCCTGAAACATTGACTGCACTCTTTTTCCATAGATGTTGCCTGGCCTGCTGAGATCCCCCAGCGTTTTGTTTATGTGTTGCTTATGAGACTCTAATGGGTGAAAGAAAACTGAGGTCTATGTAGGAGCGAAGGGCTAGATTGATCTTAGATAGGATAAAAGATTTGCAAAACATCCTGGGCCGGAAAGACTGTTCTATGCTGTACTGTTTGGTGTTTATCAGTGGTATTAACAGGATGCACGGCAATCATGTGATTCATACCATCTCACTGAAAGTGCCCCCAAGTGAAGTGAAAAAACGTGGATCGATACAGGGTACATCTTTAACCAGGAGAGGGCAGTGTGCAAGTAAAGTGGTTTTTCCCTGCTGCCAACGCTATTTTAATGGTCAACCAAGAAAAAAAAACGCAACTTAACCAAAGTCGTGAAGAGCAACATACCATGACAGCCGCTGATATGAATATCATAGATGTGGGTATGAGTCTTCAGAGCAAAAATGAGACCAATCACATACGATGCCGGGAGAAGTATACACACAGTGTGGATTAGAGGCCTAAAGGACGAAGAAATAATGACCGTTAGAGGAAACAGCTATCTGTAGCATAGCAGAAATAATATCTTATATCAACAGTGCCTTATTATAGCCTTCACTCTGCCCAAAGATCACAAGAACCTCGAAAAAGCAACAGAAGGAACACTGACAGCGTGGCAAAAGGCAGGGGAGAGCACGGGCACGAGAGCGACACTCACACACAATGTGTGCAGAGAGATGAGGGATGGAGGACAAGGAACAGAGAGGATCTTTGGACAGACAGAACCACAGGGAGGAGGGAGGGGCAGCGAGAGCAAACAAGATAAATGAGATCATGTGCTGATTTAAAAGAACACTACAAGGAGTATTTCAGAAATAGAGCCATTGCCTGACTGGGAGCCAGTGTGGACCATGGGTAAATGGGGCAAAGGATATTGCCAGGAGGAATCTGGAGAACGTCAAGTTTAAGGGGCAGAGTGAGGGGGTAGGTTGGGACTACCTCAGTACAGTCAGGGGAAAAGAGAAGGCAAAGACAAGGCAATAAGCAGTGAGTAAGGTGAGAGATGGCTGGAGTCACCAACACCAATGGTGTCATATTTGATCCCGTGTCAGATAGCTATTGAGGAGGAAGACCGAGTCAGTGACAGGAAATGTGAAATACAACCGCACCTTGCCAATATTTAACTAGAGAATACCCTGCTCTTATACTCCTTTAATACCAGACAGTCTGATAAATTTACAATTTGTGAAGGAGTCAACAGAAGTGGTAGCAAGCAACATAACCCACATACATAGAGCCCAATTTCTACCGTTGGATAGTTAGGAGAATTACAACCAGTTCATACACATTTCTAGCCATTTTAGTTATTTATTTTATCAATTACTAGGACTAGGACTTTGACTGTTTCCATACATGTTCAGTCCCAGCATCTCCTTGTACCCCCACCACCTTTCATCATCACCAGTAATCTCCCCCCACCCCCCCAGTCGTAGCAGAGCAATTACAAGGCACCGCGTAATTTCCCGTGTACTTACTGGACGTGGCTGTGAAACAAGGCATTGTCCTGCAGCTGGGAGGAAGGAAAACAGGAGTGGTGAAATCCATCGGCTGCTTCAAGTTTCAATTGCCTCATCAATGCAATGACTGCAAAGCATCACTGAGACCGCATTAAATGAAAACAAGTCGCAGAACAGGGCTGGCAAAGGGAGTGGTGGTAGCAGAAATCAAAATACTGACCACACTGTACTGCAAAGCGGTGATTACATAGAACAGTACAGCTCAGAACAGTCCCTTCGGCCCACAATGCTATACCAACCTTTAACCTACCCCAAGATCAACCTAACTCTTCTCTCCCACGTAGCTCTCCATGGTTCTTAAATATCCCTAACGTGTCTGCCTGTACCACCGTCACAGGCAGGGCGTTCTGCACACCTACCACTCTGTGTTTAAACAAAACCTCCCTGACACCCCACTATACTTTTCTCCAGACATCTTAAAGTTATGCCCCTCGTATTAGCCATTGCCGCCCTGGAGAAAAGGTACTGGCTATCCACTCTATTGATCTTACAGATCTCTATCAAGTCACCTCTCATCCTCCTTCACTCCATAGAGAAGAACCCCATGTCACTCAACCTATCCTCATAAGACACGCTGGCTGATCCAGACAACCCCCGGTAAATCTTTTCTCCATCCTCGCTGAAGCCTCCACGTTCTTCCTATAATGAGGTGACCGGGACCGAACACAAACTTGCCAGCTGGCAATGAAACATGGGATATTAATTGTGCACATTAAGCACACTTGGTTACACACAGCAAGTCCTGTCAGAACTTTGTAACACCCTGTGCCTGGGACCCAGGAGAGGATACTACAGAAGGCAGAATGACTGGACACCAAAAAGAGATTTTTTACAATAAAATAAAGAATAACTCTAGTGCAACACACACAAGATGCTGGAGGAACTCAGCAGGCCAGGCAGCATTGATGGAAAAGAGCAAACAGTCGATGTTTCGGGCCGAGACCTCTCATCCGGACTGCCTGATCTGCTGAGTCCCTCCAGCATTTTGCAGCAGCTGCAGATTTTCTCGTGTTTGTGAATAACTTTTATGATTAAAAAAATCATAAAAAATAAACATACAAATACAATGCTGATAACTGGAAATAAGAACTGAAAATGCAGTAGACCTCTCATGTTGATTGGGTCCAAACCTAAATAATCTGGGCAAGATGTTGTCCAACCCCAACAGGAAAACTGAGCTTGTCTTCACTCGCAGACAAGAGGTAATGGATTCACATCAGGAGCAACTTGGACTGTACAGTGCACATCCCAAAACAGACATCACCATCAAGCCGGGAGGCTCCCGGGAGTTTTTGTTGCTTTTTCCCATCCACTCCTCTCCCCAAATGACTTCTGCACAACTCAGTATTTCCGAACTAGGAAACTAATTGGGCAAGACAGCAAGCTCGAGACGGTAGCAGTAATTAAGAGAGTAAGGCTATACCACACTGAAGTGACAGTCATCACATTCAAAGGGACCAGATTCATTCTGTGTTGAATTGGTGCAGCCTTGACAAATGAGGTTTCCGTAGGCTTTGGAGAAGAGAGTTGGTGCAAACACACCTGGAGAAATAAAAATAAAAACAAAACCAGCTATACGTTATCTTCTTTAACAGGTCACCTGTAGCCACAAAAATCACTGCCCCAGCAATTTCAGTGCAAGAGAATGTGACATCTTTAACAAATTCAGATCTTGGCCTGTCCACCCAGATTTGCTCCCAACAATTATGTATGACTGATTGTGAAAGCAACTTTTCCCTGAAGACAGACACAAATTCTGGCCAAAGGAATGATGATCCTAATTACCAGATCCACACACTAGACCCTCCCCCCACCTTCTTTACAGGGCCTCTGCCCCCTCCCTCTTCAGTCCTGACAAAGGATTCCAGCCCAAAACTTTGACTGATCGTTTCCACAGATGCTGCTGGACCTGCTGAGTTCCTCCAGCGTGCTGTGAGTGTTCCACACACTAGATAAGAGTGCCCATAGCAAGTCCCAATCCGCAGTCATCCTCAACCATCTAAAAACTTTTATTTGGTGTGGAAATGATGATTATTTCCCAACTCTAATAAAATCCCACTTTTCTAGAGCAGGAACCAAGGAATGATGGAAGTGTAGTGCGAGCCACTTCAATATTTAACGAGATCAGGAAGAAATTTTTAAATTTATTAAAGAGAAAAAGAACCTAGTATTTCATCTCCTCAATGACTATGGACCAGAAAGAATTTAAAATAGTGTGTTAAATTTTTGATTCACAATGAATCAATGGATATAAAGCAATGCCGGGTAAATGGACTTGATCAGCCATAACCTGACTGGATGATTGTGGAATCGAGAGGCTGCAACTCATCCAACTGAATCCATTCTCTGAGATACTAAGACCAAGCAATGCCCCCTCAACATGGGCTTTGAATTTGAAAAGAACATTATTCCACCTAATGACAACAGCTAGTCCCTCACAAATGAGCATATTAGACTGGAAACATGGTGTGAATCTCATATATTATGTTTGAGTTTGTACCGTCTCCAAGTGGTACCTTTAGTAGGCGTTTTCGGTCGAGAGCACAGAGTTGTAACGTCAGGATAATCAGGCGCCCACCTCCACACCTACCTCCCACGGATATGAAGAGCAACGCTGAGCTGATGCCAGCCGACCGGCTGTTGAACCGCTGCTCCTGGTGCTTGCAACCTCCGATCACCATGGAGATACCCTGGACGACAAGTTGCCCGTCAGTTTCTGCTGCAAAACGAACTAAACCGCAGGGATTTACAAAGCTCACAGTTTCCAGAATCTCTTTAAAATTTAGGAAGTAGCAGATTTACTCCACCGGACCATATTCCGCAACCCACACTTTGCATTACAACTCTATAAAAAAGTTAACCCAGACACAACAGCGAAGGTCAAACAAAGCCCCTGGGCTGTCTGCAAACCCTACTTCAGCACGTCCTGTAATTTACAGGGGAACACCTCAACCTGCATTCTCCAAATTTTAAGGTGACTGGAGGGAAGTTCAGGGAGCTGTCAGGAGGTATTTTCTTATTAATATAGAGGGGCAAGTGACTGGGGTGGCGGTTGAGGCTGATGCAACAGGGGGCATTTAAAGGACTCCTAGGCACGTGGATGAAAAGAAAATGGAGGGAAATGGGCTATGTAGCAGGGAAGGGTCAGATTGAACACGGAGTTGGCTTGGGTGCAACACAGAAGCACAGCGGTTAGCGTAACTCAATTACAGCACCAGTGATCCCTTGCTGTCTGTGAGGAGTTTGGACGTTCTCCCTGACACCGCGTGGGTACCTCCCACGTTACAAGGACGTGTGCGTAAGTAGGTTAATTGGTCAGACAGGTGTAAATGGGCGATATAGGATCGTTGGGTCGTTACTGTGCTGTATCCCTAAAACACAACCAAAAGTCCAGAAAACCAGATAATCCTCTACATTCAGGACTTGGTGCTGGTTAAGCAGTCTTACCGTAGCAGGGCAGAACCTTAAACGAAGGTGCTACATTCAAAAACTTATCCCTACTGCCCAGTGAGAGGCCTGGAGATGAGAGATTTGGTTACAAAGCGATATGGTTGCAGAGCCAGTACTGATTCATGAGAAGTCCAATTTCGCAGGCGTGAGAGAGAGTTAGAGGTCAGATAAGTGGCAAATGACTGGATCAGTTCTTCTCCTGACCAAGAGAATTTTAACACTGCAGACTAAAGTTTCCATTAGACCACAAGTCATAGGAGCAGAATTAGGCCATTTGGCCCATCAGGTCTGCTCCCATCATAGGTGATATATTTTCACTCACAAACCCCATTCTCCTGCCTTCAACCCATAACCTTCGAAGCCCTTTCTAATCAAGAACCTAGCAATATCTGCTTTAAAAATACCTTATGACTTGGCTTTCACAGAAGTTTGTAGCAATGAGGTGGAGTTTAGGAGGGTTAATGGCGTCTAACAGCAACTCCTCTGCTTGCATCTTTGGAAACAGCTCTATTTCCATCTTTAATATCTCTATTTTTCCCTTTCGGGGTTCTTTTGAAGACCCTGACCTGGAGTTACATGCTGACTACAGTTCTTTGTGGAAATGGGACCTGCTCTCGGGGTTCCATAACTGGCCATTGTTTGGCACACCAATAACTCGGCCTAAGAGTCAGGCTCGGATTTGGAAGCCTAGGATCTTGGGGCTCTGGAGCCGGGTGGATTGAGCGGTGTCACGGCAGGAGACCTGTGTGTCGTCGGGGGAGTCGAAATACCCGGGATCTTTGCGATCTTCAGACAGAGCTCCAACAAAGCGACGTAACGGACTTTTAACATCATAAACCAGTGAGTTGTTTGTTATGTCTCCCTGCTCGCTGGGAAAATGGAGACATCTCTTTCTCCTTTATTAGGGAGCGAGAACCTGCGGTATGTCGAATACCGGGTGAAACGCCAAGTCTTTGGGGTAACCGCAAGTCTGTGTCTTTACTGTTGCTTTGCTCACGCTTGAGGGATCAGTGGCGAGTGCCAATGCTTTTTTCTGCCGGTGTGGGGAGGGGGGATTGTTGCTTGCGGCCACTTACGCACGGGGTGGGGGAGCTGGGGGAGGGACTTTGGAGTTTTAACATTTAACTATCATTCATTCTTTGGGGCACTCCTGTTTTCGTGGATGCTTGTGAAGAAAAAACATTTCAGGATGTATATTGTATACATTTTTCTGACATTAAATTGTACCCCTAAACCTTTGAATTTCACAGATTCACCAATGCTCCGGCTAAAGAAAATCCTCATCTTTGATCTAACGGGACATTCTTTTATTCCGAGTCTGTGCCCCCTCGTCCAAGACTGTCTCAGTAGTGGAAACATCCTCTCCAGCTCCGCATTCTCTAGGCTTTTCAATATTTGGTAGGTTTCAATGAGATCCCCCAACTCATTCTTCTAAACTCCAGCCAGTACTGGTCCCAAATGCACCTCATGAGCCAGGCAAAAGCAAGCAACTCGAGTAACGTACCGGAATAAAGAGGACACATCCCAACAAGGTTCCAGTCAGGGCGCTTTTCACCACTTCCTCATAACACTTGTTCCCTTTACGGCTGCCTTTGATCAGAGCGGTGATGTAGAAGGTCAACTCGGTGATGGAACCAAACGTGGCGTTCACTACTGCACCTACCGCAAAGTTACTCTGTGCTGAGATGCTGAAGACGAGCAGATTTAAATCACCGTATGTTAGAACATTTTAAATAAACCTGAGTCAACCATTTTCAATAGGCAGGGAGAAATGAGCACAGGTAGAAAGGCAACGTAATGGCTAACATAACGTCTTACAGTGCTAGAGATTCGAGTTCTATTCCCTGTCTGTAAGGAGCTTGTAGGTTCTCCCCGGGACCTCAGGGGTTCCCTCCAACATTCCAAAGGCATGGTTTTGCGTTAGTAAGCTGTGGGCATGCTACCTTGGTGCCAGAAGCACAACAACAATTGTGAGCTGCCCCCAGCACTAACTCAGATTGCATTTGTTGTTGAAGCAAATGATGCACATTTCGTTCTGTTGTACGTGTGACAAATCAAGCTAATCCTTACATCTTTAATGGTTTCAGAATGCAACAGGGTGTTGTGCAATGAACCAGAATTGATTGAAGAGCTTAAGGTAAAAGAACCCTTAGGGGAAGGTGATCATAATATAACCAGAACTGATTGGAAAAGAACACTGGCAGCAATGACGACAGAGCAGCAATGGCTGGAATTTCTGGAAGCAATATGGAAGGCACAGGATATATACATCCCAAACAAAGAAGAAGTACTCTAAAGGAAAGATGACACAACCGTGCTAACGAGAAATTAAAGTGTAAGAGAGAGCAAATAATAGAACAAAAATTAGTGGGAAGTTCAGACGATTGGGAAGCTTTTAAAAACCAACAGAAGGAAACTAAAAAGTCATTAAGGAATACAAAAGTAAGCTAGCCGATAATATTAAAGAAGATACCAAAAGTTTCTTCAGATACATAATGTGTACAGGAGAAGTGAGAGTGGACCATTGGAAAATGATGCTGGAGAGGTTGTAGTGGGGGACAACAAAATGGCAGACAAACTAAATAAGTATTTTGCATCAGTTTTCACTGTGGAAGATACTAGCAGTATGGTGGAAGTTCCAGGTGTCGGGGGCATGAAGTGTCTGAAGTTACCATTACTAGAGAGAAGGTTCTTGGGAAACTGAAAGATCTGAAGTTACATAAGTCACCTGGACCAGAGGGTGTACACCCCAGAGTTCGGAAAGAGATAGCTGAAAAGATTGCAGAGGCATCAGTAATGATCTTTCAAGAATCACTGGATTCTGGAATGGTTTTGGAAGACAGGAAAATTGCAAAAGTCACTCCACTCTTCAAGAAGGGAGGGAGGCAGTAGAAAGTAAACTATAGGCCAGTTAGTCTGATCTCAGTGGTTGGGAAGATGTTGGAGTTAAAATTTAAGGATGAAGTCTCAGATTACTGAGAGGCACATGATAAAATAGACCATAGTCAGCATGATTTCTTCAAGGGAAAATTTTGCCTGACTAATCTGTTGGAATTCTTTGAAGAAATAACAAGCAGGATAGACAAGGAGAACTGATTGATGTTGTGTACTTGAATTTTCAGAGGGACTTTGACAAGGTGTCACACATGTGGCTGCTTAACAAGCTACAGGAAAGATTCTAGCATGGATAAAGCAGTGGCTGATTGTCAGGAGGTAAAGATTGGGAATGAAGGGAGCCTTTTCTGACTGGCTGCTGGTGACTTGTGGTGTTCCACAGGGGTCTGTGTTGTGAGCAATTCTTTCTACATTATATATCAATGATTTGGATGATGGAATTGAAGGCTTTGTTGCAAAGTTTGCAGATGATATGAAGACAGGTGGAGGGGCAGGTGATCTTGAGGAGGTAGAGAGGCTACAGAAGGATTTAAACAGATTAGGAGAATGCGCCAAGAAATGGTAGCTGGAATATAGTATTGGGAAGTGTATGGTCATGCACTTTGGTAGAAGAAATGAAAGGGTTGACTATTTTCTAAAAGGAGGTGCAAAGGGGCTTGCAAGTCCTTGTCCAGGATTCCCTAAAGGTTAATTTGCAGGTTGAGTGTGGCAAGGAAGGCAACTGCAATGGTAGCATTCATTTCAAGAGGACTAGAATATAAAAGCAAGGATGTAATGTTGAGACTTTATGAAGTGCAGGTGAGGCCTCACTTGGAGTACCGTCAGCAGGTTTGGGCTCCCTATCTTAGAAAGGATGAGCTGAAACTGGAGAGGGTTCAAAGGAGTTCACGAAAATTATTCCAGGATTGAATGGCTTTTCATATGAAGAGCATTTGATGGCCTATATTCATTAGAATTCAGAAGAATGAGGGGTGACCTCATTAAAGCCTATCGAATGGTGAAAGGCCTTGATAAAGTGGATGTGGAGAGGATGTTTCCTATAGTGGGAGAGTCTAAGACCAAAGGACACAATCTCAGTATGGAGAGGTATCATTTTAGAAAAGAGATGAGGAGGAATTTCTTTAGCCAGAGAGTGGTGAATCTGTGGAATTCTTTGGCTCAGGCAGCTGTGGAGGCCAAGTCTTTAAGTCTATTTAAAGTAGAAGTTGATAGATTCTTGATTGGTCAGGGCATGAAGGGATACGGGGAGAAGGCAGGAGACTGGGACTGAGAGGAAAATTTGGATCAGCCATGAAGAAATGGTGGAGTAGACTCAATGATTGTAGCCATGACTGCAAAATTAAAGAGAAACCTGGCACACAGGAATTCCTGGATACAAAGGGATCACGGGTTTAACATTCCACAAATGCCGGAGTATCGCAGTCATTACATGTGACATTGCTAAAGGGTGAAGCTGCAATACTTCCTTTGGAGTAACACTACATAACGCTGCTGTCATTCAGCTGTCGTCAATTGAGGTCTTACATAAGATCGAACACAAGCTGGCCTCTGGAGGTAAAGCATGTCAGCAGTTGGTTATATTGTGAAGCACAAACACAAGCAACATATGATGCATTTTGCTTTCAAATTCAAGTTAAATTTTGAAATCTGAACACCCCTCTTTTGTCTCCCATGCAAGGCTAACCAGTCCAAATTATTTTTTAAGTCACAGGAGACAGGAGATGCTGATATCCGGAGCAACAAACCATCTACTGGAGGAACTGAGTGGGTCAGGCAGCATCTGTGTCTGTCTCCATCTATCATCCATCTGTCCTTGTCTCCCAACTCCGCATCTCCCCCCTCCTCTACCTGGCTCGAGTTGTCTACCCTTGCCCAGTCCACCAATCAGCTCTGGAGCCCCAGTCTCAACACTCTCCCTCTTTGTATCCTGGCCACCTCTCCACTCCACTCAGTTCCGATATAGAATTGACCCAGAATGTCAACAATTCTCCCCTACTGCTGAGGATGCACTTGACACACTGAGTCTCTCCAGTGGGATGTGCGACCTTCCCACTCACAGTTCTGACAAGTAAGGATATAAGGGCAATGGAGATGGGGCAATGAGAGGTTAACCATCACAAAGCAGCCATTCAGCCAACAGGCGAGTGACCCATTGATTTTATAATTGGGGAAGTGGTTGACAATGTTGAAAAATCCGAAATCTCTTAAGAGAATTAAACACTAGGACCACATTCAAAGTGGTCACTAATCAGTCCAGTAAAACTTACTCTGGAGAAATTTTATGTAAAAAGTGTTAAGAACTGAGGCCCTAATACCACAAGCTGTGTTCAAGGTGACTAGTTTAGATGCACCACAGAGCCACAGAGGGAACCCGTTAGGCAAGGGAACATGTCAATGAAGCCAAATCATCAATTAGGCCAGAGAGCACACTGTGACTTTATCTCCTCTGCCATGCCCTGCAGTAGAGTCTAGAAGATTCCAGGAAGGCCAAAGAGCAACACTGTGATATCATCTCGGTTGTATCTTTGCACAACTATGGGGGATGGGGCATGAGAGAAGGTGCCGGGGGGAGGGTCATTGCTCTAAAAGAAATAGATTCATACATTACACTTCTACCCCCCCCTTTAGATTAATGCAACGTAACATTTTTTATGCATAAAACATTCAGCTTCCCTTCCACAAACCCACTATATTGCAAATAAACATGCTTTCATACTAACAGTCCATAACTAACTTCACTGTTCTAAAGGTTCAGTCTTTAGGGTGGTGTTGTTTCTTTCAAGATGGTGCCTCTGGACCAGCAGAGAGGCATCAGGTTTGGCAGGTGTCTTGTCTAAGACAACGTTCTCAGTTTACGGTGTGACGTTGTTGTCAGTGATATCATCACTGAGAGGCAAGTCTGGTGACTGTAATGTGTCCGACTTGTTGGAGGAGGTTGACTCAGGTGTGTCCTTCAGCTGAACATCCAGCATCTGGTCCACATGACATCTCCATGTCTGATCCACCACGTACATCAATGCTCCAGTTTGTAGCTGTCCTACCAGGTGTCCACTTGTCTTCTCAATAATCACTCGCTGGGACTTCCAGTCCAATCTCGAAGCTCCTTGTTGCTTCACTTGGCAACTGGTTGGACTGTTTATTCTGCACTTCCCTGCATAGATCTGGTTTCTGGAGGTCTACGCGAGATCCCAGATTCCTGTTCATGAACAGCAATGCAGGTGTTTGACCTGTCCTTACATGAACAGAGTTCCGATACACAAAAAACAAACCATCCACCTTCTGCTGTAGAGAAATGCCCTCCTTCTCCATTGCTTTAATGGACTTCTTGGAGGTTTGGACACACCTTTCAGCCAACCCATTCGCTGCTGGGTGGTGAGGGAAGAGCTGACTTGCCATTTTTCTTCATGAACAATCTGAAGAGTTCAGACATGTATTGTGGTCCGTTGTCACTCGCAATTTGTTCTGGTAAGCCGTTTCCAATGAACATAGTCCTCAGGGCGGAGACAGTCTTTGCTGAGGTGGTTGACTTCATTGGTATAACCATTTCAAATGAGCATCCACAGTAAACAGAAACATGGAGTCCATGAATGTCCAACAAAGTCAATATGTACTCTTTGGCATGGTGAAACTGGTCTCTCCCATGGATTTAACAGTGCCTGTGAGGATGCATTTTGAATTTTTTGGCATCCACAACAGCTTTTGGCCAAGTCTTCAATCTGTTTACCTATTCCTTTCTCAAACATCTTCTCATTAGCAGTAAGCAGTTGTGCCAGTCTCTGGTTAGAGCTTCCATTTGGGCTGCAGCTGCCCGTTGATGTCACACTAAGGGCTTTGCTTGAGTGCCAGTCGAGTTGGATTTTTCTCAACCATTCAAAAAGTCCAAGAAGTGCTGGCCCTCCAATTGTCAGTACACAAAGCTCTAATGTCTGGCTTCCGTCTGTCATATTTAGTTTCAGTTTGCCTTTGGGAGACACATTTTTCACCCATGTAAGTCTTTAGCACCACCAAGGTCTTCTCTAATGGTATCTTAGTAACTAGTCTGTTGTCATCAGCCTCTAGAACTATGGATAAAGGTGACCCTGTATCCAGCTTTATTTTCAGTTTTATACCCGGCACTTCTATTGTGATCCAAATGATTTTGTGATCTGCTTCAGTTATACTATGCAGTTCCAGGCATGACAGTTCACCCTTGTCAGACTCCATGTTGTCTGATTCTGTTTTACATTCAGTAACTTTATGTATTTGCTTAGTTTTGTGTTTGAGATTTTTCACTCAGTTGTGCTTTTTGTCTGCCTTGCACATTCTCTCTATGTGACCTTGTCTGTGACACTTCCTGCAGACCTTTTCTTTTTCATTTGTATCATGGGAGGATTTGCCACGTCAATAACATTTTTGGCTTTTCGCACCATTCAGGGACATCTTGAGCATTTCACAATCTAAACTCCCATTCTATAGTTCTGCTGCAGTCTCTAACAATATTGTAATGATCAATGCCTGTCCCAAGGTTAAGTCTCTTTTGGATAGTAGCCTCTTTTGAGTGCTTTGACTATGCATCCCACATACAAGCCTGTCCCTTAATGCATCAGAAAGTCCATCTCTAAAGTCACAGTACTGGGAAAGTTTGTGTAGTTCTGCAATGTATTCAGAAATACTTTCATCTTTTGACAGGTTCCTTTTGTAAAATCTAAATCTCTCAGCTATTACCAGTGGTTTAGGGTTCAAATCCTCAGGACATCACTGCAGGAGTTCCTCAGGGAAAGTGTCCTAACCATCTTCACCTGCTTCATCAATGACCTTCCTTCCATCATAAGGTCAGAAGTGGGGATGTTCGCAGACAACTACACAATGTTCCGCACCATTCGTGACTCCTCAGACAGTGAAGCAGTTCACACCCAAATGCAGCAGGACATGGACAATATCCAGAGTTAGGCTGACAAGTGACAAGTAACATTCGAGCCACGCAAGTGTTAGGCAATGACCAGCTCCAACAAGAGAGGCTCTAACCATCGTCCCTTGACATTCAGTGGCATCACCATCACTGAATCCCCTACTATCAACATCCTGGGGGTTACCATTGACAGGAAATTGAACTGGTCTAGCCACATAAACAGAGCAGTCAAAGGCTAGGAATCCTGCCGTGTGTAACTCACCTCCTGACTCCCCAAAGCCTGTCCATCATCTACAAGGCTCAGATACGGAGTGTAATGGAATACTCGTCACTCGCCTGGATGAGTGCAGCTCCATCAACACTCAAGAAGCTCGACACCATCCAGCCCAAGGCAGCCCACTTGATAGATACCCCTTCCACAAGTATCTAATCCCTCCAACATCAATGAGCAGTCACAGCAGTGTGTACTATCTACAAGATGCACTGCAACAACACACCAAATTTCCTAAGGCAGCACCTTCCAGCCCCACGGCAACTACCATTTAGAGGGATGAAAACAGCAGACACCTGGGAACACCACCACTTGGAAATCCCCCTCCAAGTCACTCACCATTCTGACTTGGAAACATATCACCATTCCTTCATTGTCACTGGGTCAAAATCATGGAATCCCTCCCTGACAGCACTGTGAGTGTATCCTCAGCTCAGGGACTGCAGTGGTTCAAGGTGGCAGCTCATCACCACCTTCTTGAGGGTAACTGGGGATGGGCAATAAATGCCGGCTTATCTGGCGACACCCATATCCCATAAATGAATAAATAATGAAAAGTAATTTTTTAAAAAGTGTAACAATTTCGTCAAACATCTTGCTTGCTGGCTTTGCAGGGGTTACTAGGTTGCGTAAGAGACTGTACGTCCTTGGGCCCATTAAGCTAGGAAGTGTAGGGGCTTCCTTTCGCCTCTCCACATTGTTTGCACAACACAACAGTTCAACCTCTCGATATATAATACCTACCATTATTAGTGGTAGCCTTCATTAGTGCTATCAAATTTGTCAACTTCCCCAAATGAAGCCATTGTCTCATTATTTTCACTTTAAATTCAGCACGCCTCTCACTGTTACTCATGGGATGTTCAGCTTTCTCATACAGTTTAACTCTCACTGTGTCCCATAATTGTCGGTGCAGCTCGTGATATTTTCTGATATTCTGGTTTGTACTCATCACCAATTTGTTGTATCTGAGCACAAAAAGGCTCGCACTCGGGAGGTGGCATTAACTGGTATATTCGCATTGGGGAGAGAGAGACACAGAGAACAACACACATGCGTAGACAACAGATCAATACATAGTGCTAAGTGGGGGGGGGGGCTATTGCTCTAAAAGAAATAGATCCATACATTACAATCTCCTCCATGGCCTCGAATAGATTCTAGAAGATGCCAGGAAGGCCAGAGAGTAGCATATGATATCATCTCCTCCTCCGTGGTCTAGAAGATTCCAAGAAAGCCAGAGAACAAGCCACAATATCTTAAACCGGTTGAAATGAGGGTGTTGAGGTTTCTTTGGGCAATTCCCAAACTAGCCCACTGGAAAGTGATAGCAAGGAGCAAACCTTTGGGGGAGAAAACTAGCCACTGACATCACTGGAAATATTTGTAAATGGATCCACTTATTCCTTGGAAGAGTAAGGTAGTTTCACTTTAATTGCAGAGCAAATATCACGAAAGAGGAAGTGATGGTTGAGTTTTCTCTGACAGAATCAGGAGAGGTGAAGCAATGTGAATTAAAGACTGCAAAGTAACACGGTGTGTTCTGACTCACAGAGTTTCCATTACGTTCGAAAAGTGATCAATCCAGTCTTCTCGTTGCTGACAGCACTGCTACAGGATTCCCAAGTAATGCTCCTTTCAGCTCTTCAATTGGCAGTGGGGGTGTAAGTCCAGGGTTTTTAAAAAATATATACTTTGTAACTGAAAACAAGTGTTGGAGATTTTACCAACAATTCCAAGATCTCCAGGCACACTGGATGTAGTCATGGGAAAGTAACTGAACAGCCAATCACCTGACGGCACCCTTTCAAATCTCAGGCTTTATTAGAGATGACTGAGCACAGGCAGGTTTCTGGCTTCTTGTCCCAGTCCCATACACTCAGGTGTACATTACTCGGAGCCAAATTCTGCCATCTAGCAGCACTGCTCCCTTGCCTGCTTTTCCATTCCTGCCTGCCACTCTCGTCATACGGTACTTTCCCATGCAACCAGAATAGATACAATGCCCAACTTTTAACCCCTTCCCTTCCCAACATCCAGGAACACAGATAGCCTTTCCAGATGTGGTCCTGATTCACCTGCATTTCTCTCAATCTACTGTAACCCATTCCGTAGTCCCTACTGTGGTCTCCTCTACAATGGATAAACCAAACTGAGATAGGGCAGTCGCTTCAAGAAGCAACTGCATTCAGTCCCCAACGCTGATCCAAAGCCAACAGTTGTCCACCACACCACCCTGACTTGTTCCTCTGTGACCCTCCTACACTAACAGTTGGCTGCTTCTTCTGTTTTAGTTATTACTGTATTCTAAACATTTGTTGAGTATGCCCACAAGAAATTAATCTCAGGGTTGTATATGGTGACATATGTGTACTCTGATTAAAGAAAAACTTATTTTGAACTTCTTTACTTTGTGTTGGCACGTGGCCAAGTGGTTAAGGTGTTCGTCCAGTTACCTCAAGGTCACTAGTTCGAGCCTCAGCTGTGGCGTGTTTGTGCCCTTGAGCAAGGCACTTAACCACACATTGCTCTAGTGTCTGTGCGAGGAGTGGCGCCCCACATAGACTTCCAATCTGCGCCTTGTAGGGCCCGACGCAGGCCTCTCATGGTCTGAGTTGACGTTCCCTCCCCTCCCCTCTACCTTCTCTGCTATTGAAAAGCAACACGTTTTCTGTTGCTCAGTTCTAACAAAGGGTGTTGAATCTGAATCTGTTCCTTAGCTGCCTGACCTGCTGAGTGTTTCTAGCTGTTCACGTTTCTTTATTATTCCGAATGACTTCCATTGTGGTAAGAAAATGGAGAGAAGAGTTCATCTTATCCATTGTAAACACAAAATACTCTGCAGATGCTGGGGTCAAAGCAACACTCACAACACGCTGGAGGAACTCAGCAGGTCGGGCAGCATCCGTGGAAATGATCAGTCGATGTTTCATCAGGACTGATGAAGGGTTCCGGCCTAAAACGTTGACTGATCGTTTCCACGGATGCAGTCCGACCTGCTGAGTTCCTCCAGCATGTTGTGAGTGTTATCTTATCCATTGTGATGCTTCGCACTGTGGTTTTCCGATCCTACTCCAGCACGCTCTTTCTGCGGACCGTCCCAGGATGAGCTGCAAGCTGCCCACAGAAAAAATGCTTTCGAAGACGTTGGGGAAGGTAGTAGATGGACAGCTTAGAAATTTGCACCATCAGCTCACCGCGTTTCAGAATCAGCATTATTATCACTGATGTACTGTACGTTGTGGCACTTGTTATTTTGTGGCAACAGTACAAAGCAAGATAACAACACTGTAAGTTACAATTAAAATGAAATGAAATGAATAGTGCTAAAGAGGAATTCTGAGGTAGTTTTCATGGACCGTTCAGCAGTCTGATGGGAGGGGGAAGTTGTTGTTCCTATAACCTGGGTTATCAGGCCTCTGTACCTCCTCCCGATGGTAGTATTGAGAAGAGGGTATGCCCTGGATGGTGATGCAGCCTTCTTCAGCCATCGCCTTTTGAAGACGCCCTGGACCGTGGAAAGACTAGTGTCTGTGATGCAGCTGGCTGAGACGACAACCCCAACAGCCTCTATCAAACCCTCCATATCAGGCTGTGATGCAGTCAGTCCGAATGCTCTCCACTGTACAGCTGTAGAATTTGCTGCCTTTGGTGACATACCAAAACTCGTCAAACTCCTAACACAGTATAATCATTGCCATGCCTTCTCTGTGATGTTTGAATAGCCACTGTTTGAATACTCTTTTGCAAGTACAGTCGGCCCTCCTTATCTGCCAGTTCCACATGCACGAATTCAACCAACCGCAAATCGGGAAAACCCGTAAGTTCTCTCTCCAGCATCCGTGTCTTTTGGTATCTGCGGGGGGGGGAGGGGCGGGGGTCTCGGAACCAATTCCTCGCGGATAAGGAGGGCCAACTGTAGTTAATATTCCAAAACCAAATAACCAGTTTACCTTATTTTTATGTTAATTCAAACATGTCTGGGACAGTTCTCCCATAAAGAACAGCAGCCACTCCGTGAGTCACTCAATCTTCCTGACTCATTTATGTGGAAGAATATACAAATAAAGAGGGAATACCAGGGATGATATAGGAGAGGGGTTGGGGAAGGTTGGGGGGAACTGGCTGCAAGAGGGGTAATATGAAACAACAGAAAGGGACAGTTTCCCTGCATGCCCTGTTCCTCTGAGGAGATACCAAAAGTAAAACAAAGTTGTGCTTACCTGGCGATGGCCATTCCGATGTAGTAGGACAGGGGAATTATTGCCAGGATCGATAGAGCAAACTTGACCGGTGAACTGGCATAGTGATTCTCCGTGTCAGCATACCCCAAAACCAGAGCAACTACTACTAAAGGAAGCAGATCTGAAGAACCAGTTAAAGAAATGACCAGATACAGAAACAGGATAAAGTCTCTCAAATTCAAGAATCCACATCGCAGTGGCGTGGAGGCAGATTCAGATTTGCTCCTGACTAAGAACTGATTCTAAACTTTGAGCAGAGTGGTGCTGACCACTTGTGGCTGGTGACATTTCTAAGCAACAAAAAAGCCTGAGGAAAAAAAAACAGTAATCTGTGGATATTAACCACTGACCACAGTACAGGCT